>NC_143425.1:15865000-16186673 GCF_059467195.1 Physcomitrium patens | reverse complement strand
GTATTCCACACTACTCAAGTCGATTTCTTAGGTTACATCATTTTAAATGATGGACTTATGATAGATCCTAAGAAAGTTCAAACTATTAAAGATTGGAAGATCCCAAAAATGGTAAGAGATGTCCAATGTTGTTTGAGATTTGTCAACTACTATCGGATCTTCATGAAAGACTTCTCTCGAGTTGCAGCTTCACTTACACATTTGACTTGTATAGACAAACTCCAATGGAATCAAGAAGCGGAAGTTGCTTTTGAATCTTTGAAGAAAGCGTTTGTTTCTGCACTAATCTTGTATCGTGTTGATTTTTTCAAAGCATTCTTTATGGAAACAGATGCATCACACTTTGCTCTAGGTGCGATTTTATCACAAATGAGAACAGATGACAAACTTCATCCAGTAGCCTTTCATTCAAGAAAATTCTAAGCAGCAGAAATCAATTATGAGATCCACGACAAAGAACTTCTTGCAATTGTGGATTCTTTTCAAGAATGGCGTCATTATCTAGAAGGCGCTTCCACTCCAGTCATCATATATACGGATCACAAGAACCTCGAATATTTTATGTCAACACGCGTATTAAATCGTCGCCAAGCTCGTTGGAGCATGTCTTTATCAAGATTCGAGTTCATCATCACTTATCGACTAAGAAAATAACAAGGTTTGTCCGATGTCTTGTCTAGACGTTCTTATCTTGTATCAAAAGAAAGAGATGTAGCTTTTGTGCAACAAAGAATGGTTCTCTTGAAGCCGGAGCAATTTCATCTTCGAGCAATAAAATCAACATTGACTGTTGATTCAACTTTTCTTAAGCAAGTCCAGTTAAGTATGTGTTTAGACCCTCTTATTCATGATATCAAGAATAATTCTTCTAAGTCTCATGATCCCTCTAAATTTGAATTCAAGAACAACCTACTCTATTTTGAAGGATGCCTATATGTTCCAGAAGGAGAAGCACGTTAACGTGTTCTTCAAGCTCGTCACGACTTCCCAGCAGCAGGACATTTTAGATATAATAAGACTTGGGAGCTGATATCTAGGGATTTTTGGTGGCCTCAAATGTGGAAGGCAGTTAAAGATTTTGTACAATCATGTGATGTTTACTCAAGATCAAAAACTCCTCGTCATCGATCTTTTGGACTTCTTCAGCCATTACCCATTCTAGAACAACCATGGTCTTCTGTTTCTATGGACTTCATCACGGATCTTCCAATCTCAGGTTTTTATGACTCTATATTCGTAATAATAGATCGTTTTACCAAGATGGCACATTTTGTGCCATGTACAAAATCTATCACAGGTGAAGAAACAGCTAAACTCTTTCTTGACAATATCTATCGCTATCATGGATTACCCAAGGATATTATATTAGATAGGGAAACTCAATTTGTATCAAGATTTTAATGGATTCTTTTCAAGATTCTTAAAGTGGATATAAAACTATCTTTGGCATTACATCCTCAAACTGATGGACAAACAGAGCGTGTTAATCAAGTTTTGGAGCAATATTTAAGATATACTATTAATTACCAATAAGGTGATTGGACAACTCTTTTGCCATTGGCAGAGTTTGCTTACAATAACACGGTACACTCTTCTATAAAACAAACACCTTTCTTTGCTAATTATGGTTATCATCCATGGCTTGATACTTTTGACTTTTCAAAAGTTGATAATCCTGCTGTGAAAGATTTAACAATTCATTTATCAGAGCTACATGCAACGATGAAGGTGCAGTTAAAAGAGGGTCAAGAACAACAAAAGATCAATACAGATGTCTATCGAAAGGAACAACCATCATCCGTCTTGGGTGATAAGGTATGGCTACTTCGTCGCAATATCAAGACCACTCGTTCTTGTGACAAGTTGGACTATCGAAGGCTAGGACCATTTTTTATTTCTGCACAAATCAATCCAGTTGCATATTGTTTAGATCTACCAAAGTCAATAAAAATCCATCCAATATTCCACGTGTCTCTTCTTGAACCATACAAGACAGTGGACATACCAAGAAGACGACAAGCTCCACCTCCTCCTATAGAAGTGGACAATAATGAAGAGTTTGAAGTAGAAGAAGTCTTAGATTCAAGGCGGCGCCAAAATAAATTAGAATATCTTGTTCATTGGCGCGGATTTGGTATTAGTGAATGCACATGGGAGCCAATAAAGAATCTTGCAAATGCAGCAAAGGCGGTGGAGGCTTTTCATCGACGACATCAATCAAAATCAAGATGAAAACCTTCTTTATAAAAGAAACAACATCTAGGCAAGATAACATTCTACTTTCAATTCTTGTTCGTAGCTTCTTTGTAGTAGTGATGCTTAGGAGATGGAGAACCAACAACCAGCAGATTCAATTCAAGAGCCTTCATTTGCTGACCTGCCGGATGAGACATTACGATTGTCACAACCTTCAAGACGACGCAATCAAGATGAAGATCTTCAAGAACAACATGTTCTTCCTCGAATAGATGGTGAGATATAATGCGTTTGGTATCACCATTTGGGAAGGGACTTCAGATGTTTGGTGATTTTGTTAGAGGTAGGAACAACTCCTGATGGTGTTCCAAATATTCTATTCGAAGGAAGTTACGAAGGCCTCAACAATGATCAAATAACTGGGTTGTCTTCCCGCCCTGGTATGGGACACTACCGATGGTTGAGAGGCCCTATCAATCATCTTCGAAGAGAACAAAGATCAGAGTATGTAGCGAATATAATTCGTCGCATCATAGATTTCCTCAACATATGATGACCGCTCCTCCTGGAACTCATCTCTAGAAAGGGGGGTAATGTCACGGACATAATCATGTAAGCTAGTAATTACATATACAAATAGGTAGAAGTAAGTAAAAGTAGGTAAAAGTAAGTTAATTCTATAGTATTTAATATGGAAGCTTCTAAAAAGCTTTATAGATGCTGCTTTGACATCATAGGTGTCTTTAATTGACTTTTTGGATTAAAAACGTGGTCAACAAGTTGGCCATGTGCCACACATGTTGTTACCTTGAAGATCAAGCTAACTATGTGGCCCACACGTAGAAAAACTTGCCTTATAAGTCAATGCATGTGTTCTACAAAGTCAACACATATTGGAGGTCCTGTAGAACGTCGCCACGTAGCCCCTAGTTAGATAGTATATATAGAGACAAGAGTGAAGGCTTCTTCATTCTTGTCAAGTCCTTTCTTGCTTCTAGTCTAATTTCAAGGGTCTCTAATTTTCTTGTCTTTTGGCAATAGCCATTCCAATTTTTCTTTCAATATACATACTTGTTTATATTTATTTTGTTACCTCTCTTTGAGTGAAGGCTCACTTATCTGAATTGTTTTTTCATCGAGTTTTTGTCCTTGATAGGTGGAGACAATCAAAGAGATCGATTTAAAAATAGAACTAAGGTATGATGTTGGGATGCACTTTGATCTTGGAGCAACTCAAAACCTATCAATCATTGGAGTGAGTGTTAGGAACATAGTCGTTAGAACTTTCTAGAGACAAGTTTCTAGAACCTTCTAGAAGCAAGTCTCTGGAACCTTCTAGAAGCTTCTTAGTTGGTAGAAGTTGCTTGAGAAGCTTCCTAAATAGGAGTATATATTGGAATCAAGGCTGAAGAGTTCTTCAGTCTCGACAACACATCATTTGGAGCTCTAGCTCACCTCTCTGGTGTTGTTCTTGTATTCATCTGATTTATCGAGTTCTTGTCAGTTCTTCTTGAACTTCTTGGTAGATATCAAGTCTGTATTCTGTGTCCATGACAGTTTGTTGAGACTTCACTCCCCTTAGATATTAGAGCTAGTTTCTTCTTTGTTAGAGTGTGGATTACTCATCTGCTTGGAAGTGTACTAGCACTTTAGAGGTTGCGGATTACCCTCCTGTAAACTGATACTTCTTTTGTTACAATATTGGAGTCTTATTCTTCTGGGAGAGAGTGGATTACCCTTTTTCTTGAAGCTCTTAAGGCATTTTAGAGGTTGTGGAGTACCCTCCTCTAAACCAATATTGTCTTCTTGTAGAGTCATTTCTGTCCTTCTCTTAGAATGGTCGGAGGCCAAGACATTAGTATGACAAAAAGTTCAGAGTCCAAGTTAGATGCTATCATGAATGCCCTCGCTACGTTATCGCAAAGAACTGCAGAGATTGAAGGAGATGTGGCAAGGCTTCATAATGATGGAGCATCTGGGATGGCACAATCTAGGTTGCACCAGCCTCAAACTTCTACACTTGGAGAAGCAACTTTACCTCAGGTTCCACAAGCACCACTGGTTCTACAACATAAAGAACCCCGAGTTAGCCTTCCGGACAAGTTCGATGGTACACGTTCCAAGTTTTGAGGATTCGTCTACCAAATCAAGTTGATAACAGTTTTACAGCTTGAACGCTATTCAACGGAGGAGTCACGTGTTGGGCTTGTTGGAACCTTACTTACAGCACAAGCTGTATCATGGTTTGCTCCTTTGTTCGAGAAACGATTGTCCATACTAAACAACTTTGAAACCTTTTTGGAGGCATTTGCGGAAGCATTTGGTGAACACGACAAGGTTCGATGGACTACAACAAAGATCCGGTCACTACGACAAGGAATACATTCTACATCAGTCTATGCATCAGACTTCAAGCAATTAGCTTGCGACATCAATTGGGACGAAGAAGCATTGATGAGTCAATTCTATTGGAGTTTAAGGGACGATGTGAAGGATTTGCTGTTAACTCTTCCTGACCCGCAAACGCTCAATGAAGCTATTAGCCAAGCTGTGAAGTGCGATAACCACCCATTCCAACGTCGCCAAGACCAACGTTCAAGACAACATACGGTTCGCCACACCCCAACTATGTCGGCAAGCAGCGTGAATTCACATTTAGAGGTAGAAGACATGCAAATTGATGCGGTATGTGTCAAATCTCTTACTCTAGAAGAAAAAAAGTGGCGTATGGAGGAAGGTCTATGCTTGTATTGCGGTGAAGAAGGCCACAAAGTTGAAAACTGCCCCAAGAAGCAAAATTGACGTATTATCAAGACTAGGGGCGCATTTATGTAGGAAAACAAGGATGCCCAGCCAGAATAGGAATCGTGCGGCTGGACAGTGAAATATCACAACAACAACCAGGTTCCTTTCTTTCCACTCAACCTGCCCTTTGTTTTACAATCCCTTTGCTTATTGGCCCTCAGAAACTGAGAACCTTAGCATTATTAGATTCAAGAGCATTTGCTTGTTTCTTAGACGAAGAATTTACAAAGCGTCATAAGATCCCTTTAGTACAAAAATCCAAACCTGTTCACGTTGAGCCCATAGATGGATGACCTTTATTGTCTGGTAGTGTCACCTATGAATCAGAACCTATAGAAGTGACGTTTAAAAACCATAGTAGTCATATTATTTTCAATATTATTAGAATCCCATCAAATCCTGTTATTCTTGGTCTTTCCTGGTTGGAAAAGCATAATCCATCCATAGATTGGAAGTTGCGGAAGATGACCTTTTCCACAAAACCACCCAAGAGCAAGCCTAGTAGAAAACCCCGAATAGAGAAATCTTTATTTATTGGAGCAAGAGCGTTTGTAAGATTGTCCAAGGGAGACACACCGTTTGTCATTTATGCGGCTCCAACTACCGGGGAAAAGATCTTGATAGCAAGTATACCGGAGCAATATAAGGATTTTAAAGACGTGTTTCAAAAGAAAAATGCCGACATGCTACCAGAACACAAACCATATGATTGCACCATAGACTTACAGGAAGGAGCACAACCGCTTTTTGGCCCAATCTACAATCTATCGCAGATGGAGTTGGCGGAGTTGCGGAAGTACATCGACGAGAATCTAGCCAAGAACTTCATCCGTCATTCAAAATCGTCAGCTGGAGCACCCATCTTATTTGTGAAGAAGAAAGATGGCTCATTGCGGATGTGCGTGGACTATCGAGGCCTCAACAAGGTAACAAAGAAGAATCGTTATCTATTACCCTTGATTTCTGGTCTCTTAGAACAACTTGGACGTGCAAGGATCTTTACAAAAATTGATCTAAGGGGAGCTTACAACCTCGTACGAATCAAAGAAGGAGATGAGTAGAAGACAACGTTCCGTACAAGGTATGGCCATTTTGAATATAATGTCATGCCCTTTGGTCTTACCAATGCTCCAATAGTCTTTCAACATATGATGAATGACATTTTCCGAGAGTACCTTGACGATTTTGTTGTCATCTATTAGGATGATATTTTGATATTCTCCAAAAATGAGGAAGAGCATGAAAAACACGTTCGTTTGGTATTGGAGAAACTACGCGAGCGAAGACTATATGCCAAGTTGGAGAAGTGTTTATTTCACCAAATAGAGATGGAGTTTTTGGGGTTTGTTGCGACTACGGAAGGCTTGAAGATGGACCTCAAGAAGGTGGAAGCAATCGTGTCCTAAGAGGTTCCGAAGACAGTTAGAGACGTACAATGCTTTCTTGGTTTTGCCAACTTCTATCGAATCTTTATCAAGAATTACTCTCAAGTTGCTGCTCCTCTCACTCGGTTGAGATGCAAGGATAAGCTGCAATGGGGACCTCTAGCAGAGAAGGCGTTTCAAAACCTGAAGACCGCATTTACTACGGCTCTAATCTTGGTACATCCAGACTTTACAAAGGCCCTCTATATAGAAACTGATGCTTCGGATTTTGCTTTGGGAGCTGTACTTTCACAAATGGGAGAAGACAAGAAGCTCCATCCGGTTGCATTCTATTCTCAAAAGTTCTCTGCTGCTGAAATCAATTATGAGATCCACGATAAGGAACTTCTTGCTATAGTGGATTCTTTCCAAGAATGGCACCACTTTCTTGAAGGAGCTGCACATCCAGTGACCATATACACAGATCACAAGAATTTGGAGTATTTCATGTCGGCTCGAGTTTTAAATCGACGTCAAGCTTGATGGAGTATGTTGCTATCTAGGTTCGATTTTATTATCACTTATCGACCTGGAAAGCAGCAAGGACTATTTGATGCCTTATCGAGGAGATCGTATCTTGTACTAAAGGTTGGAGAAGCAACGTTTGATCAACAATGTACAACATTGTTGAAGCCAGAGCAATTTCAGCTTTGCGCTACTATTATGCCAATTGATGCTGACTTCCTGAATCAGGTATGTGCCGTAACCATTGAAGATTCAGTAGCCATTGATATTAAGGAGCGTGCCAATGACGACAAGTTCAAGGTAGAGGGAGATCTTTTATACTTTGAAGAGCCATTATATATCCCAAAAGGACCAGCACGACTCCGAGTTCTTCAATCTTGCCACGATTTTCCAGTTGCGGGACATTTTGGATTCAACAAGACCTTGGAGCTTATTTCTCGAGATTTTTGGTGGCCCCAAATGTGGAAGAATGTGAAAGATTTTGTGAAAGATTCCTGCGACATCTGTTCAAGATCCAAGAATCCTCGGCATCGCCCTTATGGACTCCTACAGCCATTGCCGATTCCACATCGACCATGGTCTTCAATTTCCATGGACTTCATCACGGACCTGCCATCATCGAACTCATTTGACAACATCTTTGTCGTGGTAGATCGGCTTACAAAAATGGCACACTTCGTCCCTTGCAAGAAGACATCATCCAATGAAGTCACAGCAAGGCTCTTTCTCGATAATATGTATCGATATCGTAGACTACCAGATGATATCGTATCAGATCGAGGAACCCAGTTCGTATCAAAGTTTTGGAGATCTCTCTTTGAGATACTGAAGGTGGATATCAAGCTTTCTTCGGCTTTTCATCATCAAACTGACGATCAAACGAAACGGGTGAACCAAGTCTTGGAACAATACTTATGATGCAGCATCAACTATCAGCAAGACGATTGGACCACATATCTGTCGTTAGCCGAGTTTGCATATAACAACACCCTCCATGCGTCGACTCAATACACACCATTCTTTTCCAACTATGGGTATCATCCAAAGCTTGATTTATTGAGTCCATCAACAAATAACAATCCAGCAGCTGAAGGATTTGCGAAACAACTATCAGAGCTTCAAAATACCTTGAAGCTT
Source organism: Physcomitrium patens (assembly GCF_059467195.1). Classification (NCBI taxonomy): domain Eukaryota; kingdom Viridiplantae; phylum Streptophyta; class Bryopsida; order Funariales; family Funariaceae; genus Physcomitrium; species Physcomitrium patens. The sequence continues at coordinate 16,178,646 of NC_143425.1, read as the reverse complement.
CAATTACAATCAGCTCAAGAATCCTACAAGGCGTCTGCAGATAGATTTTGGAATCAAGCACCTACTTTCAAAATTGGAGATAAAGCATGGCTTCTTCGACGGAATATCAAGACCAAGCGACCATGTGATAAGTTGGACTATCGAAGATTGGGACCATTTATCATCCAAAAGCAAATCAATCCAGTGGCATACCGTCTGGAATTACCGGCTTCTATGAAGGTACATCCAATCTTTCATGTTTCTTTGTTGGAGCCTTATCGAGAGTCGTCTTTTCATGGAAGAGTGCAATGTCCGCCACCTAGTATTGAGATCGAGAACCACGAGGAATACGAGGTTGAAAAGGTGTTGGATTCTCGACGAAGGTGGGGTAAGTTGGAGTATCTTGTTCATTGGTGCGGCTACAACATTAATGAGCGAATGTGAGAGCCAGCCGAAAATCTCACCAATGCGCCGCAAAAGGTACAGGAGTTTCATCAACAACATCCTCATAAACCTAAGCCGGTTCGACAATAGCTTCTTTCTGAAGCTTTCTCACCTAAGAATATAAGAAAGGGGGAGAGCACCACCAAAATTCGTAGTTGATGTAGTTATTTTCTCCAAGATAAAATAGAATTTTTTCAGTAGCCATAGTTTGGTCTTCTGATTTGGATAGCCAAGAGATAGATACTATGCCAGTTAGATTATCTCAACCAACTAGTTCACGAAGGCGACCCCGAGATGAAGAACCACCTGCACCACGACGACGACGGAGGATACTAAGTAATCGATCACTGGTGATTGTATTTGAGTCCGAGCCTGCTTACGATGGTCAATCAGAAGGCATATTTGTAGGACAATTTCATAATGAAGACACGAAAGTTCATGCTTGATTAGAAGTTGAAGGAGTGGGCCACTACCATTGGCTTCGAGGGCCGATGAACCACTTACCTCGAGAACAACAGTTGGAGTTCATAACAGACGTTATGCGACAGATCTTCATTTTCTTGCGTTGGTATTGATTGATAACAACATTGCTTCTCAGAGACCTCGAAGCTAAAGGAGGGGGTGATGTTAGGGACATAGTCCTTAGAACCTTCTAGAGACAAGTTCCTAGAACCTTCTAGAGACAAGCTTCTAGAACCTTCTAGAAGCAAGTCTCTGGAATCTTCGAGAAGCTTCTTAGTTGGTAGAAGTTGCTTGAGAAGCTTCCTAAATAGGAGTATATATTGGAATCGAGGCTGAAGAGTTCTTCAGTCTCGACAACACATCTCTTGGAGCTCTAGCTCACCTCTCTGGTGTTGTTCTTGTATTCATCTGATTAATTTAGTTCTTGCCAATTCTTCTTGAACTTCTTGGTAGATATCAAGTCTGTATTCTGTGTCCGTGACAGTGAGTGATCATGGATTGAAACCAATGCTTTGGAAGAAAAAAAATAAATAGTAAAAAAGTGGTGCAACGAGTGGGCAAAGATATACAAATGGATCTACATTGTTATATTTGAGGGCTTCCATCACATATTTGCTTTGTATTTAAGGAATATAGAAGGAAGCACCAACACAATCCTTATAGCAATGAAGGTAGCCATAACATGCAAATGAATGTATTCAAAGAGAATAACAATAATTTGTTATACATTTAAGCTCTCTACTTTTAAATGTCTTCTCACAACAAAGAAATAGAAATTATTAAGCAACATCTTTATATAAAAAGATATACTTTTGAAACTAGATGTGTTTATGGAGTCTTGAACAACATATTTATTGTATGTAATCTACATCCCTTGATATTTTCTTCAAGAACATTGATTGTAATGGCAAAGGCAATTCTTGTGATGGATTTATAATGTCAAGAATCTTGTATGAGGGCCTTTATAAAAACATTATAGAAGGCATGACTTACATGTTGAATTGCTTGAATCTAGCTTCTTAGAAGGTTTTGTGTGATAATGTTACAATGCCTGCCTCTATATTGCTACAACTTCATCACATCATGCAATAAAACATATAAGTTTATACCAACCCTCTTGCTGTACAATACAATGTCAAAACCTATGAGTAAGAATGGAGCGGATTAAGATGAGAGTGGGGAATGGAGGGAGCAAAGGTTGAAAACAAGCAGTGATGGAAACCATCATTTTTCTAATGATGGTTAAGATACAGTTGGTCGATTTAGTAAAAGAATGGATCTATTTAGTATTCTTTTAAAATAAATATAAAAATATAAAATAATATAATAACATGACAAAATTTTATTTTCAATTAATTTTGGTTAATTTATTATTACATACACAAAAATAAATCCTTATTACTACATATGTTATTAATTTTGTTATTTTGTGACTTTTTCAAAACTCTATTTTTTTAATGAAGTATTTTTACTACTTAAATATTTAACATAATAAAAATAGAATATTGATAATGCCACCAAAAAAAATCCTATTGCCATCACAACTTACCACCCACTTAAACATATTTCTTTAGTTTTAATTTATATCATTCCAATCAAAAATCATATTCAATGATATGGTTTAGATGGTTATTGAACAAAGAGAGTAACAAAAATTTGTGGTAGTATAAGGTATAGATCCAAAACAATTTTACATGAGGAGAAAACAAATGCACTTTGTTTTAAAACAATAGAGATTACAATAGAAGAGCCTTGGTATCAACACAAATGAACTATCCAAGAGACGCGGTCAGAAATCCCTTCCAAGCACAGCCATTATTAGCTTCAGGAGGTGAAACCCTAATCGCTTTAAGACAAATGGACGACGCGGACGAGACGCGCGCGTGTTGTGGAAGTAAGCTTCATGTCGAGTGATGGAGGACGAGGGGGAGCTGAGAGAGGGAAAGAGAGATTGAGAGATAGCGCGAGAACCCGGAGTCACTGCTCGCGTACCGACTTGCGCTTTCCACGGCATTCTGCTCGTAAATCCCGATATAGAAAACCCAATTTCGAAAGGATCTAGCCGGAGCCATGCGCAACGAAAGTCGCGAGACGTGCAGGAGCCATGCGACGCCAGCTGCTGAACCTGCGAGTAGTGTCCTTGGTCCCGTGAGCTCTGCGTGACGGACCCACGAGCAAGCGACGAGGAATCTCTCGGAAGGCGAAAGCACGATTAGGGGAGCGGAAGAAGGTGGCATTGCATGAGAGAGCAGGGGCAGGGTGAGATCGGGATTAGGAGTTGTGTTGCAGGGGTTTGATTGAGGCATCGGAGGGTGGGCGCAATGCCGGTCGCGGCATCTGCCATCTATTTCCTGAATCTCAGAGGCGACGTGCTCATCAATCGGTTGTATCGGGATGATGTCGGGTATGTGTGTGTGTCCCTCTCCATACAATTTTTTTTTTTCGTGGGGGTTTGTGTGTTGATTAGGCGTGTGAAATGGAGAGTTTTGCATGGTCAATCGAAGAGATGGGGATGGAAGGATTGGTGGGTTGTCGAACCGTAGATGAGCTGGGTGAGTGATTTGAAAACCTCGTGTTCTAGACCCGAGGACGCTACGGAGAAGCTATTCTGCAAGAAGTGTCCACCCGGTGAAGGGTTTTATGTTGGACATGTAGCTACTACAACTACAGAAGTGGCGTTCACTGGGCGGAACTGTGGGCATCATTTATGAATGCAGAGGCAATATGGTGGATGCGTTTCGCACCCACATTATGCAGACTAAAGATCTGGGTACATGCCCCGTGCGACAAGTAGGAGGATGCTCTTTTCTGTACATGCGCATCATGAATGTGTATGTAGTCGCTGTTGTTAGCAGCAATGCCAATGCCGCATGCGCTTTCAAATTCATGGTTGAGGTATATTCTGTGAGCAAGCTCTTTCAATTACGATTTAAAACTTTTTAAACCACTTTATTTCTTTAGACCCAGCTTGGGCCGGTGTGAGATCCAGGTTCAAAACACACGAGATTATAGGAACTTCTGTGCCATTGCTGTCAAGCGTCAGGGGAGGAAGCTACAAGAACAGTTCCATCCAAATCAAACGCAGCAGTGCAACTATTAATCGTCCGCTCGTTTCATTTTCATAGAGGAGAGGGTCAATGGCGTGGCTGGACACTGACCGGCATTAGCCGTATTAGCTGCAGAAACCACGAGGACACCTATTGGCTCTCATGTAGGTTAATTGGTAAAATTTGATCATTATAGTGGAACTATGAATAGAAGAGGATCACTGTTACATAACTGCTTCCGTTTCTTCCACCAAGTACTTTATCTAGAAGGCTTGAGACACGTATTTTATTAAGCCTAAGTGTTTAATTCAGTTATGTTTTAGGGTGCTTGTTGAGGATCTTGAAGTTGGCTTGTCGAAGTAAACTTCTTCTGAAGTTAATCTTGGATGATGGTGCCAGACAGTCGCTCTTTTCAAGTCGTATTTCGGAGGGGCGTTCGATGAAGATGCGATCAGAAACAACTTTGTGCTTATCTACGAGCTTCTTGATGGTGTGGAGTCACTTTTTCTTCCAGGGCCGAATAGAAGTTGATTGTTTTGGATTCTGATCAATTGCTTTGGAACGGTTTGGACCTAATTCTATCTGTCAAACTGTTGGCAGAGTCAAAACGGTTTCATTTTATTTGCAGAAGCTCACAATGCCGCTGGTAAAATGTTATTTATGGTCTAACGTGATGAGCTTTATCTCGTCATGGTGACCACAGGTTCATGATCGGACTTTTATTTCTTGTTGACGTATTCATATGTTACTGACATCAATGTCGTTCTTGCAGAAATCATGGACTTCGGGTATCCTCAAAACTTGTCTCCAGAGATTTTGAAGCTTTACATTACTCAAGAGGGTGTTCGTTCTCCATTCTCATCCAAGGTGATCCGAATCTCACATGTGTTGTGTTTTGGGTTTCGTACCTGCCTACATGGCTTGATGAACACTTGATACTACCTCTAGGTTTTCAGCATGCGCTGCTGAGTTGGAGTAGTGTTTGACCTATGGTCCCTGCTAAATGTGCTTGGTGGTTTATTGAGGTTCTCAACAGCTGCCCATTTTGTTGTCTTTGTGCAGGCCATAGATAATAAACCCCCAGTTAATGCAACACTTCAAGTAACGGGAGCTGTTGGTTGGAGGCGTGAAGGTCTTGTTTACAAGAAAAACGAGGTACACTTATAATGAAAACAGAATGTTTGAGGTGTACCTCATGCTTTATTGGTTATACTGTGTAAAAATATGTAGTACTCAACATATTATTGTTGCCTATGCAGGTCTTTCTCGATATTGTGGAAAGCGTTAATCTTCTCATGTCTCAGAAGGGTAGGTCTTTACATATCGTGAAAGTACAATCATTGGCCTTCGTTATAGTCCTTTGTAGAACCCAGTTCTTTGTAAAAGTGAAGGTAATTAAACCACATTACTGTTTCATTCAATAGAAATTTCGAGAGTTTTGACGGAAGAGCGTTGGGCTTGATGGGTATAGGCTTGTCTAACTGCTTGTTGCATCGATTGGTGTAATTTGGATCTTCTTATTTCATGCGTTTTGGATTTTATATCTGTTCTTGAACGACATGTTTGCACTAACTATTTGGTCTTGCAGGAACTACTTTGCGTTGTGATGTGACTGGAAAAGTTCTAATGAAATGCTTTCTTTCGGGGATGCCGGATCTTAAGCTTGGGCTCAACGATAAAATTGGACTGGAAAAAGAAGCCGAAGTTAAGTCTCGGCCAACAAGAAGGTTGAATGCGCATCCACACTCTTGTGATGGCTTCGTTTAACAATGTTGCCCTCAAGTGTTTTTTATTTTTATTTTTATTTTATTTACTTTATTTTTTACTCTCATTCTCTTGCAGCTTCGACATATTTGGGTTTGAAAAGTGTTTTACACTGTGCTCTTGTGACTCCTCTTTCATGACAGTGGGAAAACAATTGAGCTTGATGATGTTACATTCCACCAATGTGTCAATCTCACAAGATTCACTGCTGAGAAGACAGTCAGTTTTGTTCCACCCGATGGAGAATTTGAACTCATGAAGTAAATTCCTGATCTATGTATCTTTTACTGGAAGTGAACTGCTACAATTCTTTCTCATGAAGTTCGTCGACTCATGCTCTCAACTTTTGGAAGAAGCATATCTTTCCATATCTCACGACTTGCAAATGCTGCTCACATAGTCGGAGATCGGCGTCTTTGCATGGCAAGTCGTGCTAAGCTTCCATTATTTCATTGGTGCACAGGTATCGGATTTCAGAGGGTATTAATCTACCTTTCCGGGTGCTGCCTAGCATTAAGGAGCTGGGTCGGACCCGAATGGAGGTCAACGTTAAGGTTAGATACGCGTCCTCGCGTTGTGATATAAAGCTCTCGATAATGTTTTTAAAGCTATTCAGTTCCAGGGTCTAGGTGACGGATAAGCAATGTTCAGAATGCACATGCTGATGTATCAGCGTGGCTAATGATGTTAAGCATTGCACATATAGGTCAAGAGTGTCTTTGGGGCCAAAATGTTCGCACTTGGAGTGGTGGTCAAGGTGCCTGTTCCCAAGCACACAGCGAAGGCTAATTTTCAGCTGACCTCTGGAAGAGCCAAGTACAATGCGGCTACCGACTGCTTAGTGTGGAAGTATGCCTTCTCTTCTCCTCTCCTCTGCTTAGGCCTTATTGAAGCTTACGCACTTATTTTAAGCAGCGCAAGGTAGGCGTGATACGCATCAGGTTACCGTATGTATTCAGAATATGATTGGCAATGGTTTCTGCGTGCAGGGTGAGGAAGTTCCCTGGGCAAACGGAGTTAACAATGAGTGCTGAAGTAGAGCTGATATCAACCATGGTTGATAAAAAGACTTGGACTAGACCGCCCATCCAGATGGAGTTCCAGGTCCCCATGTTTACTGCTTCCGGCCTAAGGGTCCGTTTTTTGAAGGTGGGTTCCTTCTCCGTATGTGTAATATCGCATGATAGCTTCAATGGTGCACATGCAGACTGGATTTTGCAAGTAACTTTCTCATGTTCGTAGCTGCTTATCTGTTCAGGTATGGGAGAAGAGTGGTTACAACACTGTTGAATGGGTGCGCTACATCACAAGGGCCGGTTCTTATGAAATCCGGTGCTGATTTGCACCATTTGTCCCCCATGAATTAGGTTTTGTAGATGTTAGGATTCTTGTCGGTACCTTCGTAAAGCAGAATCATTACATTCCACACGTGGATAATCCATTCACTGCTGACTACTTTGCCCGTTTCTTCTCCACAATGTGCTGCCCATTCAATCAAAATCAAGGTAACACGGCAAGTTATCGAGCAACATTTGTAATACAGTTTCCCCCTAACGCACCGACATCAACGTACGATATCCGAGGCATTTATCAACCCCCCTAAAAAGAATGTTGATGTGAAAACAAAATGACGACTTCATAACATATCCGCATCAAAATACCTTTTCAATGTTTTTGAACCATTCACTGGATTGATGTATGTGAACTCCAAATAGTGCAATACAGGCGTGTTTACCTTTTTACATTGGCAACTTACCATCATCCGACCCCAAAACAACTGAGTAGGTTCGTATTGAGGCCTTAGTAACTGTTTGGAAGCCATGGTCGCCTGCATCCGCAGCTCGTTCAGAATCAACCATGCATCATCAAAATATGTCCTCCACACATGCCTCCCATTTGAAGTCATGCGAAGTTTTAAAATCCAAGGATTCCAAGTTCTCAGAGTGTACTCCACGACCTCATTTCACCAAAAGCATGAAGCAGTTACGAGACACCAACCTGCGGCTGAGCGTGAGCAGAGGTAGCGCCAGGTAATTCCACCTAGTCCTTGTCATCTTGTAAGTAAGATGGCATTCCGTTTGGCTCTGCTCCAAACTCCATGTCCGCTTCCAAAGCATCCTACTCTGGTTCATGCACACCATCACCAAAACAGGCACCATAATATGAAGTTCCAAATGTAAACCATCAATAGTGGACGCATAGGCTTAGAACTCCATCTGGAACCACCAAGCTATCAGAACTATGTCATACCTCCCAGAAGTTCTTCATCAAGATCGTCAGGTACACCATAACTGCGGCTGAGCGTCTCCTGAATTTCAGAGCTGTGGTTCACTAAGTACATCATTTCATCTTGCATTTTCTGCATTCGAAACATCTGAGGTAAACCATTGATTGCTTCGTTCTAACTGTAAATACCCCAATCTCGGACCCAAGCATGCATCCGACAAGGCAGTCTCCATCATGAACGACATTGACATTTCTTAATCTGCAAGAATAAAGGCACGGAAACAAAAGCACAGAAAGGCGAAGCAAACGAGACAAAAGAATGCACATCAATATTATCAATCTTAAGGGTCTTCATGGTCCCCTTCAGATTCTTGCTCGCAGCTTTAATAGCCGACATCTGCACAAATATGATACCAGAGGCTCATTACACTGAAGCAATTTAAGAACGATTTACTTGTATAACATCTCCTTCATTTCAATGGCAACGATTCCATTCGTCTACTCACTCACGTGATAACTTGCCATACTTAGGACCGGCCACGCCTCATATTCTTCCGAAGCCTACGGACACGGGAGTAAAGCATGCACACCACATGTTCATGTCCATTGCATTTAGAACGAAAAGCAAGTACAGACGAACTGCAAGGAAGTGGATAAGGCCCACCGTTTGTTGAGCATCTTTGAGTCCTTCTGTTGCAAAGGCAACCTGCTCCAAGTTGAAAGATTGACTGAATAGTTGGTCCCGTTGACCCTCACACCTGCCAATTCAGGATAATCGGAATTAAACCACGAATTGAAAGAGAACTCTACAGCTTTAGACCTCAAACCGTAATCGTCTTGTCATTTCTCCAAAATGCCTCGAAACAACTTCGCCGACCAATCCCTGTCACGGGCCTCTTCTACTTGTCACTTGGTTTCACCCTGAAACACCGCCAGCCTCTTCTACTTGTCACTTGGTTTCACCCTGAAACACCGCCAGCAGAAAGCCCCGTTAGTACTAGCCCCGTGAACTGGTCCCTTCTTCCAGATACTATTACCACAGTCCGGTCCCTGTAATTCCAGACTCACGACGCCAACAAACTAAACCCCAGTGGCCGTCGGAGTTCTCATGACTCCTCCAGATCACCCGAGACTCGACAGGGACTCCAAAGACTTTCCTTCACACCGCAGGCTGCCCCGCATCATGTGGTCTCTTGGTGTGAGGGAGGTGGCCCGTCCAACCGCTCCGTTGCCACCTCGCCATGGCTTTCCCATGGGCTTGGGGATCGCCAGGGCTCCAAACCTTTTGACTCACAAGTGCAAGGGTCAGATCTTTTAGACCCTTACACCCTTCTCCACTTTGGAGAGTCAATGTCCTCATTGACATATAAGGTGTACTTGTTTTCCCATTCTCATAGAATGTTTACAATGGATGTTTTGCACTTACATCCTTCTTTCTTTTTTTAGATAGCTTGAAGGCTCTTTTGTCTACCTAGCCTCCATTCACACTTCTAGTCCTTGAGAAGGTTGTAGGGATAAAGGAGGATTTATTAGTTCTTTATTGAGATGGGATGCTACCCCCTTCTTGCATTTTTTGTGCAATTTCTTTTTGCCTTCAATTTGCTTAAGTTTTCTCAATTCCGTGGATTTTGAAAGTTCACATCTCTCAATGTGAATAATAGGAATATTACTCCCTACTTAGACTTAGCCTCGACCGTAGAACCTCTTAACTAGGATCTGCCTCACCCTGGTACCCTTCCCTACCATATGGAAGTGACTTGCTATCACTCAATGTGAAACCCATTTAGGAAAGGCCAACCGTTTAGGCCTGGTTGCTCAGAGTCTTGTATCCACCTCATACAAGCTTCTTAAGGTTTTCCTCTACGAAATCCCCTCGGGTTGGAATCCTTCCAAAATCTTCTATCTCTTGAAAACTTTCATAACCTTCTTTTCCAAGTTTTTTTTTTTTTTTTTTTTTTTTTTTATATATCTCCCCTTACACTATAACTCATGGATACTCTTTTCTTACAAGTCATATAGGCTTGTGACCTTCCTCCACTTTGGAGTGAAGATGTCCTCATCTTCTTGGTCACTCTTTTTATTGATCTCTCTCAAATTGTCAATCAATCAACTAACCCATCTATCCTTTAGTGGGATTTGATTTGCTTCCTTGTCGTCTTGGGTCTTCTATAATCACCAACTTTCTTATTGAAAGTTATGACTAACCCCTGTACATGTAATAAGTTCCTTTTATTTATCCATTGGAACTCATGCGGAGGATACCCTTTGAAAGTACACAAGTATTAAACCCCTCTAACATCCATCCATTTTTTGTCAAGTATCGCTTCTACTTGACCCATGGTTTGATCCTATATTTTCTCTTTAGGTGGAATTCTTGCCTTCTCTTTGTGAAAGCCTTTTTCATCCTCCACAAATTTCTTGAGAATACTTACGTGGAAAATCGGATGCTACTTCAATCTTTTAGGTATATCCAACACATAGACATTCTTGTGTACCACTCTTTCAATTTTATAAGGACCTGTCCATTTCTGGGTCCATTTGGGAGTAAGATGTGCTGGATAAGTGAGGTTACTTGTATTCAACCAAAATTTGTTCCTCTTTTCAAATTACACATCCTTTCGGTGCCTATCTGCTTGTTTCTTATATCTTCATTGGGCCAATTCCAGTCTAGTTTTAGTGATTTGTTATATCGCTTCCCGTTTTGCCACCCACCTTGCTCTTTCAACTAAATAAAATGTCGAAGTTGTTTCATCACTCTGTCTGACTCCTACCAAATCTATAGGTCATAGAGCATTAAAGCCATGAGCTACTTGAAATGGTGTATTTCTTAAGGACATATTGTGAGTTGTATTATAACAAAACTCAGCTATGGGCAACCATTTGACCCAATCCTTATGATCACTTGCCACATAGTGTCTTAGATACATCGAGAGAATTCCGTTGTGTCTCTCAATTTGGCCATCTCCTTATGGATGCCAAGCAGTGGTTAATATGATTTTAGAACCCAATTTCCTCATAACATGTTGCCAAAATTGAGTTGTGAATTTCACATCTCTATCACTCACAATTGAGGTTGGCACTCCATACAAAGAGATCCAATTATTTAAGAATACACTTGCTGTTAATTTTGGGGTAGTTTCTATTGCCGCATTTGAATCCTTTGGAAACATAGTCATTGATACAAATCTAGTAGTCTTCCTGAATCTATCAACAACTACCATTATAGAGTTAGCTTCACCACATTTTGGTAAGCTAGTTATGAAGTCCATTGAAATGTCTCTGTAAGGTAGAGATGGAATAGGCAATGGTTGTAAGAGTCCACTCTTTGTCTGAGTAGAGTGTTTATTTCTTTAACAGACTAAATAACTCTTCACATATTGGTCCACATCTTCCTTTACAAAGGGCCAATAGTAGGATCTTGTCACTTCTTTAAAAGTGATCTTTCTACCTCTATGTCGACCACATGGAGAATCATGTATTTCATATATTAGTTTCTTTCTCCACTTACCTTTTGGTACATAGAGTTTGCTTTGCTTAAACCAAATCAATCCATTTCTTATAGAAGAGACCTCCATAAGTCTCCTCTGTTCTCTTGTAGTTTTGGTTTGAGCAAAGGCTTCCTTAATCTCAAGAGCATCCTTATCTTGTTCATAATCTTTCTTAATGCCTTTTATCAAGAGAGAGTCATCATGATACATTATAGTCTTTAGTGTCATGGAGTCATGGAGTTTCTCTCCCATGAACTCTTCTCTGCTATTTAGCACATCAGACACCAAGTTGTCTTTGCCCGGTTTATGAATTAGTTCAATATCCATTGACACTATCACATCATACTGCCTCAACTCCTTAGTTGAGGCTTGAGCTTTGGAAATAAAATACTTTAAAGAAATGTTGTCAATGTATACTTTGATTCTTCTACTTTCCAAGTAGTGTCTCCAAGCTTTCAAACAATGTACCACAACAAACAATTCTTTCTCATGGATTGGCCATCTCAATTGACTTCCACTTAATTTCTTATTTTCAAAAGCTACCGATCTCTTTTCTTGTATTAAGTCTCCTCCTATAGCAAAATCACTTGCATTAGTATGGACTTCAAATTCCATATCAAATTTAGAATAGAATAAGATGTGACTTGATACCAAGGCATCCTTGATTTCTTGGAAAGATGGACTACAATCATCATTCCATTGAATGATATTGTTTTTCTTTTTCAATAGGCTAGTGAGTGGACTAGCAATTTTAGAGAAGTTCCTTTTAAACTTCTTATAATAATTTGCTAGTCCTAAAAAGGATCTCACTCCCTTTTAAGTTTTCAGTACTTTCCAATTTCTTATTGCTTCAATCTTCTTTGGGTCTGATTTTATTCCATCTTCGTTGATGATATGCCCAAGAAATTCCAATTCTTTAAAAAAAAAACATGTTTTTTTCTAAGTTAGCATACAATTGATTATCTCTTAGTTTTTGCAAGACTATTCTCAGGTATAGCTCATGGTCTATCTCACTTTTAGAAAAAATCAGAATATCATCAATGTACACTACTACAAATTCATCACTTTCCTTATGAAAGATTGAATTCATCAAAGTAGTGAAGGCAGCAGGCGCATTATACAATCCAAAAGGCATTACTACAAACTCATAAGAACCATATCTGGTTCTACAAGCAGTTTTCTCAATGTCTTCTTGAGCTATCCTTATCTGGTAATACCCACTTTTAAGATCAATCTTACTAAAACATCTACTATCACCTAACCTATCCAATAAGTCATCAACTCTTGGAAGTGGGTAGTTGTTTTTTATGGTGATCTTATTTAAGGCTCTATAATCAATGCACATCCTCATTTTTCCATCTTTTTTGCTCACAAAAAGAACTGGAGCTTCAAATGGGGATTTATTTGGTTTTATATATCTTTTTTCAAGCAACTCATTAAGTTGTGCTTTGAGTTCACTCAGTTCTCACTGGTTTAACTGATAAGGTGTTTTACTTGGAGGTTGTGATCATGGTACCAAATCTATCTTATGGTCCACCATTCTACTTAGTGGGAGTTGTTTTGGAAGTTCCTTTGTCAAAACATCTCCATACTCATACATAAAATCAGCAATTAAGTTTACACAATGAGAAGTTGTTTTCATTAACTCATTTTTATTAATAAAAGAAACACTTTTTACATTATCCATGGAATCCATATCACAACTTCTCAAGTGGAAGAAAAACTGTTTCTCTTCTAACTCACTTTGAGATACTATGGAAATCCTGGATTGATATAATATGGTGAGGTTTGTAAATGGTAAGTCTATTACTTTTCCATTTTCTCCAACCATGAATACTCTAATTTTGGGCTTCCGTTGAAGTTCAATTCTATAGAAGTCCAAGAAAATATTTCCTATAATTACATCTATTCCATCAAGGTTACAAATTGTGAAGTCTTCTTGAAACCTATGGTTTCCACACTTAAACTTCATATCTTTTACAACTAACTTGGTCACTTCCTTACCTTGTGCAAACAAAATCTTCACCCTCCAGATTTCCTCCTAAATCAACTTGAGTCTTTGGGCACAAGTTAGATTCATGAACAAGTTGATTGCCCATGTGTCAATCAACATGGAGGTTTCACAATTCCCAACTTTAGTATTGAGATAGATGGGTTTCTTATGCAAACTAATGGCAGTTAGTTTTCCTTGAAAACCCCCCTTCCTTAACCAGAACCTTTTTACTAAGACTCATAACTTGAAGACAATCTATTTCAAGAGTCTCATTTGACAAAGAAGCATTAGGAAGTTCACTTACCTTTCTAGGCACTTCTTCATTCTTACATTCATTTGCATAGTGTCTTTTTTGTTGACACTTAAAACAAATTACATTAGAGGAACTTGCTTTTGCCTTCTTAGTACTACTCCCTTGACTTTCTTTAGTCTTAAGTTTCCCAACTTGAGAAGTACTTTCTTCAAATTTCCTGTTGGGAAAAGGCGGTTTTTTACTTCCATGGAAGGGCCTAGTTTCCCCTTGGAAACTAGTCTTTCCTTCTCATATTTTAGTCATAGTGATTTGTTCACTATAATCTGCCCTTTGTTCCTCTAATTCAAGTTGAGAAGCCAAGGCAAAGGCATCATTAATATTGGTAGGTATGGTTTCCCGTTCCCAATATTTCTTTCTTGTAACAACACTCAATCCATTATAAAAGAAAAGTAATAAATACTTTTCATAGTCCAACTAAGTATAAGTTAGTTGGTTTTGGAACTCACCAACATATTTCAGAAGTGAGGATTTTCCTCTTTCTTGCCTTAATTTGAGAAGTTGCAATCCTATAATGAAGTTTTGCCACTTATTTTCAAATCTAGCTATCAGTCCCTCACAAACCCCAACCCAAGTGGTTTCCTTAGCATAATTAGGATTGGTTTTGATTTTCACATCAAACCAATCTAAAGCACTTCTCTCAAGTAATGCAGACAAAGTCCTTATTTTATCCACATCACTTTCAATATCATTGGCCAAATGCCAATGTTCGATTTTCTTAAGAAATCTTCTTATAGTCCTTTTGTGCTCTCTGCCCTTCCACTTTTTTGATTGATCTATCTTGGCTCTGTGAGAACTTAGCTTGCCTTTTTGATCTTCAAGTAAGGCCTTCCTTCTCACATTTTCTCTCATCAAGGAGTCTATTACAAGTTGGTTCATTTCCATCTTCTTCTCAAACTCCTTGTTCTTCTCCTCCATCAATATCATAACCATTTTCTCAACTTCATCAAGGCAGACAACACTTTGTCTCTCTACTCTTGATTCTTCTCTACTCTTAATTCTTCTATTCAGTCCTTAGAGGTCTTGGAAGAAGTAGGTCTTTGTGATCTAGGATTCCTTCCTTCTTTATCACTTTCTTCTTCATCACTGTGAGGTTCTTGAATTTCTTGCAAGCTTTCTTGAAACTTCTCTTGCTCTCTTTCAGCTTCTTCTTCACTTTCCATCACTTGGATGAGAGAAAGTTCCTCTTCAAGCAAAGGTTTCTTTTTCACCAACCTCCTCTTTGGTTTGGCTACTTCTTGACCCACTTGCATTTCGGTCTCAAGGATCTCATCCTTGTCCAATCACTGAAAGGCAGTTTTGGTAGTTTTCTTCTCCATCTTGTACTAATACTTCTCTTGCCTTAGTCTCGAGATTGGTTCCAGAAATTTCCCTCCAACCTACTTCTCAATACCGATCTAAAACTGCTCTAATACCACATGTCACGGGCCTCTTCTACTTGTCACTTGGTTTCACCCTGAAACACCACCAACAGAAAGCGCCATTAATACTAGCCCCATGCATTGGTCCCTACTTTCGGATATTGTCACCACAGTCCAGTCCTTGTAATTCCAGACTCACGACGCCAGCAAACTAAACCCCAGTGGCCGTCGGAGTTCTCATGACTCCTCTAGATCACCCGAGACCTGACAGGGCCTCCGAAGACTTTCCTTCACACCGCATGCTGCCTCCGCATCGTGTGGTCCCTCGGTGTGAGGGAGGTGGCCCGCCCAACCGCTCCGTTGCCACCTCGCCACAGCTTTCCCATGGGCTTGGGGATCGCCAGGGCTCCAAACCTTTTGACTCACAAGTGCAAGGATAAGATCCTTTAGACCCTTACAATCCATTTGGTATCATATCGTGAAATCTGATGGTGCAAATTCTAGTCAAACCCACCCTCTGTATGTCTTGACGACAAGAGAATCTCCTTTACGGGCAACAGAGAGTAAACAAAGGCAGTAGGAAGACGCGGTTACATTTTTTTTGTGCTTTAAAATTCGCATGGCACGAGCTTTAATGGCCTCCTGAGTAGGTCCTGGCCGAGCCTTCTTAATCTGCTCCCGACGCTTAGAAAACTCTACGTCTAGCTTCTTAATTTTCTCGTTGATCGTATCGCTCCGTGTATTAATCTGCTTACCCCAAACCACCACCTCCTTACTTCTCACAATTCCAAATCCTCTTGTCCCGGCGAATACCAGATCCAAGCTCGACGATCCTTCCAAATCCTCAAAGCTCCACTCTAAGAAATTCAAAGTCCAATTCAAGTAACAAGCGCTCTCATCCATTACCGTCCAAATCAGAGCTGCTCTTACCCTTTGACTCGATTCCTCCACAGTCAGCGCAGGCAGCTTCTCTTTCTTCACACCGAAAAGACGCGCTTCATCAATTCCCGCTTCGCTTACAAACACTCCTCTCCGGGATTCTTTTTTAGCACCTCAATGATCAAGCTCGATCAAACCAGTTCCCGATCGGACAAACATGCGCGATTTAGTCACAGCAACAGCAGAGCAGCTCATGGGCAGTACTGAAGCGCGTCTCACGGACCAGAACACTGAGCTTAGGAGCATGCAATGACTTGGATGAATGAATAAACCATCATCCAATACGAATTCATCATCATTGGATGGGAAACAGTAGAATTCCACTCATACCTGCCCTTGTATAGATTGGTTCGCCTCCGCCGTCATTTCGATTAGTCCCGCAAATTCGTGGTGGAATTGGAATTATCATCAGGAGCTGCGTCGCTTAATCCAAACAATATACCCTTGAATTTCACTGTTATTGTCCGAAGTAAAATCCTTCGTGTGCTTCATTGGTTGAACAGTTCACCACCCACCATTATTTCATTCCTTTGAACGATTGATTTTTATTCGCGTCATGATGCGAAACCACTCATCAACATTTATCGATAAAGGTTATAGTCAGCAGACCGTATTTGTACTCCACAAACACAGAGCGCTTTACATATTAGCGCACATACAAATACTAGCATTGTATTTTCGGACCTCGTCTGGCTCTTTTTCCTGCCGAAGAGAAAGCTCCCGGCTATCATAGAAGGTCGATTGTCTCCGTCACGACTGGATCTAAGTTAGTGAAAAGGCACTGATTAGTGAGTAGTTTAAGCAAAAGTCACCTTGAGCCAGCATGAGTCACCGTTTCTTCGCATGAAAAGCAGCGTCATAAACGACTCCTATTTCCGCACATCTGGATGCAGTTGAGCCGTGTTTAGCTTCCGGTTGGATTGAAACATTGGCTTAAAGGGAGACATTTAAAGTGAAAGGTTCGTGTGACGTGCCATGCTCCCTTTTTGTACTCCCATTCTTATCGTCAGCCTTTTCTGTTACGTTTTAGGAACAAGTCGATGGATAGAGATGAATGTGGCATCGACCATGGATGATTCGTGTTCACAGATTGAATGATTGATGGGATTAGTGAGCTTCGTGAGTCTTATGGTCGCCATTGGTGGGAAGTGGGTCTCTTGATTGGGCGCGGCAATAGGTGCGAAGTCCAACCGAGCTGGATCTGCTAATCGCAGCAAAGTTAGAACTCTTCCTGCGCTTGAGACAATCGTATTAGTGTGTCTTCAGCATGATTAAGTGGTAATTGGTGAGTGCCCGAGAATTTAGTGAGTGCTGGTCGTCGTTCTCGTCTTCTTCACTGTCCGACGGAGGGTACCTATAGCAGGGGCGAGAAGGGAAGAAGGAAGCGAAGGATTGCGAGGAAAGGTTGTCAGAAACACATTTTTGAGATCGAGGAGCGAGGGAGAAACGCAGGGGCGCCTTGCCGCGGCCAAGATGAGCGGGCCCGATGTGCTATTTCCGCTGCGGAACAACTTCTACCTCGGGGCATTCCAGGCCGCCATCAACGAGAGCAACGTCCGGGGCTTGGGCGACTCCGATGCCGTGGAGAAGGATAGCTTCGTGTACCGCTCTTATATTGCGCTCGGACAGCATCAGGTGAGCTCGGCGCCGTTGTGACGTAGAGGAGAGTGAAGCGAGCAGCGAGGTTCTTTTATTTTGGTGGAAGGGAGTGGGAGTTGTGGTGGTTTTCCGCAGAGGTCGTGTTTTGCGATAGTTTTGTGCATGCCGTTGCTGCTACGATGAATGTCGGCGTTGAGTTGCCTACGTGAGCCACAGCGAGCGTGTTATATCTATCTATCCATTTTATTCTAGGGAAGTGATGAGTGTCACTTAGTAGCTGAGAAGGATGCTGAGGGATGACGGGACCAACCTTGCTTGAAGGGGTCTTTTTATGTGCCGAGGGGAAGTACAAGACGGTTGGATTTTAAGCGCAGATTTGGTCTCATTGTTCTTGTGACATCGAAGTGATGGTTGAGGTTTGAGGCCAGCGTTCCGAATTTTGGATCGAAGCACATATTCCAGGGTTTCTTTCACCTTTGATATCTCCTTCGTATTCTACGATCTAGATCTAATACATTAGATAGTGTGTCACTCGGCGTAACCTTTTGTATTGTTGTAGGAAACGGTTTCATTTGTCCTGATTGTTCCTCGCGTGTAGTGCGGCCTCTACCCTTTTATGCTCATTTTCACCTTTATGACCAAGACGATCTCAAATCTCCAATTTTCGGGAAACGTATGTTAGTCATCCCTCTGTTTCATAAAGTTCAATCGAATGCATACGGTTATGAGGTGATTTATTTACAGTTAGAATTCCGGTTTTCGTTATCCCGCCAATGTAGTTCACTGCACGCTTAAGTCAGGACTTTCACCTTGATGAGTGAAAAATGTTTTGTTCACTCGCCTTCATTTTCCTCGACACATGGTTTATCCGCGGCTTTTTCGGTCCTATTATATATCTACGCTCTATTTGTTCCTCATAACCTGATGCAGGTTTCACTCTCTGTGAAAATGCAGCTAGTCATCGATGAAATTAGTGATGCTGCTCCAACTGCGCTTCAAGCCGTTAAACTCCTCGCATTGTATCTATCAGGAGGAGCTCAAAAGGTAAGCTAGCTTAACGAATTCTACCTGCTCTTCGAGGACTGTGTTACTATGGGATGATTACGGTTGCAGCGACTGTATCTATAGTGTCGGTCATTTAGGGCAGGGAATTGAATTTGAATTGCTAACAGCATTCTCCCGCGCATAAAATTTTCATCTCCAGGACAAGGCTCTGTCCGGCTTGTCGGAGTGGTTATCCGATTCGGCTGTTTCAAGCAACCCTACGCTGTTGCTCATCGCCGGAATGATCAACACACATGAACAAAACTACAACGAAGCTCTTAAGTACACACACGTTGGTGGCACTCTTGATTTGTAAGTTAATAAGCTAACATTTACTTCTGTTGGGATTAACCTTCAAAAAAAATTAACGTTCCAAGAAAACTTGTATTTGCTCGAGTCACTGGAGACGAAGTGCCTTAGTTTATGATTTGGTAATGAACATAGTGTCTTAATGAGATTTAATTTCTCATTAAGTGAGCGACTTGAGTGAGGTGCCATCTGAAATTGTTTAAATTTGTGGTCATCGCACAATCTTACTCTAGATCTGATCTGTCGTTGCAGGTGTGCACTTAATGTCCAGATCTACTTGAAGATGCACCGCCCAGATTATGCAGAGAAGCAACTGAAAATTATGCAGCAAATTGATGAAGATCACACTCTTACTCAGTTAGCAAATGCTTGGGTCAATCTCTCTTTGGTGAGAAACTTTATTTGAATCGTCCTTGTCCTGTTTGGCTAGTTTCATGTTTTATATATTCCTTTACTTTCTGGCATTCATGTTCTATGACCTGCTCGTATAATCTGAAAGAGGTTTCATGGTCATCACAACCCCTCAAAAGAATTTGCTGCGAATCGCAGCGCGCTTGTGAATTGCAAAAGTTTAAGTTAGTGGACTGTTAGCCTCTTTCTCTTCCATTTTCCTTTTAACGAATATAGTGCATAACTGATTGTGTGACCTTCCTAATTTCCGTAGGGTGGCGCGAAGGTCCAAGAAGCATACTACATCTTCCAAGAGCTGTGTGAAAAATATACACGCACTGTTATGCTGATGAATGGTAGCGCTGTTTGTCAAATGCACATGGGTCAATTTGATGAAGCCGAGTCTCTCCTTCTGGAGGCCCTGAACAAGGTACTTTGTTCAGGCATTTGAGAGATGTTTTCTCTTTTCCTCTGGCCTGTTGTTTTCAACATTGCTTGAATTTTCCCATATCTGTTGATTTTAACTCATCATTTCCACGTCTTCTTTGTGGTTCGCTTTGCTTGGGAATAGGTA
This sequence comes from Physcomitrium patens, assembly GCF_059467195.1. Classification (NCBI taxonomy): domain Eukaryota; kingdom Viridiplantae; phylum Streptophyta; class Bryopsida; order Funariales; family Funariaceae; genus Physcomitrium; species Physcomitrium patens. The sequence continues at coordinate 16,158,717 of NC_143425.1, read as the reverse complement.
GTTAAAGTACCTTAGGCTTTGCAGGGTTCAACAATACTTGTTGTAACATCCTTCGTTGCTTTGTGTTTTGTTTGAAGGATTCGAAGGACGCCAACACCCTCGCTAATCTCATCGTGTGCAGTCTCCACTTGAGCAAGCCAACTGCACGATATTTGAGGTTTGCAAATAGCTCCAGTCCTCTTTGTGCTTAGTGAGCACCGCTTGTCGATGTCTGCTTGTAACAAACATATAATTGGGATGCCTCGTATTGTGCTCCTGAACTAAGACATATTTCTACTTTTGTGATCAGTCAGTTGAAGATAACACATCCGAACCATGTGCTTGTGGAGCGTGCTGCTGCCGGTGAAGCTGCATTCGAAAGAGCTGTTCAAAGTGTTTCATAAGATGTATTTCGTAACCCTCGTGTCTTCCAATAACCCCGCCATGTTCTGTTGGTTGGAATGCTGTGATATGTAGAAAATAATCTGTGAACGTACTCTGCTTATATTCCCTGCTTTTTCAATGATTGGCAAAGTGACAAATTAATTTCGTATTTCAATGGTTTAGTAAAAAAAAATTATCGTTTATCTTGCTCATAGGTTTCCTATTCAAATCAACGCGTATGTTCTGCAGGATGCTCAACTGACGGATCAACGAAACTTGCTTTGCCGTCTTTTTGGCGAGCACCATTCAAGGACACATGAGTTGCACTCTTCAATTTGTGGTCGTCGTGTAGCCAATCAATTTCATCTTAATTGGGAACTTGTTAGTTCACCAGTTTCAGCTTTCGGTGATGCGCTCATGCATCATTGATCAGGGATTAGGTACTCCGTTTTCAGATTAGTCATAGCCAGTTCTACCACACCCCAAGCTCTATGTTCCTAAGTCTTTTTAGGTCACCTACCCGGCGTTCTTACAGCTCTAGTTTCAAATTTCATTTATTTAAGCTACTTCTTAAATATTCTGGAAGCATACATGCGTGTGTTATTCCAGTCGGACTAGGAATAACAGTTTTTTTTTTTTTTTTTTTTTCACAAAACATTTGCCTCTATCAACTCTTTTGGAAGTATCTATGCTAAGTTTTGAGGATACTTGGACACTACTCGGAACGGGGTTTTTCGCATGGTGATGAGGTCTAGTAGGTTCACAGATCGCTGGGTCAGCCATCGCCTCCGTCTTGTCGCGACCTCTAGCCTTAAGTTCGAGCTTGGATTTATACCCAGTCGACACCTGCAATCCCACATGTACGCAGACGTTGCCGTTTTGCAACAGCGTTGGATCTCTCTTTCACGGCCAGATCCTGGGAATTGAGATGACTGTGCCCCTCGTTGAAGAATCGGTAGAGTTAAATCAGAAAAACCAACCTATTCTGAACGATTCATACCATCATTCCATTACGGCCCTGCAAATGAACGAAGAGTACACCGTCAGTGGAATAACTGGTTATATGTGGGAGTGCATGAAGAGATGGTGAGGGACGAGTTGTTTTTATAAGTTTCAGTTCAATTTGTTTTTATGATCAGTGGACAAATGGACATGAGTAGATGAGCAATGGGTGAAGAATACAATGCATGAAGACGCTAGTAATTATGTACCTCGATTTCACTCATATGCAGTTATCATTGTGTACAGTGAGAATGTAGAATGTTGATCTACTGAAGTGGAACTGATACATCAGTTACGAAGAGCAATGTCCTCAATAAACAAGAATCACGAAAGAATTCTTCCATGAATTTTCAACATTTGTGAGCTACTTGTCTCAGTCAGCATACATACTCCAGCCAGCATTCTCTCCATCTTGAATATTTCTCTTTACCACTAGTTTTACTCGCCAATTTAAGTCGAAGAGCATGAAATATGCCTTGCGATTATAGAACTTTGCAGTCAAGGAACTTGTGACAATAGAAACTCGACATGCTAAGCAGCAATAACAGGTCATAACAAAGTTATACTGAATATGTGAAGGGTACAGATATGGTGGAAAGGGTGGCGCCGAATTCCTTGAGTAGATGCATTGCCATGTGAACATCCATCTTGGGAACAATCATAAAGTATCCGTGTGGGAATGTCTTGTCGAAATAAATAACAATTGTTGTGAAGGATTGTTGAGACGTTTATTAATGTGACCTGGTGATAAAAATCACGATGGGTTGCGAGAAGAATAAACGTCAAGTATGAAGTATAAGTAGAGATTGATATGCATTTGTAGGCGCATCAACAAAATGCATCAATCTCTGTACCACTAATCCAAGAGATGTACAAAATGAGTTCAGAAGGACAGTAGAGAAAATATGAATGAATGAAGTTTCGAACAACTTACGCAATAATATTGGTTTCAACGTGAATTCGCTAGCATGTTAACAACGTGGTAACTACACTCATGCTCCGGAGGATATAAATGTTCCATTTTGTCAAAATTGAGGTCGAACTGAATTCGCTTGCAGGCTTCAGAAGGAGCGTTACATCGTGAGCGAAGCGCAGCGCAGCGATCTCACGTTTAACCACCACAGCAGATTCACAGCTCAGGATTTGACCTCCTTGCTTTGCATTTCGCTTTCGCGTTGGATTCCGGTGTCGATTCAAGTGAAATTCCCCACATTGAGACACCGGCGCTGCTGAGATCGACGCTCACACACGCGCGCCGATTCATACCCAGCGCGGGGCAGAGGTCGCCACCGAGAGCGCATCATCACCTGCTTCCGACCATTTCTCGAGTCAATCATTCTAATACCCGATTCATGGATTCGTATGCACTACTGCGATGCAGACGCAGCTGTCGCACTTAACATTCCACCGCAATGCCGAGACGAATCGTGGAAGCTGCACCAGGTCGTCGCCGTGCATCTCGCTCGGGTCCGTCTGTCGAAGCACGTGGCTCCAGCTCGCGCTAAGAAATCTCATCGCTCATGCTTCCAACGAGGGAAGGGAAGGGAGCGTGGCGCATGGTTCTTCACATAGTTTTCAAGGTCTCTTCATAAGTTAAATATTACTTCTTTATTTATTTAGTTATTTATCTGTCTGCAAACTTGACTCTAGGGTATTAAGGTATTAATTATCTTGATGGAAAATAACGTTAACAATTGTCCAAATTCACAAAATCTGTTTACAAAGATTTTGTTTGAGTTTTATGTAAAGTGTTTGTAATAATGTTGTTTTCAATTTTTATTTTGTTTTAGATAGATTGGATAAATCGTAATTGTTGAGGAATAAAGAGGTGTATTGCAAGATACTAATGTGGTTGGGACTTGCGACAACTTCTAATAAAGTATTGTGGTCTAAATATAATTATGTCATTGGTATTTGGTTGAGAGGCAACATTCTTCTAATTGTAGGTAATGTTGTCATTGTTAGGTTATTGAGATTTTAATATGACTGAGTATATGACTAACTTCATGAGGCACATTAAAAATAGACTTTGAAAGAACTCCCCAAATTGTAAGGACTAACTGAATATCCAAAAAACACTTTGTTGTGAAATACTTTGTTACAAAGCAAATTTGATTAGTTAATAAGATGCAATCACAATTGATTGAATGAATGTAATTCAAATTATTTTTCATTTATTATAATTCTAAAAATAGTTTGAAGTTAATTAAAATTTTAAAAATAATATTTTTTTTATATACTTGAATTTTAGCTCAATTTAATATACATTGTGTCTAAATATTTTTATAAGTTGTTGTAGACTTTGAACACTTACCAAGATTGCTTTTGTATTATTAAATGTTAAAAGCTACTTTTACAATCTATCAAATTTATATATTATTTTATTTTTATTTTTAAAAATCATATAATCAAATAAATGTTGAAATATTAATTATTCTATGAGTCAATAAAATGAGTATTTATTTTATTTTATTTTATTAGAAATATAATTACATATTCGAAAGTAAAAATACTTATTTAGTATATTTTTTTATAGGAATATAGATCAAAACCAAAAAAAATTATACATGTTAGTAATTTTAATAATTTTATTTAAATATTTTTTTCAGTTTTGTTTTTCTAATTATATTTTTGAAATTTTTTTAATAAAAGTTTTTAGATGATTGAAGCATATTTATAAAAATGAAAGATTTAAAATTTATTAATTTTTTATAACTCTCTATATATATAATCATAAATATACTCCAACTTGAAAGCATAAATAACTACAAAGATGTAATTTATTATGTTGTTGTAAAAATCAATATTAATAGATTTGTAGTAAAAAATAGAAAAATATCTGTTATTACTTTAGTATAATAAGTTTTTTCAAAGGTCATTTTTTATGCATGCATAATTTAATATAATTCTGAGATTAATATAATTTAAAAATTAAATCACAAGTTTTAAGATAATATATATATATATATATATATATATATATAATATTTTTTAGAAATATTAATTCTTATTTTTCTCTAATTTAGATGCTTAAGGAAAAGAAATTAGACCACTTATAAAAGAAAATAAAATATAACATGATAATGTCAAAGATATGAATTAAAAATAACCAATACATCTATATATTCTTGTATCACTTAAGAAGAGTAGATATTTAATTAAAGATAGTATAATATTATAACTAGAATGGCTATTGCTAAAGACAAGAAAGCTATTCTTGAAACAAGGCTAAGAATAAGAAAGGCATTGTGAATAGTGAAGAAGACCTCACTCTTGCTTCTGTATATACTATCTAACAATGAGCTATATATCAACCTCTAACATGTGACTAACCTACAAGATATGTTTCCTACATGTGTAATATGTGGCCAACTTATTGGACAAGGTTTCAACCTATCATTCACCTGCAAATATATAAGAAGTCAAATCCACAACTATATAAATTCTAAAAAGCTTCTCTATAAGATATTAACAAATTTAATTACTTCTATCCACTTCCTTTCATCTATGTAAATTTGTATATTTGTAAAAAATAATTATTGTTGTCAACATATGTTTGAATTATTTTTATTGCAACTGATCAATATAATAAATTAGAGAACTTTAATTTTAAAAAGATATTAAGAATATGAGAGATTTGTCATTTAAAAATATCAAATGTACATTTACTTGATGATGTTGTTGTCTTTATAAATAATTTGATAATAGAAGTAATTTTGTTAATCTCAGTCATAGACTGTTGTTTTGAGAAACAAAGCCCCCCGGATGGATGGATTGAGAGCAGCCATGGCGATGCGGAGCGAAGAAACAGAAGCACAGGCAGCTCCCGTCCGGAGCCTGCAAAATTTGCTCAGATCTGAATGCCCCGCACGGCGATCCCCCTGCCGATGCCAAATTTGATCTGCTGCAGCTTTGGTCAACTCGCGTGGAATCGATCGAGAGCTCACCCAATCTGGAAACCGGATAATAGCAAAATCTGGCACAATGGGATTCCGGTTGGAAATGGTCTCCCCGAGTAAAACGAGAGCTTCGGGACCTTCCTGATACAGCTTGACGCCACATTGAGTCATTCACCTCAATCGCGCCATTCTTTTTTCCCGTTGGGCGTGCAAGTTGACGAATGTTGCCGAACATAGTCAAAAATAATAAAAGAAAAAAAAGAGGGAAAAGGAAAAAGAGAATAAAAAAAACATTCTCGCATAGGTTACGCCACAAATGGTTGTAATCCGTCGACGGTACTGATTTCGCCCAACTGGCTGGGATGGGTCGATGGATCCTTGCCAGCTTGAATTGAGATCACATTCATTGTTATACTGCCAATACATTGATTGAGTGACATTACAACGGCAGACGATTTCGATGAAGAATCAAGCGCTCGTGAAGGGGAAAATAGTCACGAAACATTATTACCGAAAAGTTCTGGTGGCGTGAAACATAGGATCGCGGCGGGATCCAGTGGAAAGGGTGGAATTAACTCACACATCCTGCCCCTGTCGTCCCAGGCACGAGGGCACAAGCCCACCACGAAAGCTTCGCAGTGGTACGGCGCAGCGCAATTAGACTGGTCGTGAATCATGCAGCCCTGACCTTAGAGTCTCGGTGACGTAATCCCCTGCCGAATTCGGAAACCGGCTGGCTTTGCCGAACTTTTCTCTCCACCTACGCGCTTCAAATAGTATACAGCGAATGTCAACTTTAAAACGGCATGGGACTTTGTCGTTGGGTTCTGCTGATTCCACTGCTGCTGCATCTCGCACGCATCCAGATCGCGTCCATGGATTCGATCCATGTCGGAGCCTCGCATCGGCGTCATTGATCGATGCGTCTGGATTTGCGTGGTGAGGGCTGGATGTCGATGTTAGAGGGGTCTTACCCACTCTCACTCTCTCACTCTCACTTTCGGTTTTCAAAGCAAAACCCAATTTCTCTGCAATGCATCGTCGATGTGCTCCTCCCAGGATTTCAGGCTTACGGGTCCTCCTCCTTCTCTAGTTGCATACTTGAATATGCTCTACTTTCGTATGTGTATGTAGCAAACATATTGTTGTAGTTGTTTGCGTCCAGTTAGTTGTGTTTTTATGGGGTTTGTTTGTGTGATTGAAATTCGAGCCGCCGAGTCTTCCGTTCGGATAGTGCGAGTGTGCGTGTGTTTTGTTAATTTATTTATTTATATTCTTATTGTAAATTCTGCTTTTCAGCCAGGACACAACTTTTGTATATAACTTCAGTTTTTCGTGAAACTCCCAATGAATGCTTTACATTTGTACTCATTTGAATCGGAGAAGTTAATCTTATGCAACGAAAAATGCAGTATAATAGGTTCATAAAACATAAAAACTAGACTAAATTTTAACACTAAAATTTTACCACTAAAAAAGTGCGTGTCTGTATATGCAGACACGAACTTTAGTGTGCAACATGTGTTCCTTTTTCCATGTAACATAGTAAAAAGTTGGGTATACATTTTGTCTAAAATTATACACGGTAAACAGTGATAACTACACTAATCAAAAGACAACACTATGATTAATGAAAAAAAGACAATTTTGTGACTCGAAAGGCTTACAATACAAACACAGAGCCACACTATTTCTCCATTCTCTAGTCCATAATAAAAATAGGGGAATGTTAAAGTGACCTGGGCTTTTTACTAAATCGACCCACCTATCTAAACCATCGTTACACTCTGTTCCCAACCTCCCCAACCCCGTCCCCCGTTTGCCGTCTCCAGTCGTCGAATTTGAACGATTCTTTACTTGATGGTTTAAATAAGCAGGCCTTCCACAGAATACAAAACTGAACGGTAGTACATAATTAACGTTCTACTGTTCAGTTTATGACCTTCAGTTCAGTGACATGTATTCTGGAGCTACACAACTTGTGTCAATAGAACATCAGTTTTGATTTGAAGAGTAACTCCGCATTATGTAACAATCATCCCCATTCAGCACCAGGATTTGGAAGGAAGCTAGCAGATCGTTGCTTTGAGGTTGAGATCGTTACCGTCGTGCCCAAAAGGCCTGAGTCCCGTTCATTACACAAAGCATGGTGTTGCGGTTTCATCACAAGTATTGAAATGTTTCATGGTCGATTTGCTAGTCACCGAGTGCCCATTTCTTCCCCACCTTGCTCAGGAGGTTGCTCGCTTATAGAGCCTTGTAGGAGCGTTAGAAGGCTGTTGAAAGCCTTGCACAAAAACCTCCGGGGATCGGCGGCCGCGCCTGGCCTTGAACTGTAAATGTCTTCAACTGGGTCACGCTCTTACAACCTAGACCAATACTGCTCCAATATGTTGCAAGTTGCAGGCAATAGACTCCCCAGTTTACGATGAAAACTGCATCTGAGGTTGCTGCTGGGCCATCATATTGTTCATGGTCTGCTGCTGTTGTTGTGCTTGCTGCTGAGCAAGCTGTTGATGGTTCTCCATGATCGAGTAGGCAGTGACAAACTATTACATCTGGTATGTCGTTTACAAGAAATATACTACGCGCAATGGAACAGTCAAGATCCTTCGAGATACTATTAAAGTCTATAGTGGGATTCCAGTTTTTTTAATTTTAAAATAAGAGGAACACCTCAACGGAGATCAGTTAGTGTATTACACTACCTGTCTACAACTATTTACCAGGTATTGTTCACTTCAGAATACTAAATAGAAGTGATTCAGAGCACTGATTCTATGACATGTTTAAATCACTCGGCCACTTTCTGGCGTTTAATTATACTTATAATCTAAGGTTCAGTGTTACTGGAGCAGAACCATGCTAAGCACTGAGACGCGCGCTGGGAACGGGATTGGGGAGCTTGGAAACGGGGGGGAACGGGGACAGGGGACGGGGGCATGTGACGATGGTTCAGATAAGTGGGTAAATTTAGTAAAAAACCTGGGTAACTTTTTAACATTCCCCTAAAAATAAGTAAATAAGAGAGGTCCAAATAAATAACAATGATAATACTAATAAATCCGTCACTTCCAGTTTTTTTCAAACAGTGACTAAAGGAATGGAAAGAAGAGAATAGAAAAGAAAAAGCAGTGCTTGTTGGGTGTCAATATCATGCATTAAGTCATGTTAGATCAGCAGTAACATGCAAAAATAATCTTCCAATAATCACAAACTTTGTTTTTCCAGAGGATGCCTGGCCGAGTCCGGGCAGGAACCAAACCTAGCTCGGGCTGCTCCAAGTCGAGAAGAGAATTAGGGTTGGGAGAGGTTCGGGAAGGGTATGCATCGGAGTAAGTGAAGCACGAAAGGAAGTGAAGGGGCTGTGGAGTTCCACGGCGCGTGTGTCTGCGCGAGCGAGCGATGGCCATTTCCCAGCGGCTCAACTTGGCTCTAGAGGAGCAGGTCGTGATCCGCAATCAGTGAGAGGCGAAGCGCACCCTCCCTCCTAGCACAGATTTGGAATAGGAATCGAGAGACGTGGACTTATCGATTGGATTATCCCAGCGCTTTTTCCAATTGGGTTGTGAGTATGGGCGCGGGAAGCTGGGTACGCGGGGAATCCGCGACAGGGTGTGTTTCTCGGGGCGCCAAGCGACGACGACTCAATTGCAAAACTCTTCTGTTCCGCCCTCGTCGATGATTTGCGGGATACCGAGACCAGGGTAATCGACAGTGCCAGTGCCGCGACGGATGGCGCTGCGTGTGCATGAGGACGAGGTGAGCGACGGGGATTCTGGTAGACATTCAAATATTCTCCGCGGCCCGAGAACCTAACTCCCGTGTGGTTGTGTAACTTGTATCCCATCCAAGAGAACCAATGTTTGAGCGGAGTTTTGAACGTGGAGCTCTCCTTTTCGTCCATCCCGGTGCGAATATTCCTCTCGCAGTCGCAGCTTTAGCATGTCCCCTGCAAGTTGCATCCCGTGAGTTGAGGCCACGAGGGCCGGGTTCCAAGAACTACTACTTTCACTACAGGTTATGTAGCACCATATTTACACTACCGGGGTGGATCGATATCATTTATGGTAGATGCGATGATTCAAGTCTACGAGTCCCCACTTGCCTACATATCCGCTGAGTGCGGACAAAGCAAACGGAGTCAAGAATCTTGGAAATGTTGGATAAATGGAAGGCGTTGAAGGATTTGGGGAGGCGAGTTGAGGATATGTCGAGCCTGAGCCGCAAGGTTTGGTTGCGGGGGGGCGGAGCTGGGAACGGGGTGGGCTTGGCTGATATGTCCCTCACCAGTCAACTCCATTGCTAAAATTGGGCAAAGCCGTCTGTGGGTTGGGTAAGATCCCACCGTCCGGCCATTTTTCGCCGCAAGTGGGCTCATCGCACATGTCAGAGAAGTGTCAGCTCGCAAATTGGGCATCAGGAGGAGCAAGTTTTGGTGTGTGCGGGTAATGACCGAACGTTTTGGGTCCCTCCCCCTCTTCATGTCTTGTGCTCAGGCGCTCTACTGGGTCTTCTGGGTTTGCAATCGACGGTCGTGCGGTTGACGTGACAAGACGACAACGATGCAACTGTGTTCGCGTACGGGCGGTGCAGGGGCTGGGGACACAGGATAGACACTAGGGGTTTCATTTGACACTCTGGTGGTGTGTTTGTTGAGGGATCTTAGGAGGGTTGTCGGGGATGGGTGCAGGGGAGTGGTCGATGCAAATAGCGGGGTTAGTATGAGGAGTTTCTCGGGAGCGGTTGTGTGCGCATCCGATTCTCGCCCCTCGTGGATTGTAGGAGGGACGAGTTTGGAAGGTGTTCCTGGGTTAGGAAAGCACCGGTATGGGACATGTGTTGTAGGCGATCATTCCTGCGCCGGACGCACTTGTCCTTGTATCTCGAATCCCTTCCACGTTGCAAGGGCGATGTGCATTGGTACATAGGAATGCCGGAATTAGTTGCTCATCAATATTTTTTTGTGTATATTTCGACTGTAATTTTTTTGACTGCCACCAGTGGTATTGGAGATCGTATCCATCGCTCAATCTTCCAGTAATGAGCAATCTCTTCTGCTCGGGTCGTGTGAGGTACTTTTGAGTGTGCTACAGCTTGTGAATTGGTACCCTGTACCTCGGCTGTTGCTGCGCCCGAGTTTTTCTGGGAAGGAATGTCTAGATTTTGAGTAGTCGGAGGAGATTACGATATGGGAGCATCTTTCGAGTGAAGTTTCCTAGGTGACACATATCTTTCCTTCGGGAATTGCTTACGACAGGCTGGAATATATGGATTCTTCTCCGTCTGTGCCGAAATGGATGGATCCTTCGTCATCTATGGCGAAGCATGTCCCTGCTCTAGCACCGATTATCTTGGTAGCGATAGGGTACATGGATCCAGGAAATTGGGCTTGCGCAATTGAGGGAGGTTCCAGGTTTGGATTTGAGCTCTTGTGGGTAGTGATCCTCTCCAACTGTATGGCAGCTTTTTTCCAAACGCTCGCCACGCGACTTGGTTTAGTTTCTGGAAAACATCTTGCTGAGGTTTCCAGCTCTCCTCCTTGATTTGTATAATAAGATGCAGTAAAGCTCGGTTTTCTAGATAAGCAGTGACTTTCAAAATGTTTTTTTACTCAATCGCACATTTTCTCGCTGTTTTAGGGCGGATATCGTGATCAAATAGTTTGAGATCTTTGTGGTAATATTTGTTTTTGCAATTATCAGGTGCATTTCTTTTCGGCAGGCAATTCACGCCGGATGTATTTTTCATTTATTCCCTTTATCTTCTTTGCAGATATGCCGAGAAGACTATCCCAGGCCTGTTTGTCTGCTTTTGTGGATGCTTTCGGAAGCATCTATTATCGCCCTCGATTTGACAATGGTACGCGTTGCCCACTTTCAGTATACTGTTTCCTCTTTGATTGCTTAATGGTGTGCTTCACACTTTTAACCTAGTTGGCGCTGAAGTTGGTCCAAATGACCTAGAAATATTCCTAATAGCATACTTTTGTGTCTACGGATATTACTGGATAAACATGTGCTTGTTTATGGGGTTTTCAGAAACACTGCTGTTTTAAAACCGTCTTTTGGTCATAATGTGCTGATTACGATTGGCGCTTGGGCTTTGGCAGGTTATAGGAGCCGCTACAGGCTTGAATCTGTTGTTTGGATTCCCTTTACTCCCCAGCGTGCTTTTGTTGTCTGTCGATGGCATTATTTTGATGGTGGCATTGCCGATGGTGGTGAGACTTTCTTCTGGACTCGGATTAAATTTTTTCACTCAACGAGGATGTTCATCTAAATAACTGGATTAGATCTCTCTCGAGCATTGAGGTAGACACCACGTTAAATTTTAATTTAGCAACGACGTGGCGTGCAGAAAGTATGGATTTTAGAGTAGCTGTGCTGAGTACTTTACTAGAAGTCTGTAAAGATGTTGATCGTGCTAGCTAGTCTTCAATTATAACTTCTTTCGTACACACTTTGTTTTGAAGTCTGAAGAATCCCCTTCACAGCTGTTGCTTCGACTTGACCTAACCAAATCTAACTTGACCTAACCAAATCTAACTTGACCTCATTTGTAAACCAATGATCTTCAGGGTGTGCACCGGGCGGAGATGGTTGCTGGAACTATTGTTGGTGTCGTGCTCGTCTGCTTTGGGTTAGGGGCATTACTAAGCGGACCAACAGCTCCTGCCATTATTAGCGGTCTGTGGCCCAAAGTTCGAGGAGACTCCCTCTACATCGCTGTGGGACTGATTGGAGCGAATGTTATGCCTCACACGTTTTATTTACATTCTGCGCTGCTTCAAGGGCAACACAAACTTTCGAGCAAGGCGAAGGAAATAGTTGTTCAAGAGAACATGCGGGACACAATTGGAGCGTTTGGGGTTGCGATGTTGGCAAATGTAGCCGTGTTGATGGTAGCTGCATCAGTTTTCCACAACGTTGGGTTGGTTATTCTGACTCTCCAAGATGCGCACGCACTAATGGAGCAGGTATTTCATTTTGCTTAATTTGTGATGGCGTGCTGCATTCAATGATAATGCTTGACCTGAATCCAATTAGTGCTTTTGTGTGTAGTACACACATTGAGTGCATCGTCTTATGTCACAGCTCATTACGTTTGAATTGTGAAACTCAATGTTTACTCACTTTAATGGCTCTATGTTTTTGTTGTTCTTGATGTAGATATTGAGTAATTCGGTTGCACCAGCGGTGTTTGGATTAGCCTTACTTTGTGCGGGACAGCTATCATCTTTATCGGGAACCCTCACCGGAAAAGTTACCATGGAGGGATTTTTAGATATGTCCATGCGCCCATGGCTGCATCGCTCCTTGATTAGGGGAGCAGCAGTGATTCCCGCTGCCTTCTGCGCATGGCACTATGGAAGCGAAGGTTTATATCGGCTGCTGTTGTTTGCACAAATCGTAATAGCTGTGGAGCTTCCCTTTTCTGCAGTGCCACTCGTCAAAGCGTCGGCATCAGAGTCTCGAATGGGATCTTACAAAATCCCTTCTCTTGTTGAGAGCATAGCCTGGGTCTCTGTTGCTCTGGTGGTGGTTGCCAACATCTGGATGGTATTTGACGTGTTACTTGACGAAATCGATGAATTTTCTGGCTTCGCTGCACATCTTGAGAGTCTTCTCGGAACGGATTCATTTGGTCATCATGGAGAAGATACTTTGAACACGTCTGTTTTTGCCTTGGTATTGATTGTGATTGGGCTTAGCGTGGGATTCCTAATATGGTTGGTTGTAACACCTCTTCGCGTTGATAGGATAGCTATGGAAAGGAAATGGGTTCAAGAGTATGAACTTTTTGAAAGCCAAACTCTTTCCGATGATCGACTAGGGGTACTGGAGTATTCCTCGGATCCTACTACTTCTGAGGTGTATGACATGATTCCGATGACAGAGGATATCATGCTGGTCAATAATTTAGTAGGCCTGGAATATCCTTCCAGGCAGGAAAGCGCATTATCCAGTATTGACACTGATCCCGCGCTAGAGCTTGGGAGGGGAGAACTTGTCAAATGGACGTCAACAGTCAGCACATCTAGCAGTGACATCGATGATATAGTTTCCAATCAGCCTGAATTGGTGTATCTTTCCGAACCAGCTCAACTGAATGGTTTAGTTCGTACATCAGAACTTAATGAAGCAGCTGAACCTTTCATACCCTCGGGCAAAAGTCTGAGCTCTGAGCCTGTTTTGACTTCTCCCCATCTCCCTCATGAATCTGATAAGGAAACTCCATTGAAAGTTGTGGATCCGCCAGTGGATGCCACTGTATTCAATCAACTCCGAGTTCCAGCTTATTCTAAAGTGGTGTCACATGACCTAAATGTGATCGCGAAACCTGTTGACGACTCAATGGTGGTTGCAAGTTTGCCGTCTGTGGTTGACGAGAAGAAGCAGGATGTAGTACAAGAGGCTCCGTTTGGCCATGACAGAGGTCACATCCTTACAGAACCTGAGATTGCTGGTACAATAGAAACATTCCTAAAGGATGCGTCTCTTTCCGGCGACGGATTGACGAAGAAAAGTACAGCCCCGCCACCCCAGAGATTGGTTGCAGTTCGCAGGCATGAACCTCTAGCTGCAGATGAAGCGGAATCTATCGCATTGAAGAGAGCGGAAGCTGAAGCGGATGCAGATTTGATTGATAAAGACGATGATGAAGTAGACGACTTCGACCACGAGGACGTTGTGGTGGGACCTTTATCTCACGATAATTTAAGACGCAGCTATAGTAACCTGGCGTACGAAGCCTCTGGCTCAGCCCGAAGTCTGGGGGGTAGGACTGATGCTAGTGAAGGTGGTGGCAGCGGGAGTGGTAGCTTGTCACGCCTTTCGGGACTGGGACGAGCTGCGCGTCGACAGTTTGCTGCTTACCTCGACGAGTTCTGGGGTAAATTGTTCGATCTGCATGGGCAGCCCATAGCCAGCAAAGGTAGCACAAGGCTTAGTGCGCTGGGATCATCCATAGGACCTCTCTCATTACCTTTTGATAATCCCGGCATTACACCAAGATCAGGTGATCCTGGTGCCTACCTGGGAAGGTTGAACTCACCTCCGGATGGTTATTTGGGGGGAGAAAGTAATGGGTATGGCTCAAAACGTGGTCCATCAAAATCGACCAGCAGCCTTCATCAGCAAGTGGAACAACACTTTATGGATGCTTATGCAAGGGCACAGTCTCACGCCACTGCAACTACCTCTTCTGGTTTTCTTGGGTTCATGCATGACTACTCAGGCAGATCAGGAAATTCAGGGTCCCTACAATTACCTGAGCGCCAGTATTCCAGCATGCGCTTGCCAACTTTTTCAGATGAGTTCGATAGGGAACCCGCCACAATTCACGGCTACTACGCTCCTTCGTTTCTTGGTGGTAGAAGCGCTACATCAAGTCCTGCACTCAAGTCAACCCGACCCATGTCGTCGTTGGACATGCATGGTGCGGCATCGGCACGAGCTCTCTCTGGTCAACTTCATGTTCAGCAACCTCTAGGAGTAGGCGTCCAAGGGGAGTTCGAAGGATCTCTATACGGTGGGGGTTTTCAAGGTAGCTTGGAGGACGCTATCCAGTCTCTTCGATCTATGCATGCCTTACCCAGTAGGAATGCTATGAATTGCAAAGTTAACGCTGATAGGGAACTGAATGGTCCCAGATCTTGGGACAGCAGGATGGCTACTGTGGATCCTTTAGTGCATCGAGCCACAGGGGAAATTTACCAACCCAGTTCGGGCCATTCACCGATTGGAAGGATCGGAAGCATGTCTTCTGTGAGGGCTCCACTGTCGTTTGATGAGCTTTCCCCTTCGGTGACGCACAGAGATGGATTCTCGATTCAAACTGCACAGTCCGAGAACTCACTTTGGTCTCGACAGCCCTTCGAGCAATCATTCAGCGGAATGACGGATCCGTCTGCCAACGGTGGATCTTCCAGGTCAAGAGGTGGATCTGGAGGTCTGGGTACAAACCGAAATGGAACCGTTGGCGGTCGGCCTGGGAAGACTAGTGGCGGCGCAGAGAGCTTGTCGAATGCCTCTACCGCCTTCAGTTCTGGACTAGATGCAGATTTGGATATGATGGAGACCTTGAGAGCTTGCATTTGCAAGCTTTTGTGCCTGGAAGGATCAGAGTGGCTGTTTCGTTTTGATAACGGTTCAGATGAAGATCTGGTTGCAGCCGTTGCAGCCGTCGAGAAAATGCATATGGATGCAGATTCTCCTGACAGAGTGTCCCGAAATGAAAGGTGGCAAGCTCATGGCCGTCCTGTTTCGTCTTTCTTGAAAGGCAGCAACGACGCACGGAGAGTTTGCTACTGCGGTGAAGCGTGTGTGTGGGGAAAAGGCCTACTTATTAGCTTTGGCGTTTGGTGTGTCCATCGAGTACTTGAACTGTCCTTGATGGAAAGCAGGCCTGAACTTTGGGGAAAATATACTTACGTGCTGAATCGACTCCAAGTACTGTCTCATCCTTGATGACATGATCTTTTTGGTTTCTGATGTTTTCTAATGTCAAGTTCAAGCATAACTTCATCCTACTTAGTCACAACATATGTAGATTTTTGTTGTTTGTTTCTGATGAAAGTCTAGATTCTTTTACAATCAACGTCTTTTTCTATTCAGCATCCCTGCCGCTTACCTGAGCTTGTGATGTTGATCAGGGTGTACTGGATCCGGCATTTTCCAAACCACGTCTTGTTGCACCGATGTGCAATTGTGTGATAGAGGTTTCGGAGATCCTCAGCAGGCGAGCGCCGCGGGGGGGTTTGATCAAACAGGGATCAAACGGCTTCCGAATAGATTCCACAAACGGTGACCATGTGAGCTTACCCCAGAGCAGCTATCCTTTCCCGTGGTCCTGGGGTCGCAACTCCAGTAGCTCGAAAGGAAGAGGGGCAAGTGCAACTGTTTTCTTGGAGATGATCAGAGAAGTGGAACAAGCAGTGGGCTCTCGAAAAGGTCGGACTGGTACTGCCGCGGGAGACGTTGCGTTTCCGAAAGGTAAAGAAAATCTTGCTTCAGTCTTGAAAAGGTATAAAAGGCGTCTGAGCAACAAGCCTCCTGGCGCAGCAGGGGGTGGCGGTGGCGGTGGCGGTGGCGGAGGAGGTGGCCGCAGATCCAACAATGGATTTGCCCAGGCTCTTGTTTTTGCAGCATGTCTCTAGACTTCGGTGCTGTTTCCCCCTTGCTAAAGGGGTTGTTAAATTTATGCCATGTCACTACAGCTCTGCAATGACCAAGGGTAAACATTTAAAGGCATGTGATAAATTCCCCAAGCTCCTCCCCTTGGAATTGTGCTTTAGTGACTCTAGGGAGGACTTGTGATGATCATACGAGTATACCCTCAGAATACCTGAGTGGTGGAGATTTTCCTCTTGGCATTGATGCCTTTTAGTGTTGGATAATATTATCTTCAGTAGTTTATGTCACGGGATGTTTTCCACTCTGCGCTGTTTAAAACTAGTTTGTTAAGTGGAGCAGGCTCTGATGACGTGGAGAAATTGTGAGTTGTCCCCAACAGGTTATGGGGACCTCTGATATTCCTCTAGTAGGACATATTCCTCGTAGTGTCTAATTGTAGACATTTACTGTAGACTGGTGAAAAAAGATTAATAGAAAAAAGAATGCTTTTGTTTCGAAGCAGTTCATTTCCAGATATTTATATCAAGTCAGATAAGTCGTGGATTTGTGGCCTTCTGGGGCTGACGGCTTGCATTTCAGTACACTACGTTTTCATCTGATGTCAGCTTTGTGCAATTCAGTACGAATCACTCTTTCCACCACTGTTACTCAATTTCGAGATTGGTGATGGTACTCATAGTGCCATCTCCCGATTCTCCTGCAGGATTTGTATGCTCTCACTTCCAAAGCATGTATTTGCTATGTACATCAGTTGCGTTTGACTTTTTATGAAATAAAGGTCTTGGAAGGTTACGATGACATTCTCTCCCCCAAATTCACTTATTAGTGGATCGAAATCTGTGGTATTTGTTAAGATTCAGTAAAGTTCCAACTTTTTGTGCATACTGCTGATCGAAATGTGAAACGTTTCGTCCAAGTATTCCCATCTTAGGATTAAGCCGTTGTACATTACCGAATAATACACTAGTGAACAGGGAGAAAGAGAGAGATAAGGTATTCTGGTAATCGGTGATTTGCAGGTCTTCCTGAAACACGACCTCTATGTGAAGCTATATCAATCAGGAGATTTAGAAGCTGAGGAAACTAGCGAAAGCGGGGAAGTGTGTAACCTACCCACATGTGTCAGCAGATAGTGAGGCAATGACTGCTAGTTATGAAAGAAGAAATTGAGTGGGCCACGAAGAATCGTAAAGTGATGCGTTAAGAGTGGCGGCCATATCCACAGCGTGTCGGTGACGAAGCCTTTCACGTGAGATAGCACCGCAATTTTGCCTCTCTCCCAAGCACACGTGTTTACTTCTCAGTAAAATCTCGTCTAGTCTCTCGGACCTTGCAGGAAGCTCAACAATCGAAGTGTTGTTGCAATTTTCTTTTCGTCACGCACATCACTTTGGACTTGATCACTAGAAGTCGAGAAAGATCAGAAAGAAAGTCGAGTAAGTTTTAGGGTGAGCTGATAGAGAGGGAGACAGGGTTTTGAGCGAGGAGGTTTCGCGTTACAACGTGTGAGGAGATGTCGCTCTTGACATGTGATGTGTGCGATGCACACGAGGAGCAGCTCACATCCGGCGATCTCCAAGTGCTCACTCCCGGCACTTTACAAGCCTTTGGTCAGAAACGCATATTTTCGGGGCGAGTAGTCACTGTGAAGGTCTTCGAGGACAATGTTCTGGTTCGCAGCACGCTGGAGGAGCCTGGGAATGGGAGAATCCTCGTTGTCGAAGGCGGCGGCAGCCTGAGAACCGCGCTTGTGGGAGGTAACGTTGCAAAGCTGGCCGAGACGAACGGCTGGGCGGGGCTTGTGATTTTTGGGTGCGTCCGCGATGTAGACGAGATCAACGAGTGTGCCGTTGGGGTACGAGCTCTGGCTCCCTGTCCCGTGAAGAGCAAGAAGAACGGCGTCGGCGAGAAGAACGTCGTGGTGACCTTTTTGGGTGCCACTATCCGACCCGGAGATTTCTGCTGGGTCGACAACGATGGCATCCTCGTGTCGACGTCTGTAGCTCCAAGCAATCTTTGAGGTACTTTTCCCTTCCTCTTGGGCGTTCAGGTCTTCCACAACCATTTCCTCAACCCTTAGTTTTCTCCTTTGGAAATTCCACCATCATCGTCGACTCTTTTCCTGGTTCGCATGCTGCAATCTTACACAGGTTACAACCAAAACTTGTGCCAACAACTCTCGGAGTTGCAGCAAAGGATATGCGCCCGTAGCTAAGCTAGGACTATGCTCTGGCTACGTCAGTGTGTAGCACATTTCACCTTCATCTAGAAGAAGTAGCTGAATCCATCGACACAATCGTGTGTGTGTGTGTGTGGTGTGTTCCGTGCTTGCAGCCCTTTTTATTACACTCCTTGCATCTCGCCACCGAAAAAATAAAGCTATGCGAAACTATCCATTGTGTGTGCTTTGTACCCATCTGAAGCAGTTTCGACTGCTGTGCTTGCAGCCATGGTTGAAGTCTCCCAGGGTCGATTCCATGCTTCAAACTAGAGCCTACCCAGTTCCGTTTTCATGAATTCAGTTGCTTCACTCAACACCCACTTCGGCGAATCGGACACATCTACGCTTGGGCCTCGACTCCGAAGAGAATTCTGAGCGATCCCTCGCAGTGTTTCGTGCATGGTAGAATCCACATGCGGCGTAGAATCCAAGGTGGGCACCATTCAAAAAGTGCCATTTCCTGCACTCGTCTTGGAAATGGATTTGAGGAAATCATCTGTAAAGGATCCATGTGATAAATTTTCATTTTCAGGGATTGGGCCTTACATGATTTTGTGTTATGTTGTTTCAACTGTTTTTGTTGTTGTTGATGTCTTTTGTTCAACTGTTTTCAGTTTTCAGTTCTTATTTATTTTATTTTATTTTTCTTTTCTGCAGTTGAAGATCTAAAAGCAGCCAGTGTCTGGATCATTGTGGACTGATGTTACATGACATAATTTTGCTTTCAACATAAGGAATGAATCAGAAAAGTTTTTATTTTGGAGTCTTCACTTTCTTTTTTTTTTTTTTTTTCTTTTTTTAGTACTTTTTTCCTTGGGGAACTGTTACATGGAAGACTAATTTAATAGAAAGAGGCAACAGAGATGAATTGGACAAAGAATGAGCTAAATTTGAATGGATGTGGTTGAATGAATTATCAAAGAATTGAAAGGTGAATAACAATACCAAATTAAAGTATGTTTAGGAGGCATCTTCTAAATCTACTACAAGAAAATATATAAATAAATAAGTGTTTATTGTAGTAAGGATGTTGTATTTTGTAGAAAGTGTTTTTTTAATAAAATTTTCTTATAATGTAGGCAGGTGGAGAGGAGAGTGGAAAAAAGTAATTAATTGACTAATGATATATACATATATAATAAGATATGAGCTATTTGGGATGATTTTTCATGCCTTGGATTGTCTTATGGTATTTGGATAAGGCATTAGAATTTTATTTTATCTTTTGTTGGGATTTTTGTTCATAGTTAGATTATATGATTTTGTTACATGCAATGATGGTAGAAGGAAGAGGTAAGGACACAAGAACAAAGAAATGAAAAAATCTAAGAATTACAAGATTTTAATTTCAAACCAAGACTAGATACAAAACTAAAAAGAAATGAATACTTGAATTGTTCCAACACTTGTTTTGAGAATTTTGAAGTATCTTTTATCTTATTCCATTATATATATCAAGGCAACTAATTTTTATTTTATTTTATTTTATTTTGTTTTGTTTTTTCAATTGAAATACTTTCATTACATTAATTAAGAAATAAAAGTAAAAAATAATCTAGATTCTAATACCTTTTTGGAGCAAACATAGAAGTGTCATGAATAATATAATATTATCTAATTCTACATGTCTAGTTTTTATTTGTCTTATAAATGATGAGATTGCACCAAAAAAAAAAAAAAAAAAAAAAAAAACTTTATTGTTCTAATAAATTTGTGTCTCTTTTTTAGAACTTAATATTTATTTTTTTAGCCAATTCTTATCTTATCTTTTTATTAGAAGTTTTATTTGGATTGATAGCTTATATATATATATATATATATATATATATATATATATTGCATGTGATCTATCATATTAAGTGTCTATATTCCTAAAGATTAGACCAAATAATTTGTCCTACTTTGTTGTCACCTACATTTGGCTATTATATGTACTTGAAGTCTTCTGAGCTAGCAACAAAGATATCTTTCCTTTAAAATGCAAAGTTCTTCGTTGAGTTATCACTTGATAACTAGAATTTTAAAAGGCCTATAAAGTATAAATCATTTATTTTTCACATTGCCATATTTTAGGCTTGGAGTTGAAAAACCAAGATTAGGTTGAAATTTACTACTAATTTTTATATCTTTATCTAATATTTTTGTTTTAGAGATCAAGAATATTTTGATTTTCACTTTTATTTTTTGTTATTTTGTATAATTATAACATTGGAATAACAAAAGCCAATGTATCAGCCTTGGATATTGAGTTGGTTTAGTAAACATGAGCTTCAAGCCCTTATGATTCACTTGAAATATGAAAGTATCACCTAGTAGATGTTTTCTAAATTTTTGGACTACATGAATCATTTTCAAGCATATTCTCTAGATTGTAGAATAATTCTTTTATGCAAGACCAAGTTGTTGAGATGTATAACATACAAAATGATCTCAGTTATTATTATCTAAGTGAAACAAGACTAGATAAGTTGCTACATTTGATATATCTAGAAACATGTGGAACTTGCAATCCAAGTGTGGTGGCCATAAAATTGGTGCCAATACTAGCTTTTACAAGAGATGCAAAAAGATCTTGATATGTTGTTGTCAATACAAATTTTGCATGGTTATTCAATAATTGGATGAAGAGATGAAACAATGTTGTATATTTGTCTATGAACCTCCTACAATAGTCACTATAGCCAAAAAAATTGCAAAGCTTCTTGACTATTATACATGGTAGCATTTTTGCAATTGCCTTAACCTTTTGTAGTTGGACCTTGATACGATTGTGACTAATGATTATATTCCATTCAAAGTCTAGCTACAACTTTGTTTGGACTTGTTGTACCATTTTTATTAGTTTTTTCTTAAAAGGATTTTGGATGTTTGATTTATCCAAGTATGATTCTTTTATCACTTATTTTTATAAAAATAAAGTCACATTTTTTTCTAATATTGTATTTTATAACCATAGCTTAAGAACACATTATGTACCTAGTAACAAAAGAAATTATCTAAAGCATTTTGAATCCAAAATATATAATTTTTTAAAGAATTCTTTCTTAAAAACAATAATTTTCTTAGATATTCCAAATCCAAGCAATGCTAAATTCTATCAATCCTAAAATTCAATCCATATTAATCTTATTAAAACCTAAAAGGTATTCAAAGAAATTTCTAAAAAATTCTAAAAAAATCTTAACAAATTCCAATAACTGTATAAAAAAACATTAAAACTTTTCAAAAAAAAATCTTAAAAAATCTCTTAAAGTATATATATATATATATATATATATATAAAAATTCCAAGAAAATTAAAAAAAATTGTTAAAATTCTAAATAAACCTTAAATAAATTATAAATAAGTTTTAACAAAGCTTATAAATTTTTTAAATAAATATTATTAAATTTTAAATAAATTGGATAAAATAATATTTTTTTTAATTAAAAAATCCTATAAAAATCCTAAAAATTCTAAGATAATTCTAGATTTTAAGTTCCATGAGCTATGACTCTTGATTTTAGTTTTAGATCAACTTCAAATTTCTTGTGCTATTAGATGTATTATTGCTGAACAATATTCTTAAGATTTATATGCAACTAAAAAAGTAGAATATAATATTAATAATCCTCTATTGATGATACTTTGTTTCTAAAAATGAGATTGAAAACGAATTCACATATCAATATCTTAAAAGTTAGTCTTTGATTTTTTTTCTTTTGTATTTTTATTTTTATTTTTATTTTTGTGCACCTTCAATGATGTATCTTTTGTCAATGTTTTTAAACTATCTCTTCAACTTATTTTTTTTAACTTTTGACAACTAAGAATAAGTGGATAATCTTAATTTGACTTTTTCAAACATCTCTTTATATATGAAAATCAACACTTTGCAACTAAACTATTAAAACCAAACTAAAATTAAGAAAAAAGCTATTCTTTTCATATACAAGTACACTTAGATCAATCTTAAAAATTTTGAATCTCTAATCAAATTTCACAATAAATTTTATTGTCTTTTAAATTATAATTATTAAAAACTTTGTTTTTTCTTCTTGCATAAATGACCCTCCCCACATCAAAAATTTACAAATATTATATTTTTAAAAAGCCTTCAAAACTCTTTTTCTATAACTTCACAATCCAATCTTAATAAAAATCCTCCCTTTCTTGTAGATGTGTGTTTTTATACTTTGGAATTGATTTCAACCATATCTCATAAAATATCAATTTAATCTTCTTTATGTTCATATTTATTAAAAAAAATACTTTAATAATATTCTAAAAGTAATTGTATCAATTTTATATCTATCATATTTTTTTTTTGATCTAAAAAAATTGATAGAAGACTAATTTATTTTTATTCTTTAAAATTATATCAAAATTAAAATTTATTTCAATATAATACTATAATTTTTGATAAATTTTGTATTAATCATTTAATAAAGATCTTTTAAATTATTAAATTTTTATCTAATTTATTATCTAATAGTTATATTACAATACCTCATTAAGTAATTTAGTGTCAAATATATATTTTTTTAAGACATGCAACAAATTTCTTATAGAACCTTAACTTGAATGAGTTATTGTATGTTACTCCATATGAAGCTTGAAATAAATTCTTTGGATTTACACATCGTTTTCAAAGAATCTATCAAGATAGAATTTAAGAATAAAATGTTTTAAAAAATAAAAATAAAAAACAAAAACAAAAACATTGTTAATTACAATGGTTCTATCTACCACATTGATTCTAATAAAAAAATCAAGAGTCTTCTTTCTTTTGTGGTTAATTTATCAAGAATTTATCTAAAAATTTAATATGAATAAGAAAAAAAAATAAAATGTTCTAATATTTGATTTTTTTTAGTTTTTTTTCCATGCCCAATCAAATCAATTAGCTTAGTAGATCTTGATTCTTTCTTGTATTTTTAAAATGTAGTGGATTATAACTAGTTATTTGAAAACTAGAAGTTTGGTTTAACTTTTGTAACATATATAACAAACTAAATTATAATGATTGATCTTTATATATAGTTATTATTATAGTCATTATAAAATTAATTTTATATTAATTTTTATTTGTTATTCGGTAAGAAGATTATTTTTAATTATTTAGTTTTAAAGCTATTTTTGTTGCTAGATTAAATATATTTTTTAAAAATAAAATCATAGTGATAAAAAATATTTTTTTATTACTTTTCTTTTATAGAAATTTTTTAGTTTAGATTTCATTAATTATAATTGTATTCAAGACATAAATCTTTAAAAAATTCTAAAAAAGCAATATATTTTTGTGACACTTAAAAAGAAAGAGTATATAATTAAAAATAATTACATGATAGAAACTAGGCTATTGCAAAATACAAATAAATCAAAGATACCTGAACTAATACAAAAACACAATAAAAGCATTGATCTCAGTTAAAAAATACCTTATTCTTGTCTCCACATATATTATCTAATTAAAGAGCTATAAGACAATGTTCTATAGATTATTTGATAGATGTTCAACATGGAGTACATGTATCTAATTTGCAAAGCAAGTTTCTTGCATATGTTCTACACGGCCAACTTGTACAACAAATAGCCAATACGTGCAACATATGGCAAATATATTGGCTAAGTTTTTAACCTATTAGTTATCTAAAAATACTTTTGAAGTCAAACTTGCATCTATAAAGCTTCTAAAAGACTTCTTAGTAAAATATTATTAAATTTAATTTCTTTTACTTCTACCTAATTTCTCTTATCATTTTAATTATTAATGCCAATAGTAATGTTCATGAAAAATTATTACCAAATATTTTTAAATTATATTTAAATATTATTTATTAGATCATTATTATAAATAAATTATCCTAAAAGTTCTTTTAATTAATATTTTATATATTATAAATTTAAAATAATTTCTTATGTATCTCAAAAAGATTTTAATAAATTTTATTAATAATTCTATTTAGATCAAGATTTTTTTTATCATATTTAAATGGTCTAATATAAATTTTTTAATTATAATTTTTATAGTTGTATTAATTTATCATTTTCATAGCTTTGATTAGAATAGTGTCATAGTCATACATATTTATTCCAATAATTACCTACATGATTAAGTAGAAGTAGGTAAAAGTAGATCAATTTCATAATATTTTTTAAAAAAACTTTTTAGAAGCTTTATAGACATTATTTTGACTTTACATGTATTTGTACTTAATTGGTGGGTTAAAAACTTGGTCAACAAATTAGCCATGTGTCACATGTATTTTCCTTCCAAGATAAAACATGTGTCTAGCAAAGTCAATACATATTGGAGGTCTTATAAAACATTGACATGTAGCTTGTAGTTAGAAAGTATAAATGGAGGCAAGAGTGAAGCCTTCTTCACTCTTCTCAATGTTTTTTTACTCTGTAGTCTTGTTTCGAGACTTTCTAGTCTCCTTGTCTTTGGCAATAGCCATTCTAGCTCAATATATTATCATCTTTGACTGACTTTATAATCTTTTTGAGTGACACAAGAATGTATTGAGTTTTAAATATCAAATAATTTAATTTTTTTAAAAAAAAGATTATATCTTAAATAGAAATTAATATAATATTTATCTTATGTATCTTTATGTTGTTATTGATTTTTTATTTAATTATTTTTTTGGATTTTAAAGAAAATTGATCATACACTTGAATGTATTTTCTTAATCCATTTAAAAAGTAAGGTTCAAAAAAACATGTCATCTTATGGTTTATTTTTAATCTTGATTTTTAATCTTTGATCTTTTAATTTTTATTATTTGTATCTTATTAAGTGTCAAGGACAAAGACTCGATGAGGGAAAATATATACAAAAAGGCTATCTCGATATAATAAGTCAAAATATAAACAAGTATGTATATTAAAAGAAAACTGGAATGGCTATTGCCACAAGACAAGAAACTAAAGACTCTTGAACTTGGACTACGAGTAAGAAAGGAGTTGACAAGAGTGAAGAAGCCTTCACTCTTGTCTCTATATATACTATCTAACTAGGGGCTACGTGGCGACGTTCTATAGGACCTCCAATATGTGTTGACTTTGTAGGACACATGCCTTGACTTACAAGGCAAGTTTTTCTACGTGTGGGCCACATAGTTAGCTTGATCTTCAAGCTAACAACATGTGTGGCACATGGCCAACTTGTTGACCACGTTTCTAATCCAAAAAGTCAATTAAAGACACCTATGAAGTCAAAGCAGCGTCTAGGAAGTTTCTAGGAAGCTTTCATATTATATATTATAGAATTAACTTACTTTTATATACTTTTACTTACTTCTACCTATTTCTATATGTAATTATTAGCTTGCATGATTATGGCCGTGACATTACCCCCCCTTCTAGAGATGAGTTCCACGAGGAGCGGTCATCATATGTTGAAGAAATCTATGATGCGACGAATTGTATTCGCTACATACTCTGATTTCTGTTCTCTTCGAAGATGATTGATAGGGCCTCTCAACCATCGGCAGTGTCCCATATCCGGGCGGGAAGACCACCCAATTATTTGATCATTGTTGAAGCCTTCGTAACTTCCTTCGAATAGAATATTTGGAACACCATCAGGAATTGTTCCTACCTCTAGCAAAATCCCCAAACATTGGGAGTCCCTTTCCAAATCGTGATACCAAACGCATTGTATCTCACCATCTATTCGAGGAAGAACATGTCGTTCTTGAAGATCTTCATCTCGATTGCGTCGTCTTGAAGGTTGTCACAATCGTAATATCTCGTCTGACAGGTCAGCAAACGAAGGTTCTTGAGTTGAATCCACTGGTTGTTGGCTCTCCATCTAATTAGCGTCACAAATGCAAAGAAGTTACAAACAAGAATAGGAAATTGAATGTTATCTTGCCTCAATCTTATCTCTTTTATAAGAGAGATTTTCATCTTGGTTTTGATGGATGTCGTTGATGAAAAACTTTGACTTTAGCTGATGCATTTGTTAGATTCCTGGATGGCTCCCATGTGCGTTCACTAATATCATATCCGCGCCAATGAACAAGATATTCCAGCTTATTTTGGCGCCGCCTTAAGTCTAATATCTCTTCCACATCAAATTCTTCATTATTATCTACTTTTGTAGGGGGCGGTGGCATTTGTCTTCTTCCTTGTATATCCACTGTCTTATATGGTTCAAGAAGAGATACGTGGAATACAAGATGGATCTTCATTGACTCCGGTAGATGTAACCGATATGCAACTGGGTTGATCTGTTCAGAAACAGAAAAGGGGCCAAGCCTACGATAGTCCAACTTGTCACAAGGTCGAGTAGTCTTGATATTGTAACAAAGTAGCCATACCTTATCACCCACATTGAGTTGTGGTTGCTCCTTACGATATAGATCTGCGTTTATCTTTTGTCGTTCTTGAGCTTCCTTCAATTGCGTCTTCATTATTGCATGTAACTCTGACAACCGATTTGCCATATCTTCTGCTACAGGATTATCAACTTTTGAAAAATCAAAAGTATCAAGTCGTGGATGATAGCCATAATTGGCAAAGAAAGGTGTTTGTTGCGTGGAAGAATGTACCGTATTATTATAAGCAAACTCTGCCAATGGCAGAAGGGTTGTCCAATCATCTTGTTGGTAGTTGATAGTACACCTTAAATATTGCTCCAAGACTTGGTTTACGCGCTCTATTTGTCCATCAGTTTCAGGATGGAAAGCCGAAGATAGCTTTATGTCCACTTTTAAAATCTTGAAAAGGGTCCTCCAGAATCTTGACACAAATTGAGTTCCCCTATCCGATATGATATCTTTAGATAATCTATGATAGCGATAGATATTATCGATGAAAAGCTTAGCTGTTTCTTCACCTGTGATAGATTTTGTACATGGCACAAAATGTGCCATCTTGGTGAAACCATCTACTATCACAAATATAGAATCATAAGATCTTGAGCTTGAAAGATCTGTGATGAAATCCATAGAAACAGAAGACCATGATTGTTCTGGTATAGGTAATGGCTGAAGAAGTCCGTAAGGTCGATGACGAGGAATTTTTGATCTTGAACAAATATCACAAGATTGTACAAAGTCTTTGACTGACTTCCACATTTGTGGCCACCAAAAATCTCTTGATATGAGTTCCAAAGTCTTATTATATCCAAAGTACCCTGCTGCTGGAAAGTCATGACGTGCTTCTCCTTTTGAAACATATAGGCGTCCTTCAAAATATAATAGATTATTCTTGAACTCGAACTTAGAAGGATCATGAGACTTGAAAGAATTATTCTCGATATCATGAACAAGAGGGTCTGAGGACATACTGGACTGGATTTGCTTGAGAAAAGTTGAATCAACAGTCAATGTTGATTTCATTGCTTGGAGATGAAATTGCTCTGGTTTCAAGAGGACCATTCTTTGTTGCTCAAAAGCTGCATCTCCTTCTTTTGGTGCAAAATAAGAACGTCTAGATAGGGCATCAGACAAACCTTGTTGTTTTCCTGGCCGATAAGTGATAATGAACTCGAATCTTGACAAAGACATACTCCAACGAGCTTGACGACGATTCAATACGCATGCTGACATGAAATACTCGAGGTTCTTGTGATCTGTATACACAGTGACTGGACTAGAAGCGCCTTCTAGATAATGATGCCATTCTTGAAAGGAATCCACGATCGCAAGAAGTTCTTTATTGTGGATCTCATAATTGATCTCAGCTACTGAGAATTTTCTTGAATGAAAAGCTATCACATGAAATTTGTCATCTGATCCCATTTGTGATAAAACTGCACCCAAGGCTAAATCTAATGCATCTGTTTCCATAAAAAATGCCTTGAAAAAGTCAACACGATATAAGACTGGTGTAGAGACAAACGATGTCTTCAAGGCTTCAAATGCTGCTTCCGCTTCTTGATTCCATTGGAATTTATCTTTACTAGTCAAGCGTGTAAGTGGAGCTGCAACTCGTGAGAAATCTTTGATGAAGATCCGATAGTAATTGGCAAATCCCAAAAAACATTGGACATCTCTTACTGTCCTTGGAATCTTCCAATCCATGATTGTTTGGACTTTCTTAGAATCCATCATGAGACCATCATTTGAAATGATGTATCCTAAAAAGTCAACTTGAGTAGTGTAAAATACACACTTTTCTATCTTGGCGTACAATCCTGCATATCTAAGTTTTTGTAATACTTGACGAACATGTATTTCATGTTCTTCGACGTTCTTAGAATAGATCAAGATATCGTCTAAATAGCAGACGACAAAATTGTCTAAGAATTCACAAAATACATCATTCATGAGATGTTAAAAAGCAGCTGGTGCATTCGTGAGTCCAAAGGGCATGACATTATATTCAAAATGTCCATACCTGGTTCGAAACACAGTCTTCCATTCATCTCCTTTTTTAATCCGTACTAGATTATATGCTCCTCTTAGATCTAGTTTTGTATAGATCTTAGCTTGATTCAACTGGTCAAGGAGTCCTGATATCAAAGGTAATGGATACCTGTTCTTGATTGTGATCTTGTTGAGTCCTCGATAATCAACACACATTCGTAAAGATCCATCTTTTTTCTTATGAATAGAATTGGAGCTCCTGTTGGAGATTTTGAATGGCGTATGAAATTCTTCGCTAAATTCTCGTCAATATATGTCTTGAGTTTAGCCAACTCATCTTGCGATAAACTGTAAATTGGTCCAAATGGTGGCTGAGTTCCTTCCTTGAAGTCGATTGACCAATCATATGAGCGATGCTCAGGAAGAATATCTGCATTCTTTTTCTCAAAAACGTCTTGATACTCCTGATATTGACTTGGAATGCCACTTGAAGTCTTTACGTTTTCAGAAATATGTGCAACATAAATAGCAAAAGTTGATCCTTCTTTTGCTGCGTGTATAAATGCTTTTGCACCTATCAGTATGGGTTTTACTATACTAGACTTATAATTTTTTACTTGGTTGGTAGAACTATTAATAACACTCTGGGAAAAGTCAAGTTTACGAGAATTCCAATCTATTCGAGGGTTATATTTTTCTAGTCAGGATAAACCTAAAATAATTGGATTGGACGGGGATTTAATTATGTTAAAAGCTATGTAGCTATCATGACCGTCTATTGTTACTTTTATAGGATGAGTTTGATGAGTGACATCTCCAGAAGACAAGGGACGACCATCTATGACTTCTACATGTACTGGTTTAAGTTTCTATATAAAAGGTATTTTACGACTTTTAACAAATTGTTCATCTAAAAAACATGCTGAGGCTCCCGAATCTAATAAAGCAGAGGCTTTGTAATTCTTAGGTCCTAAATATAAGTCTATTATAAAACAAGAAGAGAGTTCTGAGGAGAGGATAAGACCTTCATTAGAAATTGTACAAGGTTCCAGCTGCACGGTCCCTATTGTAGCTGGACGAATCCGTTTTCCGACATGTTGTCTTCTTTGACCGTCGTACCCCTCATTTTATAGTTGCGTCGTTTCTTTGAACAATGTTGAGCAGTGTGCTTAGGTTCTCCGCAATATAAACATAATCCTTCTTGACGACGACGAATCTTTTCTTGCTCAGATAGGGGTTTAAAACGTACCGCGTCAATTTGCATGTCTTCTACTTTCGAATGTACGTTTGGCAAAGATGTTATGTTGCCATTGAGTAATAACGTTGAGGTTCCCATGAATGATTTTTGGATCGAAATTTGAAAAGTCGATTATCACATTTTACCGCAAAATCGATTGCTTGACTCAAAGTTTGAGGATCAGGTAAGTTGAGCATCAATTTCTTTACTTCGTATTGCAATCCATAAAGAAATTGACTGATGAGTGCAGCATCATCCCACTTGATGTCAATTGCAAGTTGTCGAAATTGTGAAGCATACACTGTTACAGAGCGATTTCTTTGTCGCAGAATTCGGATCTTATTTGTTGCAACACGAGTTGCATCGTGTTCACCATACATAGATCAAAACTCTGCCAAAAAAGCTTCCAAATTGTCCAATATTGGATTTCGTTGTTCAAGAAAAGACGAAAACCACGATAATGCAGAACCAGAAAGTAGAGTGCCAATAAACCTGACTTGTGATCCTGGAGTTGGATAGCTTTGCGGTTGAAGTTCAATTGCCAATTGTACTTGATTGATGAACCCTCGAAACTTTGATCTCGTACCATCAAATTTCTCGGGTAAGGCAATTCTTGGTTCTCTAGTGCTTACAGGGTGTTGTACAATTGGGGAAGGAACATGATTTGTTGTAGATGTTGAAGCAGCTCCGATCATCTCTATATCCCCACTTTCTGCTATTCTTGTTCTTTCCTGTGTTGGTGAATTGAGTTGATGCATCGCAAGCATTAACTCCCTCATTTGCTCTTGCATTTGTGCCATTGCACTCTTCATTTCAACAAGCTCTGCCATAATGACACTAAGAAGAAAAATTTGTTTGATACTGCTCAAGACAAAAGAAAAGAAAGACTTGATAACAAAGAAGATACTAAGAACAATATCAGTTTAGAAGTGGGTAATCCGCAAACTTCTAATACGCTTATGTTTTGTCAAGAGAAAGGGGTAATCCACTCTTACTCAAGAAAAACAAAGCTCTGATATTGTAAGTGTAATCTTGTCAATCTGTCAAGGACAAAGACTCGATGAGGGAAAATATACACAAAAAGGCTATCTCGATATAATAAGTCAAAATATAAACAAGTATGTATATTAAAAGGAAACTGGAATGGCTATTGTCACAAGACAAGAAACTAAAGACTCTTGAACCTGGACTAGGAACAAGAAAGGAGTTGACAAGAGTGAAGAAGCCTTCACTCTTGTCTCTATATATACTATCTAACTAGGGGCTACGTGATGACGTTCTATAGGACCTCCAATATGTGTTGACTTTGTAGGACACATGCCTTGACTTACAAGGCAAGTTTTTCTACGTGTGGGCCACATAGTTAGCTTGATCTTCAAGCTAACAACATGTGTGGCACATGGCCAACTTGTTGACCACATTTCTAATCCAAAAAATCAATTAAAGACACCTATGAAGTCAAAGCAGCGTCTAGGAAGTTTCTAGGAAGCTTTCATATTATATATTATAGAATTTACTTACTTTTATCTACTTTTACTTACTTCTACCTATTTCTATATGTAATTATTAGCTTACATGATTATGGCCGTGACACTAAGTTTGTTTTGTGTTATATTGAAAGTCTCTTAAATCATAAGTTTCTAAAGAAAACTTAATTCTTATAGTAAACTATTCTTTGCAATCATTTTTTGTAAAATTTGTTAAACTGCCTATATCTTTTAAAAAAATAATTTTCTTTCAAAACATCGATCTACATCTTGTAAATGTGGTCTTTAACTTTAGAATTATTTAAATATCTTGAAATTATCTTATGATTCAATTTTATTGGCATACTTTGTCTTAATTATATTTTGATTTTTATTAGAAGCTAGTTGAAAAGAGCCATATGTGTTTTTATTTTATATATATATATATATATTTTTTCTTTGACTTAGTAAAAGGCAAGAATTCAAATTAATAAATGAGAAGGACTTAATTCTATTAACATATTCAAATCATATTTTTAAATTAACATATCATTATATGTGTTTAAATCCTTATTTTTCTTAAAATTGAGGTTTGTTTATTGATGATAATTAAGCCAATCTTATCCAAATGTTTTTCTATTCTTTGCTCTATTCTTATATTTTATATTATAAAACTATCTTTATCTTATTGTTTGATATTATACTATACACTTGGATTGCCTTTGCTTGGATTGCATCCTAAGCCATCTTCTTTTGAGCCTAATATAGCTTGATTCACCATAATTTTTAAATATATTTTCAAATAAAAATTTATCTTTCTAATATTTTTTAATGTATTATTTTGCCTTTAGTTTTTCTAAATAACTGAATGAATTGTTGTTCAAAAGTGTCTTCAAAAAGTTTTCTACTAATAAAACAATCAACCATTACTTAAATAGACAAATATTCTAAGCATGAATTACATCTTTATCCACTTTTACCATTGGATATATTATTTAAATTATAAAACCAACATAGTTGTGCCCATGACCATGTGAGAATTTCTTGCTAAATGAAACTTTTGTAAGTTGTGGCTTCTTGCTTTTAATATATACTAATAGGAATTTAGGCATTATCACTTCCTTCTATAACATTAAATTTGTATCTTCCATTTTATATTTTTGTTTCTCTAATCATAAAATCTTTCTCTTGATTGAAGACACACTTCTAGCCGCAATTACATACAGCCCTCTTAAGACCACTAGCTTGAAACCCTGAAGAGCAAATCTAAAAACAAAAATAAAATAGATTGTTGATCTCTAAACTAGTTATTGCTTGCAATTCTTAAAGAAGATTTCCTCCTCAACATAGCTAAAGCCATGCTAGGTAAGATTTGTAATATGGTACCTTCTCAAATCCAAAACCTAAAAGTAAGCGAAATTTCAAACTTTTAAAATATTTAAGTTATCAGTAACAATAAGTATACATGAAACCTCATCCAAATCTCATATCTATCCATCTTTTATTTGGACATTTGGTTTTGGCTTTCAATTGAAGATCAAATAGTACACCAACATTATTAGCCAGGATGCATACAACTGAGCACACAGAACAAGATGACTTCAGTCTCAAAAGAAAAGGAAACACACCTTCAATGTATCCGTGAGTTATACCATTCACTGACATCCATCGGCTCCACAAGATGTTTTCACAATGTGTCGCAAACTACGTGTCCAAAATTGGACAAAAGCAAATGATTAATGATAACAACAATAATAATAATACATGTCTCCGTTAACTTGTTTCCAAAAAATCAAGTGAAAGGCAGAACAACACCTGCAATAGTCACAGCATTGCACGCGCTTCAGATCACTGTCTCACTGAAGGTCAAAATCTAAAATATCTCATGTTTGTTGAAAAGTCTTTCTCACACCACATTGCATACAGATGGAAGAACACTTTCAGACAGGATACATCTATAGTGTGGTCAAAAACTGCCTTCCGCTTCTCAGTCCTTGCATATCTCGGGCATTAGTGCAGGTGATCGTCTTTCCAAAGGCAAGAATATGTCCATAGATTGCCATTTGTGTTTGGAAGAAACTCTCTCAGAGAGTGATTCTTCACCGTGCCTGGTCAGTCCCCGGAGTACGCATCTCTACATATTTGTCCCGGCAGCTATGGGAGGGCGATGAAGTTAGGAGCCGTGAAATGGAACTCGATCAGAGAGTCATCGGAATAGTGCTTAAATAATTCGATTCCTGATGTCCTCGAGCTTCTTCAAAACTTCACCTGGGGTTCGATCAAGGTCGTCAGCAATCTTTCTTTGCAACTCGGATGTAAGCATTGGATACTGCTCACATAGATCTCCATCAATTACATCCTGCAACAACCGTGTAAATAATAAACACCAAAAACCAGTCTTCATTAGGCGAGCAATCCACAACATCACTAATCGTTTACTTCAAGAGGAAGTCAAACCTAGAACGAATGCGTTCAAACATCCTGCAGAAGATTCCATACAGCCCTTTCTACTTAGAAGTAGCATTGACAAGAAAGGGGTAACAAACCTTGACAGGGAAATATGCAGATCGAAATGCCATGTGATCACGACCACACAAAGGTGGATTCTCTTGTCGCAAGTGCATCTCAAGATGAGAGAAGAAGTCCACATCTTCACGGGATGAAAATGGCAACAGAGCTCCCACGCTTCCCATGATAGTGCCGTAGAGCACACTTTCTCCTCCGCCTGGAATGAGAGATGCTTTTTGCAAGCTTGTGACTACTTCTCCAACATGAAACTGGATAATCTCCTCAACCTTGTTTGGCGCCCCATTCAATCGACCTTGCTCCCATTTAATTTTACCTCCAGTAGGGTCATCTTCTATCTCCTCTGAAACATCTTGAGGTAATCGCATGACGTAAACATTACCAAACTTGTCCGCTCCAGCCATAGTGTCAAAATCGATATGAAGTGACGCAGTCAACCACCGCGGGCAGCTATCATCCGCAAAAGTGTACAGCTGATTTTCGTCCCGTCGGTATTTAACATAATGGAATGACTGCATTAAGAAGAACAATGATCAGGATAACGTGTACCCTTCTGGCCCGCAGTGACAATGCCAATTATGGAAATAGAACATGTTCCAATGACTTATAACTACTTCACAAATGCAGGGCTTCCATACTCCAGTAAACTGCCAGCAAAAACCCTGGATGATTGCTTTCATACGAAGTGTACTTAGACGCCTGATCCGAAGAAAGAGATAATTCAAAGCGACACATACCTCTTGTATATCACCAACATATATTCTGTCGCCATATGTGTGGATAGCGATAATTGTGTTCGGAAAATTTTTGTTCTCACACTTACGCAGCAACTTTCTTTTTCCAAGATCGTATATTCTCAACACTTGACCTACCCCAACCAGAAGACGACCTTGGAACTGACACAGAGCTGTAGGAACCCCATCCACGGGAGTCTTATGCACAAGTTCAAGGATCCTCCCTTCTTCTACAAACCTATAAATGTGTATAAAGCCACCAGATGACTCTTTCTTTGGCATAAACTGCATATTCTTAGCGGTTCCAACAGCTATAAGAGTCCCCAATTCCTTGTTATCATGAAAATTAACAGCGCATAGGCTGAAGGCTGCTTCATTTTCTTGCAACTCCAGAAGGCAAGTGGTTGTGCTCGTCTTTGGATCCAATACTCGAATGCAAGACGCCCACTTGTTCGACTCTGCTTTTGGATAGCCATATTGCTCATCAGGAAGAGGATCCTCGTTCTCCCCGTCAGCCATTTCTTCATCCTCTCCATTTGCTTTCTCATCATCGCGACCACCTGTATCAATGATTCAAAGAAATCCGTTTCAGAGATACAAGATTTCCACAACATCGCTTCCACATACAACAAGCATGCCAGCAGAGAATATGAAATGTGTTGTAAAGCAGAAATTAGGCACACAAAAACAAATAACAAAAGTGGTATATTACTGATTTGAAATAACATAAATGTTGAAACAGAGAAAGAGCAGCATATAATCCGCCCGAAGTCGTCTGGCAGCCACAAAGACGGAAATAGCCGTTCCTCTACCAAAAAGGAACCTAACCCATTAATAAATACCGCATAACAACCTTCACTCCCATGAGGCTTGAATGGAGAGATAGATATGCACCACTCACCTGTAGCCTTCACTGCTTCCTTTTTATTAGCTTCCCGCTCCTCTGTACTAAAAGCACCTAGATCACTCTCGAGAATAATGAGAGATTTCTGTTTGGGATGAAGAATGAACTTGCGAGGGGTATACCGGAGGGGCACAACTGTTTGATTGAATGTCTCGCCAAGTCTCTCGATAGTAAATACGCGAAGCGCATCTCCAGCCACTGCCACGACACCTTCTGCGCACTGATCTGAGGAAAAAGATGCAGCATACTCCAAGGTTTCATACGACAACGGCGTCAATAAGAAATGGCCTTGATGAATATAACCAAGCCAAGGTCTGCTCGAAAGACATAACATCGCCCGCCTCCCCCTAACTCGAGCCGAGAAGAGCTTGGGGGCTCGCAGACCTAAAAATCGGGTACGTGTGTCTGATAGCTGTCCAGTCACCATATCTACTTCGGTCCTGAGCAGCACTCCATTCTGTAACCCAGCATTAAGAAAGACGCTCGCTGGGTGATCTGCACCATCTTCACCTCCTGTCGAAGCCTGCACTTCAAGAAGGAGGAGCGATTCCGGTGGAGATGAGACTGCTTGAACACTCAAAATCTGCATACAATCATCTGGATCCAGGGACAGGATCCGAATGGTGCTGTCATATGAACCAACAGCTAAGAACCGTGACCGCTGACGGCCTTCAGGCACAGGCGCAATGTGGAGGCAAGCAACATCTCCCGTCATGTCCCGCTTCTCAATTTCCATCAGCTGACCTGACATGTCCATCTCAAAGTAAATAAGCTCCCCCCCACTGAGGGCAATAACCACCTGCATTCGATTGTATCCAACTTTCACGATGGTCTTCTTTCCAGGTGTTTTCCACTCGTTGATACGCCCATCGGCCCTGATATGACGAATACCACTTGGGTGCACTTGCATAAGTGAGTCGTCACCCAGAAGAGAGATTGCTAAGGAAGGAGTCGTGTCCAAGAAACCACTGTCACTTACTTCCTCAACGGTTTCCCCAATAGAAAGAACCAAAGTAGCGTTCACAAAGGACACCACAATGTAAGCATCGAACTCATCATTGGCATGCTTCTTAACGGTCCACACGGCACTGGGCACTCCAGGAAGCGGAGACACGGCCATTTCTGTCACTGCAAGACCGGGGCGTAGTATGCGAAGAGATGACCTGGGACCCCTGCCGCACAAGGAAAAGATCTGTGGAGTTTCCTCTTCAAAAATATTGGCCACTTTCATGTCCATAATGGGCATCAAACTCTCAATATCATCAATCTGTACCAAATTCTTAAGTTTCCTGGGCTGGAAGAAAATAGGCTGATAACCCTCTTCAGTTTCCACAAGAGTGGAAGACGATGACTCCACCTCCGGTTCTTCACCAATACTTTGGAATTGATACAAAGAATGATTTCCGAATTCCGAAGCAGCGAATAGGAAACCAGATTTCAAAACGCACATTGCAGAGGTCACGGGGATGGTGTCAAAGTACTTAATCTTCAGCTCGGTCACTTGATCATCCTTGTCGTAGTCCAAGGTGACTTTAAAAATGTCACCATATTCGGTCTGCAACAAGAAGAAGAACAGAGCTTTCTGCTTGTGAGTGGCAGCGGAAACGATCAATACTCCTCTATTCGGAGGTAGGTCCTGCCTCCGTGGAATAACTGCACGAATATCAGGCTGATTTTGATTCTTGTAAATAACAAAATTTTCTGCACAAACGAGCACCCCGCTCGGTCCATCCCCACCACCAGGTACTGTAACTAGCATATTAGCTCCATTATCAATAGGTTCTGTCCATTTCCGAACAACGTGGTTAAGCCCTAAATCGAGCTCATAAAACGTCAAGTGCTTCTGCGCTTCGTTTGCGGCCTGCCCTGTCGAG
Organism: Physcomitrium patens; assembly: GCF_059467195.1. Classification (NCBI taxonomy): domain Eukaryota; kingdom Viridiplantae; phylum Streptophyta; class Bryopsida; order Funariales; family Funariaceae; genus Physcomitrium; species Physcomitrium patens. Next base: position 16,121,048 of record NC_143425.1, on the reverse strand, counting down.
TCCTGGTCTGCCTCGGAGTAATCTAGCTCAATGGCAGCGAAGATAGGGTTATCAAAGCCACAATCAACACCCGTGATGGAATAAACTATGGTATGCGATTTGTGAGCCTCTAAGGGGGACGAAATTGTGAGGCGCGCAGCATTATCGCGGTTCAGCACATAAACCAGCTTCTGCTTTTCGCAAGCACCGATCATTACAGCACGTCCCTTGGGGTCTACAGCCAAATATTGCCCAGGTACAATCCTCCGACATCCTGACTTCCCAAATGTCTCCTGGTGCACCTTTTCAAAGATGTTTTTCTCTTTGTTATACTCAAGGATCACTATGCGACCTGAGTCGGAGCCTACGACAATATAATCCTTCTGGGAACCAGTGAGGCGGAATTGCGCAAGAGACCGTATGGCTCCAAATATTTCCACTGAGAGCAGCGTCTGCAATTTCCCATTGTCATCAGGTCGCAGCAAGTCCAGCACCTTACCTCTAGCTACCACAATCTCCTGGCTCTTGCCACCCGTGAAATTGCCATATGTTGCACACACTATTCCCGTTGCCGGTTGCAACGTCAAATTATACAAAAACATCCTTCGATGCTTCCCTCAAGGCCCTACTTCGGCTTCCCGTTGCACCTCACCACTACACCTGAATCAAGCGACAAACAGAATGCTCGCGTTGCTAAACCCCACGCAATGCTAAACCCTACCCTACTACTGCGACTTTCGATTGATTAACTACCTGACCAGGTTATGACGCAAGTGGTCCTGGACCCACAACCGTAAAAAAACCTGCAAACTTCGAAACAACTAAAATTCCAGAGCGTTTGAATGCCGTAGAAACACTGTGTCGATCATAAGTGGCCCACGAGAGCAAGTCAGATCGTCACTCACGGTCAGCGACAGCGTTAGTCTGCGGCACCACGCGTCTGACGGCGTCCACCGCTATCTGCCATCCCACCGTCTTGGCTCCTTCCCTTTTCTTTCCTATTACCACCACAACCCCCATCCTTTGTTCAAAATCTTTTAAATCAATCAACAAAAAAATTAGTTCAATATGTTTTAAATCATATGATTGAATAATTTTTTTGATTGAAGTAAAAAACATTTTCTAAGTAATTAATTCATCAAAAACTAATAAGTTCCCATAATTAATCAGAATTTTGGAAATCGATTCCATTTTAGAGTGCATAATTAGCAATCCTTGACTATTCATAGTTATTTGATCATTATTGAATTTTATTGGCTAAAAAAGGTAATTAATAGAGGTCATGTGATTGACAAGGCCACAAGACTATACATGATTTGGTATGTAGGGCCCTGGCAAGGGTGATTATCATCCTACCTTTAATGTGCCACCTTTGATGATTTATAATCTCTCATTATTAATGCTTTTTTCTTGCAACACATGACAAAATATTTACATGCCAAATTAATAATAAAGAAGACTTACTCACATCAAAGGCCAATTTATTTTTGGAATAAGCACCTAAATTTTTGTGGCAACGGGGTCATGATGCAAAACATTTTAATCCATTTTACTAAGATTTAATAATGCATACATGTATAAATACAAAGAGAACATGGGAATGAAGGACTTTTGTTTTTGTTTTTGTTTTTTTTTTAAAAGTGATCAAGTGCAAAACTTCTTTGGTGTATTTAAAAGTCCTAAGAAATCTTGTAAACAAACAGGAAGAATACCAATGCAATACAATGAATTGATATAATACAAGTCACAAATTCTTGGTATCAGTGTTTCTGTAAATTTAGGTATAAAATTTTATTCAAATGTTTGAAAAAGTCAAAATAATGATTTAGGCCACTATACTGAACAATTTTATGTTGAAAAAATTACAAAAATAAATTCCTAATTGAACTAAGTTTCCTTAGAAATTGTTGTGAAAAATTGGCATTGATTTTTTCACGACGTGATAGAAAATGGCTGACACCCATTTCAGTTTCCCACTCGATTTTATTCAAATATTTGAATATTTCTATTAAAGGATATACAAGTGAAGGGCTTTCCACTATTGCCTGGTTCTCTTGACAAGTGCGACAAGTGTTCCATGTGGTTGTTCCCCCTTTGGGGACGTGGGAACACGAAAGGGATGCATTCACACCGGCGAGTTGGTGTTCCAGTATGCAATCAATCAATCGACGGCGCAATCTGGCATCAGGGTCCAGAAGCATTGAAGTTACCAGCAACCTGATCTTGGCTATGGTGGGTTAGGGCTTCTATTCTACCCCTCTTTCTTCTTCTCGGTCTAACCCATTTGTGTGCCCATCGTGCGATAATTGGCGTTGTCGATTTTAATTGCGCGTGTCCCGTGTATGCCTTCTTTTCTTCTCGTTGTTTTGCCGTTTTGGTTTTGTTCTGTCGGCTACCGCACTTCAAATCAACTCTCGGGACAAATCAAAGCAGAATAGTGTGGTCATGCAGCTGATTTCCCTGTGTTATGTTTTCTGGGTGTGATGTTGATGTGGTTAGAGTTTGCTGCACTTGCGCAGAGTTTATTGTGCCCTTGAGGAAGGTAGCGGGCGCTGAGGATGCGGGATCCCGAATCGCAGATAGCAGAGCAAGGAGAGTATATCTCTGAGTGTGCGGTTAATCTAGAGGGTTCACACTCACAGCGAGGACTTGACGACGATTTCAGGACTGTGCGGAGATTGGAAAAGCAGAGGAAACGAGGTGGGACTGAAGACCGGATTTGAACTGGGGGAGGAGAAAGGATTCTTGAGAGGCTGTGTTGACATCCGGAACGCCGCCTTGCAGAAGCATTCTGTAGCGTTCCCACCTTAGAGCTCAGCGAATCGTTCGTGCAACTCCAGGTTCACTGTCTTCAGAATCCTCAGGTCGAGAGGCTCCAAGATTCGCTTGATTCTTTACGAGCTAAATTGCATCTTTTAATATCCATACCGCCAAGTCAACTCGATTACAAGGGTTTGGCTATGGTGAAGCACGCAGAGAGGTCGCTATTTTGAACGGAGGATGTTCCTTTGTTAGTTCACATTTAGAAAACTGTTAAGAGCACGGCGTCTGCCGTTCGGAAAGATCCATGGCACAAGTTAACAGGACTTCGGCTACTGCAACTGAGACCTTGCAATTGCACGAACCAAGCACGTCCGAGCATCCTCCACAGGTACAGACATTGACTTTACGAGTGGCACCTCAAACGAAGAAGAAAGTTTCTTGGAGAGAAGACACCGTTGATAATGAACACATGATGAAGAAAAAGTCCAAAATATGCTGCATATTTCATAAGGATGATGATTGTGACAGCGATGACGGAGATGATAGTGGAGACAAGGGGAAGGGTAAGGATCATGATCATGATCATCACCATGAATGTAATCATTTCCATGATGACGCCAATGGCTCAGAACAGCTCCCTGAACACGGTTCAACGTCCAGTTCGTAGATAGCGCAGCAAAACAATCTGACAAAGTGTTTGCTTGGGGTGTTGCCGAGTTTGTGAAGCGGTTCAGTTGAAGAAGTTGAATGGAACCGGCCATTGAAGCAATTGAGACCACATTGGTGAACCCTCCGATAAATGCAGGGTCGTATACGATTGACAGTCTGCGTGACCATTGTATACGACCCTTTTGCTGCTGACAGTTTCTTCATCCTTGGACTAGGTTGTAGGATGTAGAATTTTCCTGTGGATCCGCCAGAGTATATTGACACTGGGAATTGATGGATTCTGGGTTCCCCCTTCCCAAGGGTTTTGCAAAAGGATGGAGGTAGGCCAGGCAATTCTGAGCGGCTTGAGAGCCGATGGGACTTGCAGATCGGTAATTTGCCACATCCTTATAGTTTGGATAAGTAGCCTATCTATGAAGGTTTTGTTTTTCTTGAACCTCTCGTATGTCGTTAATTGGATGTCTAACAGTATATCATGGTTTGAATGATGCGAGCCTGTCTTTGAGCTCAAACTGTGGCTAAGATGACACTAAAAATTATGAGGATTCCAAGGGTTGTTAAGCATATGTCCGTGATTTAAAAAAATAAAAATAAAAATAAATCATGTATGGCATATGTCTCAGTTTCCTTAGTAGGAACCGACTTTTCATTATGATACATCATTTGCTTGAGTCGGTCAGTGAGTACTGAGAACAGTTGAAAGGCCACACATTATGGTATTTAGGTGACTTCAGATCCATTCCAAATTTCTAACCATCAACTTTGCTTTTCTTTTTTCTTTTTCCTTTTAGGTTTTCTGCATCATTATCTTGTATAACGCAATTTCGATGAGTTAATAAATACTGGAGTTGTCCGTAAACTCCGACAGCATTCCTTTCATAATTGCCTCCTTTAGAATGGCGATCGTTTCCTGTCTTGTCTATTAGATAATTGACAGCTTCACCTGCCTATGTGTCATGGATCTCCATTCCTTTCTAGACTTGGAGACAAACCTTACCCAAATGCTTACTTTCTCATAGAAATGGACCAGACCAGGAAGCAGTATCAACAGGTTTAGAACATTGCACTGATGAAAGCCTTAGCTCTCACTTTTGCTGTCACATCCATCCTCCATCACCGCACTGTAGGGCTCTTCAGTTTGATGGAATAGGTATAGTTGCATTGTTCAGCATTCCTAATTTTCGTTAAGTCTTTCAACATAGCAGTTTAGATACTTCATCTTGTATGCAGAAATGGTAGTTCATAATTCATCGGGTATTTCCCTACATGCGAAATCCTGCAGATGGCCAAAAGCTGTAGATCCACTGGCACCGACACTGTATGGATAGTGGATTCCTTTTATTAGGGAGTGATAGAACTGTCTGGAAGGATAGACACCTGTCAGTAATGTGTAGATATTTCTTCTTTGGTGACTTGATTGACTCTGCGGTCTAAAGAGACTAGGTCACGGTCTTCATCACAATCCTTGAGGGTCATGGCTTAGAATCATTGATGAACAAAGATGACATTTTCATGGATACCTGGGTTCAATGCCTTTGAAAATCTGAACCCTAGAGATTAAGCTCTTACTTTCCCAGAGTGTGTTCCTCCTGACTTAGGGTGTAATAAGAATCTTGATTCTTCTTTTTAAATTTAAATTTTGGTTGTAATATTTTTAGTTTTAGAAGAGAATATGGCGAAAATGATGATGTTTTTAAACCTCTAAAGACGCGTTACTTGAGAAATTGGTTACAAAACTCAAGTCTTTTTTGATATATATACACATACACACACATTAATATAGATTGTATTCTAAGAAATCACGTTGAAACAACGTGGAGAGGTAGGAGACCCAAAAGTTGCAACGCGCTCATAGGGGGCACCGTGGAGAAGTGACCCGAATCCAACCGTGATGGCACACGACGTGGAATGCGGGCGCCGGAGCCCGCGGGGGAAGGGGACACATGTCGCCAGGTCCTTGCAGCGGGGGCGTCCCAATCCATGCGTTGTCATGATCTTTTTGTAGAAAAGTGGATGCTCTCTCATTTTGTCTTTCCGGTTCTGAGTTGCGCCGTGCTGTGGGATTCAATCCCCATCAATCCTACGCCCCCCCCGCCCCTCCGCCCCTCCGTCCCCCTCGTCGTTGCTTTGCTTTGCTTTGCCATCTTCCAGAACCTTTAATTCGTCTAAAAGCAGGCTGTGCTTGTGTACTGGGTTTTGCCCTGCCTCGCCTTCTTAGTCCTCCGCTTGGCCACTCTCTTCTTTTCACCTTCAAGCTGTTCAGGAACTTCTTCTCTCTGTGAGTCGTGACCAGGAGCGCCGTTTCTTGACTTGAGTGAGTGAGTGAGCTGCACACGTTAGCTTTTGTGTTTCTAGAATCCGCGTCGAAGGACGGATTTGGAGTTGTTACTCAACTTGGATCGGTCGTTCCAGTGAGTCTGCCTTTGAGAGCCATGTCGAATTACATGACTGAGGTGAGCTTCTCGTGTGATGGGTTGTTTCCCTTGCTGCCCTTACCGGCTTGCACATGTTCGGGGTTGTTGTTTCATCGTTCTTGTTTGCCCGTGAGGTAAAGCAGTTTCAATGATTTTTGATGACGAGTGCAACTTCGTGGGGGATTTTTTTGGGGTGTAGATTGGTGTTGTTGCTTGTCCAACGAGTACTCTTTTCTCCGTACTCTTTTTTCTGTTATCTTCTCCTTGTAGCTAGCTACAGTTGGGCTGGGTAGACTACAGGCTCTGAGGATGGAAATTATAATGTGCTCGTGGATCCCAATGTCCAGCCTGAAAGCATTTTGCGCGCTTCTTAGTGACTAATTTACTTTGGACGAACATTTAGTTAAGGTGTTTATTTATTTATTTATATTTATACTTATTTTATTTACCGACTATGGGAATAGGAGACTTTCTGCAGTGGAGTGACTTTAGTGACGGAGTGGTGTGTTTGCTCATTCACAGCTGTTTTATGGCAAGCCGGAGCCCGTCTGGGTGATTAACAACCGGCGACGAATGGGGGTTGCCGGAGATGCGTACTACCCCCCCGGCATGACCTCAAGGGGTTATGTTGGTCCGGAATATGCAGCGGACAACGCTCGCGGCACTTCGCTCTTGCCGGTAACTGTTTTTTGAAATGCAACTTTTATTTCACCCAACATTGCAACTTTTGATATATGCTGGATGTTAGTAACGGTATAGCTTGTGGATCTGCAACTTTAATTCTTCCTCACCTTTTTCTACTGCAACGAGATGTGCAACAGTGTCAAATTAATCTCTTTATTTCTGGTTTCACAGGAGGTGACTGTTAAGACCCCCATCTATGGCATGTCAGACACTGCTCGAATCAAACATGTATTGGCTGCCGAAGGTAAATTGAGAGACTCCTCTTGTCTTCATATCTTTCTTAAACAGAATTCAAGTTCTCGGTCTATGATCTGGTCACCAAATCTGACTGTGTCTTGTGATCTTTGGTGTGATAGGCGTCTTCAACGTGGTTTGCGACATTCCACAGCAAACAGTCAAAGTGCAGTCCAACCTCTCTCCACGAATGCTCGTGGGACTGATCCGTCAGGTGACAGGAAGCGCCCATGTGATCAACTACGTGGACCCTCTGCAGCCGACTTTCGAAACAACTCAAGATAGGGTGAGATATGCATACGATGATTCATACTCGTACGATGGTCGCACAGGTTACGCTCCTGCTTACAGCGCTCCATATAACGGCAGATCCTACGACAATGAGTTTCGTCCGGGTGGCTATGCTCGATATGGAGGGAACTACTACTGAGCGATCAGGGATTTTGTCACCTGACAAAGACATTACAATTGTATGTATGTAGCCGCATCTAGAAACAGACATGGTGTGCACCTGGGCACTCACCTGCCCCTTCAAGGGACCGATAGTAAGCTCATGTGTTAAAATTCTGGGCTGTTTTTCGAAGTGAGGTCTGTGTTAGTTTCAGCCCCACATTGGGGTCCAACTTCAGTGTTCACTTGAAATAGGACATTATTAGGTGTGCCCCGTGATCCCGTCAAGATATGACAACTTGGGCAACTCTGCGACACATTTACTAAGTCACAGGAATGGGAAGTAGGAACATATATTAAGACTAGATTTGAATTTTTGGTTGTATATGGCCTTTTGGTATGGTGATGCTCTTTGAGTAAACTGTAAACGAAGGTGACTGAAATAGTTCATTTTGGTCTTTTTTGTCGAGAACACTAGTCTTCTTGAGCGTGTTCAATGTTGCGAAGATCATCCGCATTAAATCTAATCCAAAGTAAGGATTAATTCTTCTCCGCTGCTTTGGAAAATGCTTTAAGATTCGGTTTAAGAACAGCAGGCTTACCTGGCACTAACGATAATGATAACTGCAACTCGTATATATGTAGATGATTATTACCACTACCCACCTTGGGTCGGCAATTCTGTTCCGAACGCATGCGTCTGCAGACCGAAATTTCTCACAGACGATGTCCGTAATCGAAGAGACATAGACATTGAAAGGGGCGTCCTTGTCGCCAGGGCTGGGGTCCGGTGCAGTAGAGTCCTCGCCCAAACCAATCTCGACGACAAGCATACAAACAATACCTTGACCTAACTTCGTTGCACATAAAACCTTATGCAAGATGTATAATAAAACTATTTGCAAGTTGAATTTCGACTGAAATAAATTAGACACACAGGTTATCGGCCATCAGCAGTTGTGTGAAAAGTTTGATAATCTCTTTTGAAATACATTCTTTTAAATAGTCGACAACCTCCTCGAGCAGTCAAAGCATCCCAGTAGCTTAACAGATAGCTCACTCTTAAACTAAAAACCTCAGCATACCCGGATCACTGCGTGCAACTCTTAAGACGAACCAATCTATGAGCAATCGAAAGTTTAAAAAACCTGATAACTTAATCCCTTGAGCGGGGCACTACAACGCTACAAATTTCAGCTCCAGTAGCTTGCGAACAAAGAATCTACCCTGAAAAATACTGACAATTCAGAAATGAGCAAGGCTGTATACTAAAGTCCAAGCGAGCAAAAACAGTGTCATCGATGCGAATAAGCCCTCTTGCAGGAGGGCACCATCACCACCAAACTCCTCGGCATCCACCTTCAGATAAATTGAGTAAACGCCATAAATCGCTCCAGATGAAAGCGCAGCGAAAATAAGGATCCAGAGGAAACCCGTAAGAGGTATTGCACCCCACAAAACGCCGCAGACGAGTGCAATCGCTTGCCTGATCCAATGCAACACATCGCCTAGTTGATCCCGATCCCACGAGGCGTCCCCTTTGATCAGCTTCTGCAACCCGGATAAACTGGTGTCGCCATCCTGCTTCTCGGCCTTGAGGCCGTCAGACGATCCCATCTTCCCCGGCGTGCTATACCAACTGGGTCCGCTCCGACACAGAGTTAGATCACCTGAAAAATGCCCTAAAACCTCTGCACCCTGCACTCTTCCCTTAAAACCAGAAGGAAGAACTCTCCGGATGTACGCCGTCCGTGAAGCCTGGAATCTACAAATGGGTGGATTTCCTGGTAGAGAGGAAAAGATATGAGGCTATGGCTTATCCCTCCTCGTCGCCAATGCTTTCACAGTTCTTCTCTCTGTTGGTGGAGGCAGAGAGTTGAGCAATGGCTGCCGCGCTAATCACCGCATTACCTTGCCTTTTTCACAGCCGTCATGGTCGCTCGTCTGCCGTCATTGTAGCCAGGTCAGGCTCCTAAGTCTGATTATGTTATGTCGTTGTGAAATTAGAATGATAGTTAGGAAACAGGAGTGGAATTGGAATTATGTTTTAACCGTTCTGTCAACGGGTTGGTTTTGGTCTCTGGTGATTTGAAGTGAGTTTGGGTTTTTGATTGTATTCAGGAAGAAGGTCCCAACAAGGAGCTCTGGTGGGTGCTGGTTGCGGAATTTTTATGCTCCTGATGTGCATTCTTCGGAGTTGCGTGCACCTTGTACGCCGTTTGAATTCGATGCGTGCGTTGAGGGTGAAGCGGAGGTGAACGTATGCGCCTTGCTGATTCAGATTTTGGCAATTTCGAATTAGAGATTATCTGAAGATAAGAGTCATTTTTTTGTGTAGACATCAGAGATGTGCTGAATGAATATCAAAAGAACGAGATATATATCACGATCGGTCACATCTTTGAGATGCTACAGGAGCAGTTAATTATCGTGGAATCAAATTGCTAGGATATGTTGATACAAACTGGTGAGCAGAAGAATGTGCACTCGTTCTGGAGCTCATGGGATTAGAAAATTGAAATTCCTCTTCTGGAGCAGATATTTATGAAACCCTTTTCTCCTACAGTCTGTACAGGGTGGCACTGTATTGAAGGCAATGAGAGATGCTGGAGTCGGACTTTTAGCATCATTGGTTACCCTCGCTGCGAGTGTCCAGTCTCCTCTACCTGCTTTTGGCTTAGAAGGTACCCATGAAGCCTCTCAAGCTGGTCGTGTGTCTGTGGAAACAGCTAAGTACAATGTGGATGCTCCGTCTACAGCGGGAAAAAATTCGCTCTCCATAGCAACAAGCAATGATGAGACTGTGTCACTGGGTGTAGCTCCTGAGGATGTCACGTTACGGGATGAGTGTACTGAAGAAATTGCAAGTAGCGTGGTTCCCATGGAGGAGGCAGTGCAGGAGGTTCCTAATGAATCAGTTATCCAGGAAGCATGGCAAGTCGTGAATGAGAATTTTCTAGACGCTCGTCATAATTCTTGGTCTGCTGATGCGTGGCTGGTATCATCTCGTTTCCTTTCATGAATGTTCACTGTATCGTTACCAACCGCAACATATTTTATTTTATTTTTAGTTTAAGAAGAATTTATTGTGAAGATACATTCGGCCTATCGAGAAACGTGACCTTTATATGCTGGGGCATGTGTGCCTGATGAGCATAAGTTATTGTCCAGTACATCTGTTTCCCTCTCTATCGTGACCGGAATAACCCTCAGAATGATTATTTTAAATTAAGAGCATTTGCGATGGTAAGCACCTTTGTTGACGGGCATGCAACTCACGTTGAACATATTTTCTAAGACTAAAGTGGTCATCTTGATTGCAGAAAAAGAAACAGGAGGTATTGAAGAATCCGATTCGAAGCAGAATGGCAGCTTATGGATCTATCCGCAATATGTTGGCTAGTTTAGACGATCCCTTCACTCGCTTTCTTACTCCCGAGCAGGTGTGATATCAAAACTTCTTTTACCATTTGTATGCATGAGGACAAAGTCAATTATAAAGCTCGGTGTATTTTACGCTTATTTTCAGATGTTGTTTTCAAGGGTCCATGAACTTGCTGTCATCCTCAGTCAAAATCTTTGTAGTTCTTGTGGTGTCCTCTAATCAATGCAGTTGCGCGCGTTTGAAAGAACCTAAAGTAGTCAATGTCCATGTAGTTGGTTCGTTTACCAAATAGGTTTTTCCAATCAGTAAAAGTGATGTTGAGGCTGAAACTGTGCTGCTCACACTTGCAGGGGCATGTTTCCATGACAGTTTTTACAACTCTCGAAGTACGATGTGACTGGGATTGGTCTCAACATTGGAGAGTCAGCACCTGCTGCCGGTGAGCCAAACCTAAAAGTTATTGGCATTATTCTTGGGAGCCCAGCCCAGCTTGCTGGAGTCAGACAGGTATATCCTTGCCAATCATGTTATCCTGATAAGAAGCGTTAATGATCTACTATCACAATGTTTCCGTTTTTTGTACAAGCGCTTTCATTAATAGGTATGTGGATTTTTTTTTTTTTTTTTTTTTTTTTTTTAAGATGATGGTACTTTTTAGAGAGCAGCTCAATCCAAATCTTTCAATTGCTACATAAAATTTACAAGATAAATGTACTAATCCATTTCTAAGGAATTTTATAGACTTGCGGACCTTTATGTTTAGCTTCTCAAGGAATTCTCCAAGAATTACCTCTATCTCTGAAAAACATTTGTGAAGAATATTGCGCATACCATGTGTATTCTTCTATGTGCATCCCACACGCTGCTGGTGTGATTCAGGGTGATGAATTGCTGGAAGTTGCTGGGAATAGCGTCACTGGTAAGACAGCTTTTGAAGCGGCATCGCTTATCCAAGGTCCAAAGGGCACGAAGGTTTCCCTAAAGGTTGTCTTTAATGCTGACTGCTGAAAGCTTGCATTTCTGTTACTGTCGATGCCCATTTATCACGTTGTCAGCATAAGGGATCACGTTTTACATTCTTGGGCGGCCTATGGGTTCCCGCATGGAGCTAAATGCCAGCGTCAGTACAATATGATCAGTTGTTATTGCATGTCATACAGGTTCGACATAATCGATGTTCTACTCCACAAGTTTTTGAATTGGAGCGTCAGCAAGACGTGCGATCACCAGTGTTTTATCGTTTAGAACGTGTTCCGGGTTCGAAAGAAATGACCGGTTTTATAAAGTTGAAGGAGTTTAATGCTCTTGCCAAGCGTGACCTCTTAACTGGTATGTTGTCTGTCATTTTGGCGATCCTAGATTTATACTTGACAGACGCGATCCGTTGGATTTATGTCTTCAACTTGGCAGTGTGTATCTGCACTCACGTAACAAGAAGTTTTGAAGTTTCCTAGTTGTAAAATATTGAAATGAGGGAAAAATGAGACCTTTCACCTACTTTGCAGCGATGAAGAGAATGCAAGATGCTGGTGCTACATCTTTTGTGCTGGATTTGAGAGACAATCCAGGGGGTCTCGTGCAGGTATTCTCATCCTCTAAAAACGTCCTGATGCAGTCAACTTTTTCGGAAATGCATATGTTCCTGTTTGAGCAATTGATTTTCAGTTATATATCCTTGTGCCTGTGTTCAGCGATAACAATTTACTGTTTGAGAGATGATTACGATAGGAATTGAACGGCGCATCCTCGATTAATTGTGGGACACCCTCTCTTTTTGGAAGCCATTGTTTCTCAACAGGACCTTCAAACATTTTGAATCGAGATTTCGTGCCTGACAGATCTAAGGAATTTAAGTTTAAGTTGTGACATCTCCTAAAATTTTTCGGTTTTTCGAGAGAATAATCTGTCCTTAGCAAGCAACACCAACCCCTTCATGCAAATAAAGAGGTGCAATTTCTGATTGTCTGAAATGCTACTTACTTTTCTTGCAGTTCATTTACGTTTTAGATTTTATGTGCAGGCTGGTATTGAGATCTCGAAACTTTTCCTGGATGAAGGTGAAACCGTAAGTGACTTTCCTCTTATGGAAATTCGTTGAATTTTTTTCCTTATCTCGTTGAACATTTGTGGTTTATCAGCTGTTCTCTTTTTCGGTGATTAGGGCTGTGGATCTTATCCTCTCAGATACTTTCTTGTACACTGTTGCTTAGGATGATATGATCTCATTTTGAGTGTAGAGATGTCTCTTAGAATGTATAGGTAATGTTACCTGCAAACATTTTTGAATCGTGCTATTCTTTCTGACCATCTTGATTGTGAGAAGTAATGCTATATTCTTTCTCATGTTTGTCCAGGTCATAGAAACCGTGGGACGAGAGGCAAAGGCTGTTCGAAATGTTATTGCTACAACTCCACCCGTAACAAATGCTCCCCTTACGGTAAACACTTGTGCATTTATCAAGCTATTCTTATGATTATGATTATTATTATTCTTCTTGAGTTAAAGCTGAATACCAAAGTCATCTGATGCAGATTTTAGTCAATGATCACACAGCTAGTGCAAGTGAGATCGTAAGTATCTGACTTATCCCTGAGCTCTTTCAATGTTGATTAGTTTTAGCACATTCTGTTGTCACAACCTGGGACTAGTCTAGAAGAAATGCATCATAGCTTTGTACAGTTTTTCAAACTTTTAGCCGAAGTAAATGTACCATTTGTTGCTGATGCTGTTTCGCATGCTGTTGTCAATGGAAGGTTGCTGCTGCTCTTCACGACAATTGCAGGGCAGTGCTAGTGGGCAAAAGAACTTTTGGCAAGGTGTGTTCCCAAGTAATTTTCTATTGTCATCCAATAGTTACTTAGAATTTTCCGTTTCAAATATCCTGTCGTTTACCGTACAAAGTTTCACTTCAAATATATTTCCATTGTGTATGAACGATGCCGTTTGTGAAAATGAAGGCACTAATTGAAGTGAGAAGTTCTTTGTGCTGATTATTCTGTTTGAGTGTTGGAATGCTGATTTGGCTTTGAATTATTACCCACAGGGTCTGATTCAGGCCGTATACGAACTGAGTGATGGATCTGGAGTCGTGTTGACAGTAGGAAAATATGTCACACCCGGTCACCAGGACATTGATGGTGTTGGAATTGAACCAGATTTCAACCAACTCCCTGGTAATAACTTTCCTTCTTCAGATTTTGTAGTTTTCATTGGATTAGTATTAATGAGTTGGGAAGCTTCAAAGTGGTAGTATGTTGTGGAAGGATGTACAGTAGTAACAATGATCCTCATTTGTGCTTTACCGGTGGCTCTCATACTTAACCTTTAATTACCTCTGACTAGACGTATGTCACACGCAGATTCCAATGAAGGACTGGGGAAGTTAGCTCAGTGCAAGATGATGAAGGCTTCTGCAAATTCTTCCTAAAATCCAACTTTGCCTTAGTCACGGAAAAGTTATAGAAACAAATTAATCTGGTTCAAAACAGGACAAGTTTGTAGAATCAACCATTTGATACGAGTTTTGTTCTTTACTCCTATTTGCACTTGGATATGATTGTGGTGCTTAATAACTGCGTGTTTGCTCTTTAGAATCTCAACTTATGGCCTTGTACCCGAGATAGAAAGTCTTGCTGCATAATGAAGTGGTTTGGTAGTAATGATTTTTTATTCGGCTCAATTTTGTGCCTTATTAGGTCATAAGGTACAACCCTCCTTTTTGTTGTGGTGGACAAGCAAAGAACAGAAACTGCTTCATGCGTTTCCTCCCAATTATTACAATTATCTCTTGGCTTCAATAAATGAGCCGGTAAATGGTAATTATAACTATTAGCTCACTCTTAAATGGTTTGCACGTACAGTATCAAACACATTTAGTGAAAAGTTTCTCACCGAACATCCAATCACCTGAAGGACAGCTCGTGAGGATTCGACCAGCTCCTTCTCATTGTATGCCGGTAAAATTTCCTGTAAAGATTCAGCCACTTTGAATCGAAAAATTAAATGTTAGGGTTATACACCTCATAAATTTCATTTTCTGAAACCGTTCATCTAGTTGGTGTAATCTTTAGCGACAAACGATCACAAATTCTCGTATTCTCGGAATACGAGAGTCCAGGCATGTGTATATTTTAAGACTATCAAACACTCCTGAATCAATGCCAAAGGCATGGTGCTCTCCGCCCTTGGGTGAATTGTTATGTATTCATTCAACATGACGATGCTGCTGCTCCGCTATGAAATTGTAGGCCTAGTGGCCGCTTGCATATCACCTGTTCCGTGGGAGTCCACGTGCATAACAAATTGAGAAAGGAATCGGGTTGCTTAACATGACCACCAGGACATGGCTTTATGGCCAGTCGAAAGGAAACGAAATAACCTCCTGCAACTGCTCTCTCCCGAACATCCTCGAACTTACACATTGCTTACAGCCACTCGAGGCTGTGATTGCCCACCAATTCAAATATGTGTGAGCAAAGTCTTTCTCCAAGTTCATGGATGCAGCTAGACATCGTATTGATTTCATCGAATCTTTATTCTTTAGGCAACAGGTAGCATGTAGGTCAAGTTCTGGTGGGGGTATCAGTGCTTGTCCGACCATGAAGGGTGTAGACGCTATGTTGAAGTTCTTCCCAGGAGATTTTGCACGTTGCGTTGAATATGAATCGTTGGAATCTCAGATTTTTCGATGATATTCTCCTCTGGGTCGTTTTTTCCTTTTTTGTTCTGCTCGGACTTCTTCTTGTGAACGTGCTGAAGGGCTGGAAATCGCTGTTCTTGTTTGATAAAGCAAGTGAACAGCATGGGGTTTGTTTATGATCATATGAGGGTGTGGATTTAGAAGCTTTTAGCGTTTGGGAGCGTGTTTCGGATATTTGGTTGGAGGGTGGATTTCTCTCGGCCTCGTAGCTTTCGTTAGAGATGGTAAGGTTGGGGAGTATGAGCAGGGCGAAGTTTTAGGGTTTCTGGAGGGAAAGTGGAATTTGCCATGGACAAAAGGGATGGGCACCTCGTGCAGCGGAAGTATGGGGTGCTGAAAAAGAAAAAAAGAGTGGAAGAAATGAGGCTTGTTCAAGAGCCTTTTCTTCCTGTCGTTGCACCTCGTCACGGGGTGTTGAAGAAGAGGAAGCAGAAGATGGTGGAGGTTGGGCATATTGAGGCGCACCCAATTCCAATTCTTGAATCACCCCCGTCAATTTATGATTCAACCCCAGCCCCAGCCTATGATCTCCCGCGCTCGGGTTTGTTGAAGAAGCGGAAGATGAGGATGGCGAATCCTCCGAGGACCAATCTTGTGCTGAGAGGTATTGCAGTCTGCATTTTAGTGCATCATGGTTTTCTCTTATGATAAGTATGGTAGCTTTAGGATTTTTGAGTGTCTTTGGTCGATTATGAGAGGTGAAGTTGTCATTAATCTGTGGTGTGGAGCAGTGGATGATTCTGCCACGGAATCCGAAGGAGATGGCAATGCGCGCGAGGTAACTGTTGCGACAGCGGCGCCACCCGCAACAGTTCCGAAAAAGGAGGCCCGTGCGAAGGGTGTGTTGAAGTTGAAATCTATTAATCACGAGGGCCTTGTCAAGAATGAATTCACTCCACCTCCTGAGCATCATCCCGTGGTGGAGGTACAGCAGCCAAAAGGTGAGGTTTCGTAGTGCAAAACAAGTGGGCAACATGAGACTGTTAAATATGTTAATTCATTGTATTCGTTATTTGATGTTTGCTTTTTGCTGAACGAATGCTGCATTGAAATCATGTCACGATCATGTATTCGGATGCTAGGTTTACAGTTAATTATAAGTAACTAAGTAAGTAGTCATGGAAATGCAGACGTGAAGCTTCTCGTAGCAATCATTAGGATAAAATAAGAATCACTTAAGATTTGAGTTGAAGTTAATGTCTTAGCGTCGGATACCAAGCTTGTGACGATTGTTGGAAGTTTGGTTGGCGCATTGTAGATGCATTACTTTGAGAGGGGATATAATGGCGTCTCTCCATTTACACAGACTTCTGTTTGGTAGAATAGCAGGACGATGATTTTGGTATTTGAAATACAATTTAAGTGCGTCTTTCCCGTTACCTCCTTCAGTTATACAGTGCATTAAACTGATGCAATATAATCCAACCCTCTGTTGAATAGGTTTAGGTTTTGTATACGGAAGTTTGTGTTAGGATGCTTGGTTGTGAACTCGTTGAGTTGAAGTAGGATTAAAGTAGAAGGATCATCGATATCAGAGAATCATCGTTATTACTTTGGCGGGTGTTCTGTTCTTTCCATTTAGATTTTTTTTGGTGTTGGTGGTTCAGCTGGTGATAGGAGAAAAACAATGATCAAAGAACTTGCAGCATCCTATCGGAACGATTGCCAAACCTACTGCAGGCAGCTTTTGCAATTACAGCGTCAATGGAGAGAGGTCTGTTGCTTACCCACTTATGTAAATTTAGAAGAACTGAGCACCTACTATCGAGCCTGGTTTATAAACCATTTAAGTTTCTGGACTTGAAATATGGTATCATCTCTCAGCCACTTAATGGGCGTAAAGCATCACTGAACACTATTATTTAAGATATACCTGTTTGATCTTGAAATGAATTTCATACCTCTTAGTCCGGTCAATTGAAACGCAGGAAGTATAGAGCCGCATGATTATCATGGATATTGAATTGAAACCAGAAACTGATGCTTCATGATGGCTTGTTATACTAATCAGCAAGAAATACCAATTCTTCCTCAAGCACCAGCAGAAACTGAAAACACTCGAAGGGGATCAGCGTCCAAGAAGGATGGACGTAGAGGAGGCGCAGCTCGCTCCCGTAGATCTAAAAGAAATCATGGTAGTCTTCTTTTTCCTTGTTTTCTGTTTTCCTCCCCTTATTCCTCCTTATCTCTACTCTCAGCAGTGTACCAAATAATCAGATTTTTTTGAATCAGTGCTTCAAAATAGCTGCGAAACCAATGTCTTCTATGTTTTGATCTGATATGCTGACTTGTTCGTTCAGATAATGATGAGGGTCCACTGCAATTGGTAAATGGAAAGATGCCATTACGCAGACGTGTGGGATGGCGAGCTAATGAACGAGAGGCGCTCCGGCGAGGATTGTTGATGTTTGGTTTAGGCAGATCTGAAAAAGTTAGGAGCATCATGCGAACCCTGTTGAAGCTTTCTCGGCATGGTCTTGGTGATATAGCGGACTCATGCTGGGAGTTTGTGAAAGGGTGTGGAGCCTATGCCGAGCCCAAGGAGCGAGAGTACGCAGAGAAACGGTTGCAGGAGGCCTCGGACCATGGAATAGAGATGGGTAAGTGTAGAAAGATCAAATGCGTCCGAGACGAGATATTTTTCTTAAGCTCAGACCTTACTGATACATATTTGCGATCAGCATTGTAGGTTTGTTCCTTTTTAATGATTTTGTTATTTTATCTGAACAATCAGTGGAGGCTTAATCAATCCGCTTTGCAAGTTTGTCTTGATCAGTAAGTAATACTCTGCGAATTTATGTACTCACCACTCGTGACATTCTGTCCTACATTTCTAGTGGGTACCTTGGGATTATTTTCTTCATCCCATGTACAGCATTACCATCGAAGTCATTACACAAATCTATCGATTCATTTTCATTAGATCTGCTTCAGTTGGTAGTTAGTTGTCGCTACGCCCTATGAACTGAGGATTTCCGTAGCTTACGGGATATGCGATCACCCGTCCTTTCTAACATTTTTTTTAATATATTCGTGCGATGGTACTGTTGCAGGGCCAGAAGTTTCCGAGAGAGTGGGCGAGTTTGACAAGGTGGGGAGGAATGGCTCAGTCTGGTTGAAACGGTTGAAGCTCCTGGACAACCTTGCTGATGTGGTTAGGATTTGTGCAAATAAGGAAACTCGAGAGGCTGCATATAGAGCTATTGATAATCTGAGAGATGCCAGCGTCCCTCATGAAGCGTGGGGAAGAGAGGCGGACTTGGCTTTGCTGGCTGGAGTCTACAAGCATGGTTTTGGGAATTATGAATCTTTGCGCAAAGATGAGCAGTTCGTAGAGGCTTTCTCAAAAGTCTTTAGCTTGCCTGTAAGTTGCCGCTTATTTCACCCTGCAGATAGAGTTAATATCAAGCTCTTCAGCCTGGTGCACTCACGGTTGTGATCAACTAGGGTTGTGGTAGTCTTGGATTTGAAAACTTTCTGACTTTACACCGCACACTTCCCTACGTATTATTTCTATATCATTATAGGTTTACGTGAGCGATCATTTGACTCATAGGTTCGATTGCTGACACAAAGTATTGCGTCCAATTACATCTAATGTCTCCGAAAAGCCCCCTCAAATTGCTTCTTCTTGAGTTGAATTAAATAGGGTCTTATTATATGAATTTCTGCTATTCCTGTTAATCTGTTGTTTAGATTGATTATTCCAGTGTTCCTTTTCGGTCTATTGAGTCATTACTCTAGATTCATATAAGCTTTGCAGCCGTATAACTGTAGATCGTTGTGGGACGTAGTAATAGTTAAACAATTGTGCGCTTTGTATATGATTAGTAGATAATTACAGTGTAAATTGGTGGACTCGCTGGTGATATTTGTTGGTGCCATCTTTTGTTTGCTTTAGGATGCTGAAGATAGAAATGGAGATACAGATCCACAATCGTCAAGCAGGTTTGATAGTGGATACCATCCTTCTCACGTGTTATGTTTATTAATCATGTGCTTTTGAAGTTAAGTAACTGACTCTTAAACTATTGCTCAGATTGCATTTTTATGTTCTTTTCTTTTCATGTACTCCGCAGCAGTATCTTTTGTCATGTTGATATCTTCTATTTGTGGTGTTTTAGTGCTATATTTCATATGTGGACGTATAACCTTTAAAGGGCCAAAATAAAAACTAGAAATGAACAACAATTCTGTTTTCATTTATATATACAAAAGAAAAATGGGTCAAGTTTCAGATTATAATATTTTAAAACTACTTAAGTGTCATCAAGTTTTGTATCGTATGTATAAGTTTAAACAAGTTTAGAATGGTCTAGTGTTGAAGAATTATCTTTAACAACATTTGAATATATATATATATATATATATGTATTTTCCAAGTTTGATTTTACAGATAATCTGCGTTTGTCACATCTTCTCTTTTAGAATATACTTATTCCAAAGCATATATGTTCTGCTGAAGACCACTTAGTCTTTTATTTGCACATACCTACCAATGTGTTTGTTGTGCAGAGATAAACCAGATTGGCCAGATGCAAATACTTTGACACGTAGGCTCAAGCGTCTAGTGGATCATATTACCCGAGTTGGTCAACAGGTACATGCTTCCTAAATATCATAGATTGCAGACGTTCCTATTTTTCCAAGTAGTACAGTAGCAGTGGACGCTATAGTTTGCCTCTATTATCTTCAAATGAATCTTCTGATCATGTTCTTGTGCTCCGTGAGATTGGATTGGACCACGTTACTGAACATAATTTGACCTTAACCAAGAGATATCTCTCATTTTGAGGTCTTCTTTTTTATGAACCTTGACTGCATGTAAATGCCGTTCTGTATTGTTTCTAGTAGTGATGCTATCACGTGAAAATACATCACAGTAGTTAAGTTATGTATTTACCTCGACGACTTGATTACCTCAAGTATCATTTACACAGGATGCTTTATTTATTTATTTATTTACTTAATATTGTGCGCAGTTTCATGATGAAGTTGAATTTGTGAAGAATTGAGTATTTTGTAACCTTCACTGTACGCACTGTTTCTTTCACTAGATTCTTACAAAATACTTATATTATACTGTTCCAGGCAAGTAGAGCGCCTAAGGCCTCTGAAACCCCACACGTACCACGATCCCTTAAATGGAGTAAAAGGGACAAGATAGAGTTCTTTCGACAATTGATGCGCTGGGGTCTCCCACTGGTATTATTATTGTACCAATTAAAATTTTCCATTTGCATTCGCCTCCCATGACCATGCCTTCTGTATCGTAGTGAGATGCTTGCCTTTGGACGATTACTAAATCTTGCAAATGCCGAAGAACTGGAAAGTTGAAGTTGAATCATATTGCGGAAGTTTTCAGCTTTCAACGCCACAGCCGCATCAGCCTAACATAATTGCTCGAGGATTGAGGAAGCAAAATTTCGTAAGAATCTAGTGTTGGACAGGCACCAGGGAAAGTAGATTCTTACAAAATACTTTGTGTTGGACAGGCACCAGGGAAAGGCAAAGTTAGGTGGCAACTTCTGATAGAAAGATCGACCAATGCTTCTTTGAAGAAGAGGGATGACAGCGGTCTGGAAGCCTGTTATCGTGATATTTTCAGAGAGATGAAACAGCTCTTGGATGGACCTGAAAGTGGCCAGGAAGATGGGATGGAGAGGTCCAATGGCAAGGCAAGGCACACAGAACTCTACTGCTCCCACATTAAATGGTGGTCAGGGCCTACATGCCACCCACTTGAGTTTATGTTAGCGTCATGTCTGTGTATAACCTTATCACTTGTTTTTATCCATCACTGGGACACCTGTATCTGGAAATTTGTGATATTATGTCAGATGGTCTCATAGTTTTCGTCTTGATTTAGCAGAGAAAGAGGAACGCTACATCAAAGAGGGCTTCTGCTAAGGCTCCAACATTTTCTAATCTTGAGCAATCGGCCTTTAGTCCAAATGTGCCTCAGGATCCAATTGGACCGCCAGTCCTTAACGAGAAAAGCGCGGTGTGTTTCCACAATTGGTACTTGCATATTTTGAAGGATGGAGTTTTTCATTGATTTTAAAATTACCAAAATGAATCAAGGAACAAGTACATTCATGCGGGGTTTTATCCTGGTTGTTTTCGTGTTTGAATAGGTAATACGGTGCTAAGATTTGCTTGCCACTGCTTTTTCAGGTGAGGTTGAAAGAACGATTGGAGCTGCTTGATACTTTGCGGCAAGTGCCAGAGACTCTTCAAGATGAAGATTGGGATACTTTAGGCCTCTCCTTACATCATGGTCATGATATGCCAGCTTGGTGGGAGGCTGGTTACCATGATAATGCATTGGTCAAGGTAGCACCGGGAAGTTCATGATGATTTTGAAGCCATTCCCCTGGTCTTAATGCTTAAATGTATTTGCATCAGTCAAGCAGTCCGTTGTGTTTAATATGATGAATTGGCTTACATATTTCGGGCCTAAATATTTTTTTGCAGGGAGTGCTGGAGTATGGATATGGATCTTGGGATGATATTTTTGCTGATGAAAACTTGGGATTCCCTGATGATATTGGTAACTTATATTCTCTTTTACATCTAATGGATTCTTGTTATCAGCGACCACTCTGAAGAGAGCACGATACCTGTGTGTTTCATGTAGTTTTTGCTCCTGTTCATTGGACTCTTTTTAATAGTTGGTGTACGCCTGCCAATCAGAATTCACCGATAACATTTTCAGCGTAACTGAAAACAATCCGGTATAGATGTTGTTTAGTCGTTGGAAAAGTAGCCCATAGTTTTTGCAGTTAAAAGACTGATTATGTTTGTATTATCTGGTTTAGTTCGAATGGCTTTCTTATCAATTTTTGGTCGGATCTCCATCCTGTATTTGCCTTGTTCTCTACCTTGTTTTCCACCAGATGTTGGATATACAATCTCATTTGGATGAGGTAATGATTTTTTGTGTGACAGTTGTGAGGGACTCCGAAGATGGAGCAGCGGCGTTAGCCAAACCATCTTCTAAGGCATGCATAAAAAGGGTGAAGTTTATTGTGAATAATTTGCGGCGTTATCTACGCAAACTCAAGGTATGAGATTATTTTCTGTGATATTTCTTATGAGAACGTTTCATTTCGATAAAACTTTAGTCTTGATTCTCGTGTTTTTACACCTCAGGTGCAGCAACCGCCTCGGAGGAAAAAGTCAACTCCTGAAGTAAAGGAGCCAAAGGAGGTAAAGCGTTTCAAATATGCTCGTGCAGTGGAGGTTGCTCGGGATTCATCCAGTAAACCTATTTTACCACTGATTTTGACTGACCGTCTGACGCTTACAAACCTTGTAAGACTTTTCGTAAATCCTGCGAAAATTCTGTTTTAAGTTTGTATGAGATCATTGAAATTATCTGAGCCGAGTGGCTGGTTGCACTAGCATCTTAACAAGAATGTTGGTCGCATTGCAACTATGGTTTCCTTGAATTCTGTTGTTAATGATGGGTAATTGTTGCTGCACCACCATAGCATCGCGTTTGATTCAGATGTGATCTTTTATTTTTGAGTTGCAAGACTGATCATGTTTGTCGTCACATAAAACCACTCTTGCTTACTTTGAACTCTGGTTCCTTGACGCTGATCATGAACTACTCTTGCTCAACAGGGAAGAATCGAGCCAGATAGGCCAGGGTTCCACACCGAACGTCATATTTTTCCAATTGGCTTCACCACTCTCCGAGAACATGCCAGCATGATTGACCCAAATGGACGGACAACATATACTTGCACTATTATTGATACTGGAGGTCCTGGGCCTATTTTTCGTGTTTACCCGGAAGATGATCCTAACTTACTGATAGAAAGGGACTCCGCCTCAGGCGCATGGGTTGTTGTATGTGCTCAAGTTAACCAAGTGAGGGGCATTGAACGTGACAAAGTTAGCTCCTTTTCTTCTTCTACTTCTTCTATTTATTTATTTGTTTGTTTATTTTTATTTTGTCCTTTTGTTATTCAGTTTTAGTAGGTTTCGTCTTCTATTCATAGTAAGAGTGATGTCAGAGAACATAGGTTTGTACCATGCTGTAGTGTTTGAGCTTACGAATCTAAGTTTTTGAGACATTTTGCTTGCCCTTCGTGGGACTTGATGATTTAGAATGAGCTGATGTTAACTTTGGGGCTTTTCAGGTCACTGTTAGTGGAACGGACATGTTTGGTCTGTCCCATCCAGAAGTGTGTCGTTTGATTCAAGAGCTGCCTGGAGCAGAACTGTGTAAAAATTTTCGTCCTGAGTTATCCTTTTCAAGATTTGGCACACAAGTGGTAACAAGACCAACTATTGAAGATTCTAGCTTATTACTGGACAGTGTATTGGGTAGGTCTGCTCAATTAGCTCCAGATTCAGATGTGGAGGAAGCGGATGAAGGCGGTAGTTATAGGGATGAAATTCCAACATCAGCTTGGCATGTCAATACAGTTGAACCAAGAACTGGAAAGACCCTCATTCGCCCACCAGCTGACCAATCCTTGGAATATGAAGAGGGAGATGAAGAGGAAGAAGATGAAGAGAATGACGACAATGACGAGGACAACAATGAAGACAACAATGGCTATGGAGAGAGCACAGATGAGGATGACTAATAACGAGTTTCCAAATCAATGGTGAAAACAGGCTCATACCTGGACAGAAAGCTCTGATTTAGGCAGCCGCAAAATCTTTCATACAAGTAGGTTGCCTCAGTGATGAATGACTTGATGAGAGTTTTTGGGTTCATGAATACAAGAGGAAAAGCCTGGATTGAACCACGAACTATATTTGCAGAATAAGGTACCAAAAATGTTACAACTCACTTTCGCTTTTTGTTGCAACTTGTGTGCTCCGTGCTAACTTCCTGTCGATGATCAGATTTGAGATTCTTTCTGCATGTGCTTTGAAACTTGCTTTTACAATTGAGGGCGTTATTACCGACTCCAGACAGGCACTCGATGGTCTTTGATGCCTTCAGATCATGCTCATGTTCGGTATTAAAAACTACTAGGGGTTGTAGTGTACATCTGGCGCTGGGGTAGCTGAATTGTCAAAATGGTGGTAAAAAATTATTTGTGTGAAGGAGAAGCCTGTGTGAGAAATATTGGATGACAAGTTCATGGAAAAAGGAATATGAAAACCAGTATTATGCATGGTCGCTATAAACCTCCAATTCCAAGGGCTTCCATTCATTACAACCCTGCTCTTCTGGAAATGCGATCTTCAAACTTAGTGTGAAAGTTAACAATCCTATAAGTGATAAATTTTTTAATATCATTACAGAAATTTATTTCTATGCAGTATTTCTCATCCATCATGTGGAAAACATTTTATTGCAAAGATGTGAAAGTTTTAGATGATGAAAGTGTACTAAGACAAAACAAGTAGAAAAAATACATATTTAAAGAGTAGTTGGTTATTTATCAATCATAATTATCAGCTACTTTTAATCAAAATTTTCTCTGCATGTTCTCTTTTAGAACCTTTATAATTTGATGCATTAATCAAGTTCTATCTTTGTAGAGAAATAGGTTAAATATAGTGCAAGCAATTGTAAATATCAAGAAAGCTTATTAGTAATGTACAAGAATTATTCTTGTTCATGTATATAACATCAAAATATTCACAATTCATTATAAATTTTTAACAAAGCAATTTAATTCATATCATTTTAAAATAACTAAAAAAATCAATTTTTATACGCTACTAAAAAGTATTAAACAAAATTACTTTCAGCAATTAATTTTAATTATGGTATCATAAAAAGAATCTCTCTAGGTAAAATCTCACCCATGCAAAACATATATAAATTAAAAAGAAATTCAATTACAACCAACATATTAAAAATGCTTTAATATTACAACTTAGGATTTAAGGATTAAAGGGATTTCTAATCATTCCAAAAATCAATGTGAAATTATACATTTATAAAAGCTATGCTAGTTTTTGTGTATGTATACAACTATGTAAGATTAAAGTAGCTGCAAATGCAATTGTAACCAATACTTTTTTTTTTTTTTTAAGAATATATATATATATATATATATATATATATATGTATGGAGTTATATTGAATGTGGATTGCCATAGAAGTCCATAAAAAAATTTAAAAGTCTCAATAGAAGATTTTAAATCTTCTATTTAAATTTCTAAAAGCCTCAATAGTGATAGCACTAATCAAAATTATTGGAAAGAGATTATTTTATCTTAAATTTTAACCGACAATAAGTGGTGAAAAAAATCCCTCTTCTATTATTATATAAATTTTTGATACAAGAATTGTATATTCTAATTGAGAGATTTAACTTTTGATCCTAAGATAGTTTAGAATCTAGATATAATAATCAAACTTTGTATACTTTGTATTCCAATGGGGATTTATTTAAAAAATATTCTAAACAAATTCAAGCCAATTGTTTTATAAATAGGAACTAAAGTAGGCTAAGTACTTAAAAAAGATTGCAACAACATATGTTTGAAATAACAAAAAAATTCCAAGAATTGTAAGACCACATTGTAATTTAATTTAGATGGATCTAAGAACTTAATGTGATAGTTGTAAATTTGATTATAAAAAATATAAATAAAACCATCTAGATAGGTGATAACTACTTATTAATATATTATAAATTCTACTTTGCAATTAACTATAGAATTAAAGAATTCTTGTCTATAATTAAATTTAAATAAATTAAACAAAAAAATAAAAATACAAATGAGCTTAGGCATAGACTTGAATTAGGAAGATAGATGTATATAGTAATATTGTTAAAATCCTAAAAAAAATAATTATAATAAAAAATAGAAAAATAGTAATCAATAAAAAAATTCTAATTAGCCATCAATAAATGATCTAGCTTTCTATTGAAGATATTTTCATCTAAAACAAAATTTTATGACATCCTAAATTATTTATTAATAGATCTCCAAACCATAAATAATGCCAAAATAATTATTTGTAATAAAGATCATATAACAAAAATAATTGCACCTATTTATTATAATAATAATAGGTAAAGACACCACTATGGCTAATTTTACACCATCTAATATGTAAATGAAGTGCATTGCAAAAGAAAATGTATATAAATATAATAGATTAGATCTTAAATCATAATTAATTTTATAAAAATAGTTAATTTTTTATACATAAGATGTTCCTAATATATATATATATATATATATATATATATATATATATATATATATATATATATATATATATATATATATATATATATATATATATATATATGACAATTTTACTTGATTTACCTTAGTTATACAAACAAAGGTGATTGAAACTTCAATTATTTGTTTTTCTGATAATTCATAGTTAGATGAAGAAATCTAAGCTTAAAATTAATGTTTATTTTTTTGTATAATTATTTTAAAATAATATAATAGGAATATCTACTACAAAAGAATTATTCAAAGAAGTAATTACGAGATGAACAATGCAAATATATTCTAATAATGAATTCTACAAAAAATCAAACTATAAGTATGATACAAACTATGCAAATGACTTATTCAATTCAAACCTAATTCAAGATGCATTAGCCAATACACTTTGTCTTAATACAATAATCCTTATTATTAATTTATAATAAATATTAATGTAAATAGTAGCAATTTTTATTTAAACTAGAATTAATAAATTTAATTTTTTTGAGAGATTGATTTCTAAAGAATACATATAATACAATCTTATTTTTTCTAATGAAAATGTGAAAGAAATAATTTATTATAATTCTAATATATGCATTTATAGATACAAGATATCCAATGAAACAACAAAAAGATGCAACCACAACTTGACTTCTTTAGACATATAATAAAACAAAGTAAATGTTAATCAAAGAAAAAATTTGAATATTCCAACCTAATTATTAAAAAATACCTATAACAGCAACATAGTGACAATACATGTTTTAAGTATTAAACAAACAAATATTACAACAAAGACAATATTTTCAATAATATTAAATGAATCCAATATATTTGTGCATTATATGATGGAAAAGAAACTCACTTATAATCCTTATTTCTTTAGGCTAGCATCAACATAAGTAATTACTATTAAAAAATACATTATAAGATTAAGACTAATATACTTTTATGTTGCATGTTAAGTAACCAAGGCTTGTTTTATATAATACAAAGAGTGAGCCTAACAAAAAATAGAGCCACTTTTAATTAGTTAAGAATTATTATAAGATGTTATTTTGGATGCTACTACAACACAATAAGTTTCCAAATAACTCCTTCAAAACAACATTATTACTTTAGTTTCAATTAACTTTGAGTAGTATAAAAATATTTATAGCAAGAATTTTTTTTTTTTTTTTTTTTTTTTTATGGTGCATAATAAGGTAGAAAAAATTATTCCAAAGTTTGGTTTGCAAGTTAGATTCTTCCAGGAGAAATTTGGCCCTTACTAAATATTCATATTAATCCAATGTAGATCAAAATTCCAGCCAAATTCTTTAAACCTTTATTTAAATGGTTTTTCTTATTATTTAATATCACCTTAAATTAAAAACCTTTCTAATTTCATCAATTAAAGAGTTATATCTTTATCTTAAATTAATAATCAATAAAAGCACACCATAAAAATAATATGATATAGATAGTACTAAAGATCTCTTCAAGTCTCCATCTCTAAAAATTTTAAATCACAAGATTTGTAGTAGAAGAACCTAAGCTATTAGAATCATATTATGATCCAAAATTAGCTTTTATAAGTTCAAATAAAAATAAAATTAGATGTATATGATTTTTAGTAAACATCATATAGAATATATAATAGGTAGTGAAGATTATTTGATAGACAACATAAAATTGTAAGCTACTTTTAAAGACTTTTCTAGCAAACTAAGTAAGTATTAAATATTAAATATCCAAAAAGTAATATATATATATATATATATATATTTATATGTTTTTATTCTATATTAGAAAATTTATGATTGAGTAATATAGCTTGAATATTTAGCAATGAAAAACTACTTTTTAATAACTTTTCTTATAAAATTAATTTTTTTGTTACATAATATGATTAGATTAAATAATTAATTTAATATTATTAAATTAAAAAATTAAATTTTAAGCATATTTCTAAGATTTCTAATATATATATATATATACATCAAGTATTTAGAAATTTATTATAAATCACTTATAGACAATATAATCATGTAGATTATTTTTAAAGGCATAAAAAGTAATTTATTAGGTCTAGTTGATATTCGTGCATCCAATTTAAGTATGAAAGAAGTAAGATGTGGTTGTAATTATTAAACATGATACCAAATAATATTTTATTAATTTTAGAAAGAAATTATATTATAGTTGAAAAAAATATAATTAATTTAGGTTTATTTTGAAGGTTTTAAATATTTATTAAAATTTTAAATCCAATTTTTAAAATATATTCTTTTAAGTAAAATTTATATAAATCCAAAATTCATTTATTCAATATGAACAATAGAAACTTAACAATCAATAAATTAGAAAATTTAATAAATGAAGAAGCTTTAGAGATAAATATCCTAAAAAAATATTTTAATTTAATAAAAATAAGATGTCATAATTGACATTGAAAATAATAAGAATATTTTAAAAATATTTTTATTTTGTTTGCCATTAGAAAAAACATAATAGATTTTTTAACCACCTATAAAATTTTAGAAAATAAAGATATATTCTTTATTATATATATTCTAAATAAAGATATATTTTAAAATAAAGATATATTCTTTATTAAATATAAAATAAAGATATATTCTTTATTAAATATAAAATAAAGATATATTCTTTATTAAATATTCTTTATAGATTCTTCTATTAAGCTAGAATTTACAAAACATCTAAAATGCATTAAAGAGCTTGATATTAGTCTTCACAATAGTCTATCTTTTACAATTTTGTACTTATAGAAATTGATTTTTATTAGAAAAATTTAAAGGTTGCAATTAGTTGGTAATAAAAATAAGCATATAGAGAAATACAAAATAGTAAAAACATTGCTATAAGTTTTCTTAACAAATGGTCAATTTTTAGAATAAGAAATTTGAAGACAAAAGCACACTAATTTATTTATCTTTTAAAAGAATCCAAGAGGATCTTTGAAGGTATAAATTTTAAAAAATCATTAAATCCAATGGTCTACAATTAATAAGCTCACTATTCTAATTATACTTTTGTGTAAATTTTCAAGAAAGATCATAGAATTTCAAACTTCTTATGAAGCTAAGGCAATTAAAATAAAAAGATGGATCAATTCCAAAGTCCATGCACATTGTATTATCAGAGGTTATTACTTCATTTAGGCTACTATAAGTAAAATGAAACTTTCTTTTGTAACATTGTACAATATGGATTAAATCACAATTACCTAAAATTGATCACTTCAAGTTTTATAGCTAAATTGGTTGAGAATTAGCCTGAAAGTATTAAATAATGATGTTGTAAGTACCATTGATACAATGTTATAATGATAATAATAGCTCTAGTGGCATAATTATATTATTATTACTATTGATATTGAAAGATTAAGATTTTAACAAAATAAATATCAAGTTGTTGTATAAACAAAGATCATTACACATGAGACATTGAATGCTACAAATCAATTTTAAAATATGTAATCTAAATCAATAAAAAATACACAACCAACACAATTTTATGTACCTCCTTTCCTTAGCTAATTAAGAGCTCGTCTAATTAGCTACAACTACAAAATATGCATTGTTGCAAATAAATGTTATAATAATATCATTGCCAAATTGAACACTTTCAAATCAATGTTGTAGCAGGTAGACTACCAAAGTGTGTGATAAATATAGTAGAAGAAATCTTCAATCCTTATCAATAGATGAAGCATGCTTAAAAGCCTTCTTACAATAAAGACAAATTCAAACTTCTGAAGGGAGAATTGAAAGAGGTGGTGTTAAACATACCATATGCCACCAACATTGGCATTGATCATACAAAAGCATGGTAGGAGCTCATTTCATTTTACCACATACAAAACAAAGAAGATTAATTGATACAATTTCCAATTCAAGATGTAAAAAATCAACAATAGATAGATGATAAGGAATACAATTCTTTGAATGCTTTTGACATTCTTCTCTATCCTTGCCTTCCAACAACAAAATACTACTAAAAAATAGCCCATTCCAATCCATGGCAACCTAAAATTCCAATCATGATGGTTGCAATCAAATAATTTATACTTTTATAAACCATGCTTGACAATTTAAACAACACGTTCAGTTAAGAAATTTATCTTAGGATGATTTCTAATCGTGGTATGATAATCAATTAATGCTTTAGTATATATAGCTTCAAATTTCCTAAGGAAATTTCTTCTTTGATCTATTAAGGCTTCAGCATGTATTCCAAAACATGCTAGTACACAATCAAAATAAATCATAACTATCAATTCTAAAGAATTTTGTGGTAAAGCAACAAGTTCAATGTACTTGCTAAAATTCTCTACCATTACCAACACATATTCAATTGTATGTGAAATAACAACAATTTGACCGACAAAGTCTAAAGTCCAAGGCAACTCAAATCCATAATATATAAAGGCTTTAATTGATGTGATAAGGTATTGAAGCTTGATTTAATCAGATCACATACTTCACATTGAAAAACATATATCATCACTTGTTGATACATACTACTCTACGAATATTATTTGCACAATATAGAATGTATTTTAAGTACTCCAAAATATCTAAGTTCTTTATATACTTGCCATATCAAGGAGGATCTTTGATTTAGCTTTAAAACTATGTGCCTAATTCCATTAGGCCACATCCAAATTAGGAAATTATTTTTTCAATAAAACCTTATTATTGAGTAACTAATCATATTTCTTTTCATATTAGAAATAGTTAAAGAAAATATTCTTTGTTGAAGCTTATACAAGATTATAAGATCTTCCTGTATCTTGAGAATTATTTATTTTTCATCCAATTTCTCATCTGAATTTTAATCAAGAATCATAATTATAGAATTTAACATCAAAATCAAGTATGTTGTTGCATACCATCTAATAATTACTTTTCTATTGCAATCTCCATGCCACCAAGCTCCGATTAAGTCTTCTTTTGAAAGACTTGGATTATAAGAAAGTTCGTTGGTATTCAAAATAATAATGCATGCTCAATATACAATCTCAAAGTTGTATTCTTGAAGCAACAAAGCCCATCTTCAAGCTTATCAATAAGCTTGTCTACCTCCATTAGAAACTTCAAAGGTTGATGGTCAATTACTAATATAAATTGTTGACTATACAAGTTAGGTAGGAAGTAAGCAATGGCTTAAACTATTGCTAAAGCTTTTCCTTTACAAAATAAGTAATTAGCCTCTATATTGTTATTGCTTCTAGAAGCAAATGCAATGATATATTTCCATCCTTTATCATCTTTTTGTGTTAAGACCCTTCCTAGTCCTATTGCACTTCAATCCGTGTATAGTTGAAAAGGTCTAATGGCATTTGGATGTCAAAGTACTAGAATTGAATCCAAATTTTGCTTAAATGTATCAAATACATGTTATTGCTTATGCGTCCAAGTCCATAGTTGATCCTTGCCTATGAAAATTATCAAAGACTTTATAATTAAGCTAAAGTTTTTAACAAATCTTTGGTAGTAGTTTGCCACTGCTAGAAAAGCCTAAAGTTGTGAAACATCACTTAATGCTGAAATTTTCTACAAAGAATCTATCATTACTTATTATACACCAAGACCTCTTGGAATAATCATATGATTCAAGTAAGGCAATTTTTCATATAAAAATTTACACTTGTTATGAAACAAGTATAATTCTTATTGTTATAATTATTTAAACACTACTTACAAATGTATAATGTGGTCTTGTAGGTTGCTATTAAAAATAAAAACGTCATCAATGTAGCATCTAATAAATGACAAATTAGATAAAATCCAGTCCATCTCTTGTTGAAAATCAGCTAGTGCATTTTTAAGACCAAATGAAAGAAGCTTTCAATGATAGAGTTGATCTTTGCCATTTTAATCAATTCTCCATAATATTGTCTTTACCTTGTATTCAATAAGTAATAGCAACTAGTGATAACTAGATCTTAAATTCAAAGTATTGAATAATTGGAACAATCCTACTATTTCAAATAATTCTTTTGGCATTGATATTAGATATTAATCAAACTTTGTCTTATAATTAATTGGATGGTAGTCTTTACACATCTGATTTTTTATCTATTTGCCAAAAACATCCTTTTTTAAAGGCATAATTGTAGCACAAGCATATTTATCATTAAAAAACTCAATCAAGTCTATAGCCAATAATTCTTGATAATAAGTTTAGATATCACCTTTCTCTAAGGCACTATACTTGTAAGATCGTCAAAAGATTGGGTGGTCATCTTCCAATTGGATATGAATAGATTTGCATCTATATTCTTCAAGATCTTGAAGGCTAAAGACAAAACAATTGCCATACCAAAAAATAAAAACTTATATCTTTTATACTTCAACATCATTAAGATGTGTCTTTATGTCCAATAGCCAATAATTAAACTTTGTAGTCTTTCTTTTCACCAATGGAGCACTACTACATGCCAATACAACCTTTAATTCCTAATTTGTTGAAGAAACAACTCTTAGGACTCCAACATCTCAACTTGTAGCCAAATGAGGGACTTCATCACCATAATGTTTGTATGAATTGACAATGTTGGTAGAATATGAAATGCCTTTTAAAAAAAAATTCCATAAAAGAATCTTGTGAACATTTTTTTTTCTAAGACTTTAATCAAAGAAGAAAGAGTCATTGAACTTATAGCTCATCAATTGTATACTACTTTAAGTAAAGAAGTGACTCAAATTCCTCAATCTAAGTAAGTTCAAGTTCTACTACCTTTTGACTATTCTTCTTTGAACTTAGAGTATTAACATGGTCATAAAAATACTTTTGAACAGCAGAGAATGTGCCAAAAATCTATACTAATGTATTAAGGTCCATAGATTGGTTTAAGAAAAAACAATGTTATCCCTCAGTGATATCATAAGCAACTTAGGTTCTAGTTAAGAAGGCCATAATATGCTCTTTTTATTGGCATTAGATTCTTTATAAGTTTAAAAATTAACATCTTAAATTATATTAAGTCTGTATGCTTAAAATAAAAATGATGTTAGAAATATTATAAAGCTAAAAAATATACTATAAGATGCACCCACCTTATTAATTAAGATAAGAAAAGGTTCATCAGTCTTAATAATAATAATAATAATAATAATAATAAAAAAAAAAAACTTAGCTAGCATCAAAAATATCATCAACATGGTATCCAAGAGGTCATTTAATTTTAGAAATTACTTTTGTAAGAACCTGAGAAAAGGCCATGTTGATTCAAATCAAACAAGGTCAATGAATATGGGAGCCCTAAGTTGTAGCATCTATAAAGGTTCGAAGATCAAGGAATTGGTTCACATATTGATTAGACTCCAATACTTATATTTGAATGTCATTCAATAGAAGTACATTTTCAAAAATATACCCATGTAATGTGATTTGATGCTTAAACCACCATTGTATAAGCTACATCAAATTTGTAAATAAACTAGACCAAAGGTCATCAAACCTTTGACTTGATCTAGCATGTGAATGACTTTGAAAAAGACATCCAACAATCAATAAGTCAGTATTGCTTAATTTTCTCAAATCCTCATTACTAATGATAGTGACATCTTGAACGAATTAGATAAAATTACCAAGAATGGCAAAAGATTATAATTCCATAGGATACAAAATCAACAACCTTTAGAGATGATATTGGGCGGCTTAGTTAGGTGCAATTCTACTATCCACTTTAATGTACCATCTAATAGTATGACTAGTGTCTACTATTGCCAAACCTATACTAATGCTTGCAAAGAGTTCTACAAGAATAATACCCTTATTTGGTGGATGCCAAGGAATAAGTTAAGCAAAGCTAGGTAATAAATAAGAATTTGGTATCTTTAATATATCCAATGAAGATACAATCTCTTAACATTTGTGGAAAAGTTCTACATGTATTTTCTATAAAGGAGATAGATCCTTTGAATGTCTTATATGAATTTTTAAAAATGGTGGATTATTTGGTTCTATGGAATTGAATATAAATACTAATGTCTCTCTTAATAGAACTGATCTATAAGACAAATTAGATGCCAATATATTACAATCAAATAAGGTTTTTTCTAACATAATTATGGCAGTTGCTGCAAATGTGATTGAAATGAATTCTTTCTTTCTATTACCAATAGACCACCTTATCTAAACTAAAAAAAATAAATAAAGTGCTTTTTGATCAACTAAAATATCATAGTTGATAGCCTTAATCATTATACACTTTAGAAATAAGTGCAATTAAAGTGCTATGGATCTAGTATGAAATATCAATTGCAATGGTTACTTGATATAGTTGGTAGCTCTTTCCATTGTCATATTACGTGACTTCTTGCTTGAGAATGTATTGAGCACCTAGCTATGAGAGATAAGTAGAAATGCAACAATAATTCTATCAAGTCTAATAGAATCTTTAAT
Organism: Physcomitrium patens; assembly: GCF_059467195.1. Lineage (NCBI taxonomy): Eukaryota > Viridiplantae > Streptophyta > Bryopsida > Funariales > Funariaceae > Physcomitrium > Physcomitrium patens. The sequence goes on along the minus strand of NC_143425.1, from coordinate 16,086,249 downwards.
AAATTTTAAGTAAATCTTAATAATCCTAATGAAGCTTTAACCAATTCAAAATAAATTTAAAAGAAGTTACAAAATAAACACAAAAAGTCCTAAATTAACCTCAAAGAAAATTTAAAAAGAAATCTTAAAGAAATATAAAAATAAACCTTTAAAGAAATAACAATAAATTTTAATAAATACTAAAAATAAAAAAATTAAAGAAAAAATAAAGAATTCTAAAGAAATATTAAAAATAGATATCACAATTAAATCCTAATTAAATCCTAATTTAATCCTAACTAAAATCTTTTTAAATTTTAATCAAATTCTAGATCAAATTCTAATGAAATCCTAATTAAATCCTAAATCCTAGATCAACTTTAATAAATCTTAATAAAATCCTAATAAAATCTTAAATTCTAAATCAATTTTAATGAATCTTGCTGAAATCTTAGAAAAATCCTAGACAAATCTTAATCAATTTTTAATCAAATCCTAATTATATCATAATTAAATCTTAATCAAATCCAAACAAAATCCTAAATCCTAATCAAATCTTAGATCCTAAATCAATATTAATCAATCTTTAATCAAATTCTAAATCTTAATCAAAATTCTTAATAATCTCATAGCAAATTAAAAATTAAATAACAAAGCATTGAATTATTGATTTTCACTCAAACTTTGTACACCTTCTAAAAATTAAGTAAACAATAAGAATAAGTTTTTTGAAGAAGATTGCTTATAGTAAATAGATGATAAATCCTAAAATCTGCTCGAGTATTGGATAGCCTTCTTCTCCAATCTTGATTCCAATCTCTTTATGCCAAAATCTCTTAATTCTATTATTAAATACCTCTTAAAATTTATATATATATATTGAAAATTAAGTCTACTACCTATATACAAAAAATTCATTTCAATCCAACTAGCAAACTGCTAAAGATCTTAAAAATCCTCGGTAAGCTTCAAAATCCCATTTCTAAGACTTCAATCCACTTGAACTTCAATAACCATTAATCTAACTATTCAATTATTCTAAAATTTATAGAATTCAATAAAAATAACTATAATCACAAATCCACAAGTTATTATTTTTAGATCTACAACCAAATTCAAAAAATTCTTTAAAATATAAATATTTTTATTATTTCATAAAATTAGATTCACTAAATACAACCCTGACTTCGTAAGCTCTTATAAAGTCATTACTAATTCAAATTGCCCAAAACTAGTACTCAAAGAAATCCTATGAAATATTTTCTCAAATTTCACTCTTTTTTTGCAAAAGAATCCTAAAGTTGCCATAGGTGCATGGTTTTGTGCTTTAAGGTCTGATTTTGATCCAGGTTGACAACCAGTCCTGTTTGGATATCAAATTTTGGTAACTTGAAGTAAGTTTGCTTTAACCTGTTTTCAACTTTCTTTTAAATATGTCAATATCAATTTCTTATTTTTTTTACTTTGGTTTAATTCATTTATGCCTCTACAAAGTAAATAAAAGTCTTTTCTATAAAACACAACATTGAGACTATATTTTTTACTAATTTTTTATAATTTATTATTATTTTCTATTACATCTTTATACTAGGCTCTTTTGTAATAACATCCATTTTATTTTTATTTTTTACCATATAGTCGTGTTACAACATGACATCGTACTTCTTACTAAAGTAATAATAGTAAAAGAACAAGGCTCTAAGTCTATAGGAATAAGATCTAATTTTGCTAATCATAACTAATTAAGCCTTAGAATCCATCATAATTTAAGAAGGTTTGACACAAGTAATATTGCCGCCAATATGGCTAAAAATAAGTACATTATTATCATTGATTAACCATAAAACTCCTAGATACAAGTTTTGATGTTCTTAAGTAGGTCTCATAGTAATGTCAAATAAAATGCCTATTTCTTTCTAATATTTTATTAGCTTATTGAAAGATCCCTATTAATTTAAATTTTGGAGTTAATAAATCAATACTAAAAAATATAGACATGTTTAATACTTTGTAAGCCAAAGTATGTATTGTGTCTTTAATACTAGTATTTCTATTTGATATTGAAGTTAAAGTAGAAGGTTGTACTATAGAATTAACATCTACAAGGCCAAATGATAAAAGAAATTACACATGAATATTAGAATCTTGATGATTGTTTGAATGGCTAAATAAAGTTTTTGATGTATCACTTCTTATAGGTACCATATTTTTAGCCGTTGTTTATATACATGTGATAGCTACAACTACAATTTATCATGATACACCAAACATTTAATTTTCCAAAAAAGATGAACTTGTTCTATTTCTAGAATTTAGATAAGATCTAATAACTTAGCGTAATGAAACCATATTGTTGAATCTTTTCTCTAACTTGGTAATTTTAGCATATAAGACTTTTTTCTTATCTAAAGTAATTTGCTTGTGTTAATATAATATGAAGCAATTATCTTCATTATAGTTAAGTTTTCTACAATGAATGTACTTCAATTGCTTCTTTTTAGAATTATCTCCTATTGTAGACATTTCTACTTTTGTCTTACGCTTCTCCATATGTAAGGTCTTTTTCTTCTTAGGACATTTGGTATCATTTTTTATATGACCAGATTCACCATACTTCCAATAATACATAGTCCATTGAGGTTGAATTTTTATTAAGCTACTTGTAGCAATTGCAATGTTCTTAAATCTAAATAAATTCATCATTCAAATTACCATGTCAATAGCATCATATTGACAAAATGTCCTATTGCATTTTTCAATGTCAACAAATAATTGTATCAATATTGCTTTGTTGTCATAATTAAAAATAATTCTTGATGAGGCTAAATCTAAGAATTTTTTTTCAATCTTAGATAAGAAGATGTTAACAAGTTGACTTTTAGCAAATATACCTCTTGATTCCAGTGTAAATAAAGCCAAATAAGTATACATGGTATATGAAGTATCTTTCTTTTCATGTCAAAAGTCTTGAATGTGTTGCATTTGATCACATCTAAAATTTCCATACTTATATTCTAAGTATTTAATAAATATTTGGAGAGGCTCAAATAATGGTGGCTCTTCCATTGCAGATAGAGCCACCATTATTATTTGAACCATTTGTGACAAAATAAATAAAATATTGGCTAAAGAAGTAGCTATTCTTTTTCTTTTGGTATCTTCTAAATATGTACCAACTTCTCTTTGGATTAGATCTTCTTCTTTCATTTTTGGCATTAGATTTGAGATAGTATCCTCCTTAAGAGCTTAAATAAGCTCTATTTGTACTTTTTAGTAACATTCCACTTCCTGCAACTCAAGTGAATATTCTTCATTCTAATTTTCTTAAATTTGGAGTGTGTCTTATTCCAAGTATTGTAGTAATAGCTCAAAGGCATATTACTCATTAAAAGTAGTAGATCTTTGATGTTTTTTTTTTTTTTTTTTTTTTTTTTTAATCCATGTTTGAAATTTGAGCTTCTAATTTAGTAAAGAAATGCCTCTAGCTCTTTTTGAGAATAGATCTTTGACCATGCTGTGAAGATTGTCCTCTATCTTGTACAATGTATCCACCCTTAAGATTCAAAGCCTCCTAGTGGTATTCAATGTTGAAACAAGCTGAAAAGTCTTATGAATATTCATTGCTTGTCCAAAATCTTTGATGTGTATGCTATCTAAGTAGTCTAATAGAAGAGATCAATGATATTGACTCCTAGTATGTACCATAAAAGCATCTTCTTAGATACTTGCAACTATCTAAAAGCTAAATGAGAAACTTATGCTTAAAAAATGTCACTTTAAAACCCCAAATGATCTCCAATATAAAAACTAAGAATGCCAATGGATTCTTTGGACTCCTTCCACATAAAATTAACTCAAAAATGATCAAATTTGGACTCCATATATACTTGGAATGAGCTTCTAAAATTGGCACTTAAGAATTTTGAATAATGTATGTCATTTTCTATTTTCTATTTTTATTTATTTTAAATCCTATGACCATACAATGAGCTTATTAGTGTGGTCCTATGATCGTATAGCTCTACAATTGAAGGCCCTTTAATTGCAAATGTTTGTGACTATGCAAGAGCTTGTAGCCATGGTATCTATAATCATAGTAAGACCTTTCACCATACAGATCCTAACATCGCACAATACAATTTGCATGACATTTGCATAATAATTTGTGTACACAAAGAGAATTTTACAAAAGTAGAGTATATATAGCCTTGTGTTCCTCTAGTCTTAGATTATAAGTGGCACACATCTCAATAGACAACAAAACAAATTTAAAAATTAAAAATCTTCAAACATGAGCTAGACTTGCCCTTAATGATGCTTCTAATCTAGTCCATGCCTCTATGCATTGAAATTCCAACATTCTAGACTCAATTTGTGTGGTCTTATTCCTTTGCACCATGATTAAGAATCAAACCTACTCTGCTACACCATGTTGCACTATCCTTTGCAATAAGCTCTGTACCTTGATGTCCGTTCTGTTGCTCCGTTCTAGCATTCTAGTACTACATAATATTATAACTTACACTCAAGCAATCTTCTTGTATAACCTTTCAATGCAACCTTCATTGTATTCCATCACTATACAATATACTATTCTTGACAATATCCAATACTACAATAGTACTATAGTATAATAGAAAAACAAAAACAAAACAAGAATGTCCAAAAAACAATAAAAAAAATAAAAAAATAAAAAATTTTATTTTATTTTTACTCTACTCTACTCTATTCTAATTTGTAATATGATAAATTGAAAAAAATGAGACATTCATAAGTTCTCTCTCTTTCAAAAATCATTCATAAGACTTAACTTGACAAGAATGTCAAGTTAAGAGTTTTTTTCCACCTAAATATTCAAATTATAGTTGATATTAACAAATTCAACTCACAGAAAAAGTTTTAATGGATGAAAAACCACTAAACCAACTGAACTACATACATTTGATGGAATTTGATATCCAATCCTATAACATATAACAAAGCTAGTACTAAATGAATTAAAATCCTAATAGTTCCTTGTACAAGAATATTTCAAAAAATCCTAAATCCTTTATATTATCTAAGTATTTATAAATATTATTCTATTTAAAAATAAATAAATAAATCCAAATTCTTAATCCTATACCTTTCATACCACCATCCTAAATTCTTCTAACAATTGGCTATCCATTAATAACTTGCTTACAAAATTTGAAAAAACAATCCAAACATCTATATTTATAGATAAGTATGGATGACAAACAAAAGAAATAAACCATCTAAGTACAAATTAGGCACTATTTTGCAAAATCAACAAATAAAAAGTTTAGTAATTTTAGTTTTTATGTTATGAGATTATTCTAATAATTATAATATATACTAGTGAAAGTATAAGTTTGTATAGGTTTATACTTTCAAACACACTTTTAGATGTAAAAAATTTAACCTTAGATTATAACAAATATAGGTAAGTATCACAAATTAAAAACAATTCTAAATTGTTAGCAAATATATATATATATATATATATATACAAGCTTATTCCTATATTGTTTTGTAGGCATTATAAAAACATTAGCTTTAGTAGTGTAAATCTATTTCTTAATTGTTTACACATATGTTGTCAAATAATAAAGTTAAAATACAAAATTAAAATTATCTGCTCATCCATAATAACATAATTAAAAATAATTTTAAAAAAATAGAAAAATAATCAATTTTATATTTTGCAAGTTGGAACATTTCTCTATAATTCACAAAAACATCCTTGAATAAGTAGGAATGAAAATCAATGACAGTAATGCAAAAAAAAACCTATCAGTTCGTAAGTACATGTTCTATTCTCAACCTTGTCAATTGACATTAGAAACATGATAATTAATTTAGAAAAATATTTACAGTAACAGTACAATTTCAAATTTATCATAATTGACGAAATAGATTTTAAAGCAAACAACTAACAGCTACATTTTAGAGTTTATTGCAAATGGTTCCATGAAAAAAAGAGGTGTCTGAAAGGGGTATTTTCATTCAAATGTGCATACAGATGAGCTTCTTTATAATTAGAATATTTCATTCCATCGAAGCACACAAGGCCTCGAAACTCAACCTAATCGATATAAGCAAAAAATCCAAAATACCAAACATACTTCACTACTGCCCCCTCGATGGTGGCCTTTATACTGCACAGCTGCCTATATGTCTCTCTTTGTTATATTTATTCACTCGTACAAAAACACACACACAAACACAGCAGAGCTAACTTACAGTAACCAACATTGTTTTACAGGGAATTAAATACGAATTATAAACTGCCGAGAGTGCCGAGGTTTTTGCTGTTGAGTCACCTTCCACAGTAACGCCAGCCCAACTGACAGCGTGAGAGCGACCCCTGCACCCAACAGTGCTCCTGGCCCCACAGGCCTGACAAACCGCTTCCACAATGTCAGATTACTCGGCGTAACTTAAGCATCATGCAAATCAATTAATCATGCTGAATACAACGAGCAACAGCTGCCTTAAATAATAAAATTATTTAATAGCAATGTTGGGTTTCGAACCAGTATCCTAATTTTGCTGGCAGATCTGCCATCCTTTACTTGGTTCTATACACTTAAAATTCTGTACCTTTACAAACATGCTTTTAACATACAGTGAACGTGGCATTGTACCTGATACGTGCACTAACTGCAACCAAGGTGTCATACCAAGCAAGCTATACCTTTCAGTGCCTGTATTGTGCTAATGAATGGAGTCTGCGATGCCTAGAAAGCAGATCATTACTGCTGTCACCTGATAATTTACCAGTTTCTCTCAAGTCAACCACATTGTGATCATACAGCATCACATCCATAGTACCTGAGAACACACAGCTACAGACCAAGAGAAGTGGGTGGGTTTGAGGCACGGATGTCACAAGATGGAGCATAAAGTTCCAAGACCACAAAGCCCCCAGCAGCACCTGTCAGGATAATCCTTGAGGTAGATATGCTTCTCCACGCCGACAATATGGAACTTGAAGGAGCCTCGGCCCTGGCCCACAGAGACGCGCGTCACAGGAATCATATGAACTTGATGTCGCTCAGAAATGACGCGGGCTGTCGGTGGAACAGGAATCCTCTCCGCAATGACATTAGATGAGAGCCTTGTGAGAACGAGGGAGTTGGGGAAGCTCACGGGCTGACATTGGTACGACTCGCTGCTGTACAGTTGAATTCCTTTGGCTTCATGGAATACATCATCAGGCACCAAACTTGCATTGATTGATGTGCTGATCTTCTTGGATATCAGAGTTGACCTGTATTTCCCAGGGGTAAGTTTAAATGGAGCAATTCAATCCAACCTTCAGAAGCAGTTTCAAAACAATGAATCAATTTACAGAGGCGTTCCTAAAGCGCAATATTAAACCTCAGAAGAGATACAATAGGCGAATAGCATGTGTGAACATGTACAAAAACGACGCTGATATGGATACCAACTGCAACCTTTACAACACTACTTAAATCACACTGTTCTTATCTCTGGACGTTTAATAAAGCGTGAAAAGTTCCCAGGGCTTTACCACTTAACATTCAATTGCTTTTCCTCCAGCAATGCACCTGATCCCTGACATTTGCCACATTGGATGCGGCCTCTAGAATTGCATTGTGCGCATGGCAACCTCCCTTTACCTCTACACTGTTCACAGCTGCAATACGACAAAGATTGAGAGATTCTGACTACGCGGCGTCCAATCTTAATGTAATAGAAAGTACGATTACTAGACACGCAATCCCGAGCTACAAACTTTGAGCATTGGTGACACAAGCAATACAAGAAATCAACATGGATTACTTATGCTCCGCCCCAATACTGCGTGTTGCCAGACAGAAGAAAACAAATTCTTGAGTAAACACTAACTTGGTATCAGAGCCGTCCTGATGAGCAAGAAGGCCACGGCCATGGCATTTTGAACACTCAGTAGTCACGCCATGTACACAAGAATCGAGGTCCTTGTTTGGATTGCACCGAGGGCAGGAAACTTCCTTTCGACCAGAACAGTCTACAACATACCGGGTGGCATGATATGAGGAAGTGAAATAATGAATCACCAAAAGACCAAAGCCTGGCACGTATCTTGATACGTGGCCCATGATTACACACTCTACGAGGCAAGAGGCACAATTCACTAAGGCGATTGTGCTGAGGGTTCCGCGATCACAATTAGTCAAGCTTTGGTGATAGCGATTACAAATTTGAAAAAGGAGTATGTGCAAAGCAACAAGTTGATAGTGTAATTGTGAATTTAATCGAATAATAACCTTCTTAGCTGTCATTGGCTTAATTAGCACAACCACGTGTAAGTGTCTGAATCATACCTCCACATGGTTGTACTAATACCGAAGAGGGAATTTTCTGATGAACCATTTTACTTGTGGTGAACAACAAAGGAAACTCATGTCTCATATCTATTTCCCACGGGCCTGGCACATGTTTACTTGAATTGTCCTGAACAGGACCTCCAGTGTAAGGCTTGACCAGTCTCTCCACATCTCGTTCCTCAATGAAGGTCTCGAGGGTTCCAACATACACGTTACAGTCTTCAATCTTGCTGATTACCCATTCGTTTGCTGGCCGCCCACCCCAACAACCCTGCTTCTCCACATAGGCCGTCAAGATCTCTCGAATTTCCTCCTCTGTAACGTGGCTCTGCTCACGGCTTCACCAACATACATTAAATAACAGATTAATACTCCTAATTTGAGCATAAAGGTCAGAGGACAGTATGTTTCCAAGGGACACAACTACCTTGGCATTGGCATGGAAAAACCTCTCTGTCACACATCCTTCAAAGCTGCAAGTTTTCACCAAATCTCAACACTATGAACCTAGTTTCAATACCCTGTCAGAGTTAAATTTTGAGAATGCTCTTACATGGGCGCTGCTCCTGCATTTGATTGACTATCTTGCGTGGCGCTTGGTTGGGAAACTGCAACAAAAAGCAGTTTCATGTACATGTACTCCAAATCAATTTCAACATGATGAGTTTCCGACAACTACAAAGGAACTTCTTGATATTTGAAAATATCTATCAAATGGCAAAAGTATGACTATAATACCCAATGATATGGGACTTATGATAATGGCTGGACCGAACAAAATCGCCAAGGTTAATTCATGTGAACAGAAACAAATACCATCTGTCAACATTCTTCTTTTTAGTTCAAAAACAGAATCTATTTCGATAAATGAGTGAAGAGATAAGTGGAGACCACGAACAAACCTTGAGGAGGCTGCACATCCCTTTGTGACGAAACTTCAGGATCAAGCAATGCGCCATAGATCCATTGCGGATAAGGATCTTGACTAGCAGCCTCGCGAATCTCGTTAACTGTGGCCAATGAAGCAGTCTCCATTGATGGCACGCTGGGAAGAATAGGATTCGCTCCCGATGAAGTATATTGCCCCTCGGCCCATTCACTTAAATGCCCCTCCCCTTCCTCTGCAATTCAAGGTTCAAATTATAAAATAAACTGAGAAAGCTACTTATGTATACATACTAACATTTGGTATTACTCTAAAGATTAGCATTGTAGCAGCCAGCATCAAGGTAGCTAAATACCAGAATACGGACACTTGTATTTCCAGGTTTTCAGAATATCTCCCATTTTCATAAGCATGTGGGATGTTCTAGAACTCTAACATAAATACTAATCCAATCAATACACGTGACTGTAATCATACAACCTGTTCTCTTACAGACTGCATACTTAACTGGATCTAATTCCTTTCCATCAACTCTAAACAAAAGTGGAACAAAGAATCCAGCACCAAATTTCGAAATTCATACAAGCATGACCTGAGCACATCGAGAAACGCAACCAATCAAAATACTTACTCTAGTTACCAGCGAAATTCTGAGCAAATACTTACTCGACAGACTTCACTAATCACCACGTAGATGAGTTGTGACCTAGTTGAAAACTTATTCTAATTGAAGGAAAAATCTCTTTGACTAGAAGCACCAAATATACGTTTCAACATGTTCTGAACATAATCTTTCACATACTCCGATAAAGAGAAGTCTGCACACCTCCCCAACCTTCAAGGACAAAAAAGAATAAAAAATAAGAAATAACTAAAAGAAAAGGAGAACGTCGCGTCAAATTTGAATCCAGACCCAAAAATCAAGGCCAAAATTGAAGGCTTGAAGAAGAGTGAATGCTTACGCGACGAACTGTCTGGGCGAAACGCAGAAGACAGAGCTGGGGAGTACAGCGGAGGGTACTGCACTCCTTGCAGAAGCGGCTCCGTATCCACTCCACTTGAATCCATCGCAGCAAAGATTACGCACAAATCCTTCGATCTCCTCACGGAACTCCTACTACGATAGCTCTGCACTGCAATTCGCCTCGTAATTCGGAGTTCGCAATTCACAGACTATGAATTGCGCAGCTCAACCCTCGACGACGCGCTATTGCCGACAGGATTGTGAGGAAGAGGAGGAGGACGACGACGACGTGGTAGAGAGTTGAACGAAGATCATTCATCAGAATATTCGCAGCAGAGCCATGGATGAAGGTGCTCTAGGTGCGTCGACGGTGGTTCGGCCCCGCCTTCATGTTCGCGAACTGCCTCGGCACATTTCACTCTGCACACCGTGCTTCTACCGCAGCCCCATCCCCTTATGCAGACATCGTCGAGTTGGGTTTTGTTTGGTGGATCGGGAAGTTTCGAGGATTATTGAGTTTCATTCACCATGCAGGCCCTGGTGCGGTTAGCTAGGAGGACAAACCTGTTGCAGGCACGTCCGTGCTTCCAGCAAGGTCTCGTCACGCGGTCGTGTTCTCAGGATGAACAAGGAGAAGGTTCAGGTCTTGGAACTGTTGGGGGCAATGCTGGATTAGAGGGTGTTGCCGTGGGAACTCCTTCGATCGGTGGAACCCTTGGAGCTGCTACCTCTGCTGGGAACACGAACTCCAGTATGTTTGATTATACCTTTGAGTTTAGGTGACTTGGAGTGGAGCTGCATCCATTTTGACATTATGCTCTTCATCTCTTCTTGTAGAGCGTGTTATGGTGAAGGGTGTCAGTATTAGGAGGTTTTTAATCATCGAGGATCACGTGAGGTTTGATTCTAGGGTTACCTGGCGTTGCGGGTTATACACGCAAACACACACTGCTTGTGATCCAGGAACCGTTTTGGAAAGAATATATGATCGATATATACACGTATGATCTCACTGTTTTCAGCGCAATAGGTTTTTGGTGAACAGAACGTACGGTGGCTAAGACCAAGGAGCAGAGTTTCGAATTCTGGGTTTAGGGTTTTAGGTTTTTAGTGTAGAGGAAAATTAGAACTATGGTTCCACGCAAGCAATGTTGTGTATATAGATGTATTCTCTACCGTTATTTCTCTTCACATCTCTTAATAATCCCCGTCTTCAGTAAGAGGGATTGTCATCTCCTTCCAAACACTTCCAAACTACTTATTTGAATACATATGGTGATCTTTCAAATGTGTCGATTTAACGGCTGTAACTCTGGATGATCTTGTGGACAGATAAGATATTTGCGCGGTTGTCAAATTGCCCGAAGTACGCATTCAAGTCAGACGTTCTGGCGTACTTTGAAGGCTGCAACTTGCAACCACACCAACTGGTGACTATCTACGATGAAAAGTACCGTCAGAGATTCATGTAAGTTTCTGGAGTTGCTATTATGCGATAAACTTTTTCCACTTGAATTTGGAAGCTTAGGTGCTTTGCTCTATATCGTGCAGCCTGATTTTGTGGTGATTGCCTACATGTATTTTTCTCTTTGAGTGGCATCGAGTCATTTTCTTAGGGCATCTATGACTATGGAAGTGGTATGCAGTGGTCTAGTCTTTGGGACATTGGAGCTTGCACCGACACACTTGTGGCAGAGATTTAGTCATTCTTAATGAGAATTGATTTTGTTTCCAGACAATTGGAGTTCGATAGTATGGAGAGTTTCCGGCAAGCACAACGAACCATTGTACGAAAGGGTCGCTTGGGTGGCCGTTATTTGAAGCTAGACTTGGTGAGTACTACACTTTTTACTAATTCTTCTTCCTTCAGTTCATAAGTTCATTTAGAATTTACAATAATTTTTCCACCTTTAGACGTATATCAGTACGCCTCGTCTTATGTTTGTAAATGAGATATCTAATATATCAGGTTGAAGCAATTCAGTTGCATCGTCATTAAGCCACTTGTTTGAGAATCATTTTAGGAAGCTCGGAGGTACGACAATGACGATATTCACAACGTAGTGAAAGATTTCAGGGGGCAATCTGTAAGTTCCTATTGTTTTCGCCTTGAAGTGTATTTTGACGTAAACCTTCATGACGTGCAACATATGCGTGTAAGAAAGAGATTCTTGATCTGTAGAAATCATGATCGAACAAGCTGTGCGATTTCTTATTTGTGCTCGACCAATTAAATTTTAATCAACTTCTAATGCCTGATTGACATGGCTGAATTCAAATTCTTTGCTGTTCTTGAGAACTCCAGTTCGATAACGAATGACTTAACTGCTGATGAATTAGTGGTTCTGGTGATTGGCACTTATCACTGGTGCATAGCACTAACTAACTGGCTGGATTGGCCCGCAACAGCTGCTAATGATGCAGGTACCCACAGAAGCCACTGTGGAGGATGTTGAGCGCTTCTTCCAAGGCTACAACCTATCATCGTTCTCTACAAGGTTTTTGAGGGTGTAAGTATTTGTCGTCATTTATGCTGTTTTCTTACTCCCTTTTTCTCTCCTCCACCCTTTCACTTGGTTTCTTAGTCCTTCCTTGCATAGTACTTAAAGAAGTCTTGGCCACTCGTTAAGTAAGTGTTATTGTGAGCAGACAAAAGGACATTCCAGCTTACGCTGGCCGGAAGGTTAACTTAAATCCAAATTCTCCGGCGAACATTGAACGGCGTGCACTAGTCAAATTCTCTTCACCTCTGGAAGCTTTCCGTGCTTTGCGCGCAAAGCATGGGCAATTTTGCCTAAACAAAAGCATAGACTTACGGTTTGTTCAATAAAACCATGAGGGATCTTGTTTTGGTTCTCCAGTGTTGGAGCATAGCCAGGAGTTAGGAAGCACTGTGACTAGGTTCTACTGCTTGGAGAGTAATCCGATTTTACCACAAATATTCAAGGATGATGTTAGATGCGATGATTTTGGAGCCATAGTGGCGTATAAGCCTAGATTGTGGTAAATAATCACTCCAGGATCTCTTGTTGAAGAATTGATTTAAACAATTGTGGCCAACATATACTTTCTATGCCTTGACCGTTGTCTTTTTCTTTTTTTCTTTTTTTCTTTTTTTTTTCTCTCTTCACAATTCCAATAGACGATACGACTTTGGGGAGAGCTGATGAATTTGTTCCTTGTTCAGTATAGTACTCACTTGCAGTCATTATGAGGTCGTTAACAAACTGGCCATAAATGCATACTTGGGCCACTTTCAAATCTTCGATAGCCTCGCCCTCAAATCCAGTGGGTGGCATTAACGTTAACACAGACTCTCAGAAGATTTGGGCAGTGAAACTGAGGACTAACCAGTACAACACTTGCCAAAAATGGACAGAAAAAATCCAACAACTGCACACATCGCTCTAACCAGAGAAAGAGAAAAAGTGAAAGACCAATTCTTCACCAAACCCTAGGTTGCTCTTATGGAAAAAGAAGTAATTGACTACAATTGTAGATGATTGTGCTTAAGAAGGTCAATAAATATTGCCAATTGACCGTTAACGACGCACCGCTACGTGAACTCGAGCTCTCGGGAGGTGCGATGGCCTGTGAGTTACCCGGCCTCACACCTATGAGAAATTTGCAAGTTCCTACGCTTGGATCGGTGTTGACTACCTGTGCTAAACTTTGAAAATCACAGGCGGCTTGGAGTTGGTTGTTGAATTGATAGTAATTGTTGAAGGCAAACGAAGCATTTTGATGGAGGGTAAGACCGCTGCATGATCCTCCGTAAAACAGAGGTGTGCAATCCGCACGAGCGCATGCATAGTCCAGGTTGGCAGGCAGCAATGACAAGTCCGCAGTGGTCTTCAACACGCACCATTGATGCGGGTAGTAAGGGACGTTCTTCGATCCCACGAGCGACGTCTGCCTGCCAGTCACACCACCTGCAGTGGAATACCAACAAATCCAAAATTCAAAAACCCTTGGGTAACTTCAATGGATGGGATTGACCATCCAAGACGACCCGTTCAAATGTTTTCTCCAGAGTTTCCAACTTCGAGCGCTCTGGATCAAAGGACGCACGCGGAAGAGCTCGACATACCTGTCAGGTCAAGAGGATACTTGATAGTTCCGTCGAAGTTGAAGATACCCCAGTGTCGTTCAAAGTTTCCGGGAAGAGTGCTCTTGGCATTCTCGTCCAGCAGACCGAATAGGTAAGCTTCCAATTTGCCAGGGCGAAGGGGCGTTCCGACACCGCTCTCCAGGTGATTCACCAGCTGTTGATTGAATTTCTGCGCCAATCCTATGTTTGCATAATTGGCACCATCAGTTGGCCAGCCAATCTCTCCCACGATGACAGCCATGTTGGGATATCCCGCGTTGTTCAATGCACCCACAACCCCGTCGAAACCTGCGTCGAACACGTTGGTGTAGACCCTAGTCCCGTCGACGATAGGGGTGGCGAATCCTGAGAAGAATGCGAAGTCGATGGGAAAATTGGCCTGGAGAACCAGATTGAGAAAGGGATACAAATTAACCACGAACGGCGAATTGGTGCTTTTCAACGCCGCAGCGATACCCAACATAACTGGTGCGAGGTCGGCTCGGAATGTTTGCTGGGAAGGATACGGATTGTCGCTCAAAATATCTGCATTGCAAGGAACCACTGCCTTCACTGTGTCCACAAGACCAGCTGCCGCGAGTGCCGCTTGCACATTTTTCAGAGCTGGGAGAGTAGCGTCTATATATCTGCCGTTGTAGCCGTTCAAGAAGGGCTCGTTTCCTACTGCGACATATCTGCAACAAATTGATCAATTCCCAAAATCAGTGAAATGCACCAACATCTCCAAACTCAAATTGAGCTCCACTTGCTACTCATTCTTGCATTCGACGTTCATTTTGATCCCTACAGCAGCTGTGGCAGTGAAGACTATTGAAGATTAGTTGAGAGAGAACGCAACTAAGCCTAGCATCTGACACGAATTGCTAGAATTAAGCTCTGGCTTCTCGATTCGGATAAGAAAGGAATAAAACAGACTAAGTTTGTGAGAAGACACTACTTTATATTGACTCCGCCAGTGCCGAGGTGCGAGGTAACGTTCGCCTTCACCCAAGCGGCTGCCGCGTCTGGGCTCGCTGCCATGGACGCAAGCATTTCGTTCGTAATCGCAATCATAACCTCTAGGTTTGTTCCGCGCATGGATTCAATTACATCCGAATTTGCATCGAACAGCTTCACTTTAACAAAGTTGTTATCCTTGAGCATCTGCACCACGATATCGTTCGAAAGCGGGTCGCTTGAGATCGTCCCCCAGTTCACTCCAACGTCAGCAACCGCCATTTCCATTTGCCATCCCACTAAACATAGTGCAACTACTGCCACACTACTTGTAAATACCTGGCGACTCTGCATCCGATGGCCCGCCATCGAAGCCACTGTAACAGATCCCAATCTTTCGAGATCTTTACAACTTCCGGAGAAGCTCTTGGAAGGAGAAATCTAGCTCCCCACACAGCCTGTATTCTGCTCGAATGTTCACAAAGTCTTCTGCACACCGCATCTTGCCAAAACTACGCACATCACATCCTCCCCTGTCCCTGTGTTCCCCACCTCCTAGTCCGATTCCGTAATACACGAGCCCTATCGCGCCACAGGAATCTAAATAAGTCACGAACCTCCCCGAAGTTCTCGAAACACAAATATTTGATTCGGCACCAATCCACCCATCTTCTAATCAACCGAATCCCACGTCGAAACAGATCATTCACCCCTGTTGCAACCCACTAGCTAAGCAGCAGCAATCAACTGAAAGTCGAAACCGTCCAAGTTATCGAAGCAGCCTTACGAGCAAAACGGTGGAACAGTAAACACTCTTGGATATGCGTGGATCAGTGGAAGAGCTCAGAGGAATGAATTGGGACTAATCTAACTTTCGGTGTGATCAATGCAGGAGTGTTGTGAATGTTGCGGTGGGGTGATGCTTCTGTGTCGCTGCTCTGCGCCGGAGCAGCACACAGCTCAAGCCAGGGGGGACTGCTCTGCTTTTATGTTGTCAAAATGCGATAGATGTGTGTGGGAATGGCCTATTTGCGGTGCGACCCATTTGGTAGCTGGGTGTGGTCGGCAGGTCCCGCCTTCAGCTGCTTGTCAGCGGGCCACCGGGCTGGGTCCCGGCACCCCTCTATCATTCTCCGCTCTACCGATCTCGTCTTCCCACATCAATCAATCTGTCTAGCTGGGGCGACTTCCGCCTCCTTTTTTCCTAGCCAGTTCTTACTCTACGCACCCCAGTCTACTTCTCGTGAAATCACAGTGCACCTTCGCGCAACATCCCAGCCCCTGCCTATATTCAATTCATATTTCCTGCACGAGGTGAACATGAGTGCGAGAATCTCGTATCATTTTGCGCACCCTGGGTCATCGCTCCAGCCGCTGTTGTTCATTTCCCTCCACTGACGAACTTAATATCCCACTTCAAATTATATATATATATATATATATATATATATAAACCGCGGCAAGCATCGCTGGTGTGCATACGAAAGTGAGAGAGAGTTGGGAATGTCCATTCCAGACGGTCGTTTGAACGCCCACTAAAAAAATCTCAAGAGATTGTCGAAAAATAGACAGGTTGAACCAGTCTTCAGGGCTCTGTCGACGCACGGATAAAAGCAACCGAATTAGAATAGTCGCCGGCGAAAGCTTTCTCATACGAACCTTTCGCCTTCCGTTTATTCCAAAAACAACAATAACATAAAACAAAAACCATAGAAATAAAATAAAGTAAAATAAGAGAAGATCCAATCACCTTCCGCTAGGGGCTTCCAAAGGAATACAAATCTTTATAAGGTCACAACTGCAGTTGTTGGGCTCCGCGAGCATATTCCTGAAGTAGTAGGTACGTAGAGAATCGGAAGAAAAAAAATATCAAATATGTACGCAGCAATGTTCGGATGATTTGGAAAGGCACCGCAGAACTCACAGGGGATGAAGGTCCGTAAGGAGAATCCGGCCCTAATTGGACGATGGGTACGTGTTACACGGACAATCTGATGGTGGGCTGAAGAAAGTAATTACGGTGCCAACTTTTCCCGATAGCAGAGTGATGAAAGCTCCAAGGGCCTTGCATGCATGGCCCCTGGGTCGCTTTCATCCCGGTTAGAGAGTCCAAGGGCTGTTGTTCCCTCCAGCCACGATCGGAGGATTGGCGTAACCGAAAAAGGGTTTGTCAAGTTGGCTTCACCTGGCTGCATTCGATGGAATCGAAGGCAGTTGAATGACTTCCGGAGACGGAGTGGTCGGTTTTGTACCAAAAAACGGGATTCAGCTCCGACTCATTCCAAGTCCTGACTCCCTGTCGACTCTACCTTCAGAAGCACGATTACCGTTGATGGGAAGCGCGTATTGAAGTGAGCGCGTCCCATGTGGGTCGAGGGCCTCGCTGAGAGGGCGGGCGGGCCACGCCGCAGATAAATGGGGTGAGTAGAGTAGCCAGCACTGGCCCTGAAACCATTCCTGTAATGAACTAACTGTTTCGGAGAAGGAGTCCACCTGCTGGAAGGCCGCATCCGATGCCGTTGTTCCTGCAAACATAGACCCCATTTATTCTCTTAAGTGTTTATTGCACCTTTCTTAGCAACAAGGAGCAAAAAATCCCTCGAAAATTGCATTGAAAGGGATTCCAGGTGAGAACTCTAGTATTCTGTTTCCGCGGTGTTCGCCGCATGATGTGAGTGATTCGATCTTTTGCCTCATACCAATTTGAGGTCTAGCTACAGAAAGTTGGTAGTTCCTTTAATCGAAATGTATCCTTACAGGATTATTAAACGAGACCTGAGACACGGCGATGTCATAGTTTGACGAGTTTGTCGGGTGATCATTTGAGCTCATCTTGTGTGGAAGAGTCTGATTTGACGCAGTTATGAGACAGGAGACAAGAGTCCTGTCCAATCGCTGTGAAGGCGGATAGGAAAGTGCCTACTACTGCTGTTCGAGCGCACCCACAAGAAACAAACCGAATTGCGTCACCTGGCAGATGTTACAGAAAGGGCTGCGCTGACTTTGCCTTCTGGTATGAAAGTAGTCGTCCACCGTCTCCTCCAAGTTATTGAAAATGGATTGAAAGTGGGCTATCCGAAAGCATGGTGATCGTCGGAAAATAAACGCGAAACCAGTTCACTAAGAAGTTGAAACGAGCTGCAGCAAAATTGACGAATCTGATGCTAGATGGAGGGCGCCCCAAACAGCTAAAGCTACAATTACAAGCAAGAAGTCTAGATTACAGGATGGAAACTTCACTTGAAGTCGGTTAACGGAGCTCTAATGTGACGACGGGGGACTGGCCTCAACGTCAATAAGAACCGAAACCCAAGGCGGCCCAAAATTCGCATGCGAAACACAAGTGAGTGGACTGAAATTGTTGATAGATGAATTACAATGTGGCGTAAACTAACCCCAGAAGAATTGCTCCTATGATTCTAAGTACGCTTATTGCTTTCCTAACAGTGTTGGAGCGCTGAAGCACGTCGGCAGCGTTTGCTCGAATATGTGTCCAAGTCGCAATAAGTTGTCCTGAAACACAAACAATCACTTGCAAGGATGACAAGACTGCCAAGTTTCCACCATTTCAGCCCCTCGAAAATAATGAAATCATATTAGTCAATTTCCGTGACCTAAAGAAAAGATGTTAGCCTAGAAAATCAGACTTTCAGAAAACAGTGATAAAAAATTTACCTCTCCAAATGCTGGACCAATCATCTGAAGGCCAACAGGCAGACCACATGTTCCACCCTTGGCAAGGCCACATGGAACCACAAGAGCAGGTAGTCCAGCAAGGTTCACATTTACCTGTTCAATACAAAAATTGTTAATGTTTTTTTATCATGATATATTAAGTGAAAATAAATTCTAGCTCTTGATGTCTCTTGTTCAAGGTAAGATACACAAGCCATTTTATACATGACTCGTCTCTGTTCATAGAAAAAAAAAGCCTGAGAAGATAACCATCGAATTCTGAGGCCGTTATTGCTTATCAGTAAGTTCTACGCACAACACGTGGTGACCTAAGGTTGGTAATGCTCCTTACCGTCATCAAATCCCCAACGTACATGGCCAAAGGGTCATTCATCTTCTCATCTGCAAAGAGATTTGTAAAGATTGATTAGCACCTCTGCAGCAGTTTCAAGTGTATCTGCCATGAGTTAGGCGTTTTGATATCGTACCTTGGGGTCAGAGTTGACGAATAAAAACTCTTTGAATGCTTTGTCCAAATACAATAGGGGTTTACAAGGTGAAATGAGAAAGTTGAGGAATATCTGGAAAATTTGATATCTGCTGGAATTTTGTTCTAAAGAAGAAACAAGCAAGGGCATAGTACGTGGTGGTGTAATACAAGCTTTAAGCACAAACCATAATCATGTATACTCTAATTTCAACGTTCACTGCATTGAGACCCTCGATGATAACAATCACATATGTGTTAGTGTGATAATTTTGGGGTCGTATTAAGTTGGCTGTGAAACATATACCTACTCAAGTGTTCCCAAAATGTGAAAAATGTCACATTAAAAAAATGTGAAATTAAGCAAGTTCGAGTCAATACCTGGTGCAAGAACTCAGAGCATGTAAATGTATATACAAATAGACATCCTATTCTTTGTTGAAATGAAAAAGATTGAGCAGCAAAATGTTCATACCTATCTTGTACGCAGGTGTAGGCGCCACTGGTGAAATAAGTAGGTCAACTTCTTGGAGGGCATTTTTGAAGTCCTGTTGAATTACTGTGCGCACCTGATCCATCCCAATCGACGAGCAGAAGCATTCAGAAGGATCGATGGTTGAGAAATATTTCACCAGCCTCGTAAATGTGCAGAAGGTTCAGTAAGGTAAATGTAGTGGCGAGCTAGCATGGAGACAACTGCATTGATTTCCTTCAATTAAATAACACGTTGAACTGGCTTAATCCATGGTCAACGTCCTAACCTGTTGGGCTTTCTTGTAAAAGGCATCATAATAGCCCGCTGACAAAGCATAAGTTCCCATCAGAATCCGCCGCTTCACCTGTAAAATATTTCGAAAGAAATCACTCAATGTTAAAAATATATATATATATATATATATATATCGACTGATAAGTACCCTAGGGAAGCATGAACAGAAGCGACTTTCTTCAACACATGGTACACTGTGAGGAGTCACATGAAAAGAACATCATCAACAATTTCTTCAGACCTACTCTCACCTCGGAACCAAATCCCTGCGCACGAGAATTGCCATACATAGACATAACTTCTTCACCATGAGCGCGTGGCCCATACCTGTTCGACCCACGACACAAGGTCAGTAAGCAGGGGAATACAGCGATAAATCGCAGGTAAATGTCATGACCAAGGTATGCACTCCAATGAGCTGCAAACGAATCACTAAAACAGTTCACAGTGTAGTGGTCTTTCGAATTCGCATGACAGAACAAACAACTCCCTCGATAACAAATAAGGTCGCACACGATTCACTTCGCATGCTTGAGACGTGTTGACTTTAGGTTGTACGTGAGTGGGATACCTGACACCATCATAGCGGGCAAGGTTCGAAGAAGCTTCTGACGTTGCCAACACATAATACGCTGGAAGACCTAGTGAAAAGTTGGGCATTGCCACCTAAGATCCGCATTACAACAGTTACAATGAGCTTTCTACTTAAAGAAGCGTTTTTTTTCAACAGGCAAGGTAATAGAAACTGAAACAATCAGAAGTTGGGAAATCTTCTGATGGATTTTTCTTATGAAGCAAGAATGCATAAACCACTCCTACCTCTCGCACAGATGCACCAAGGCTCTCCAGATGCGCTGCAGCTTGTCGAATAGCAGACACAACATCCTCATCTACACCGTCACCAACAGTCTCAGTGATGATACCAAATCTAATGCCAGCTAACGGTCTGCTATCAAGATTATCAACTGGAAGTAGTTTGGATGTATAGTCTGGCACTCCCTGCATTACACATCACAATATTCTGAGCAATTCATGATGAAGCGATAATCCATGAGCGTCATTATCTCAATCCGAACAGTGGTTGCTGCTTCTATCTCAGTATAAAAGAGGAACAATAGTTGCTACTTCTATGTCAATAAGTGATGAATCGCTCGGTGGTGACAAATTAGCAGCCGGGGGACAATAAGACAGTGCATAAGACTCCTCAAGTGGTCCACACAAACGCAAATTTTTAGCAGGAGCAGCCATGGCTTCTCTGTTCGAAGTTGACCCCTAAATCCTAAACCCTGTCTCGAGCACTGAACCAGATGATGAAGTCATACAGGAATTAGTCACCTGCGGGCTACATGTGGAGTCGTTCTTGTCAGCCCCAGCAATTGCCTCCAGAAGAATCGCAGCGTCCATCACCGAGTTTCCAAAGCATCCCACCACATCAAGTGAGGAAGCATAAGCCATCAAACCAAACCTAGAAACACGACCATACGAAGGCTTAAGTCCAACAACCCCACAGAAGCTTGCAGGCTGCCGAATGCTGCCCCCCGTGTCACTTCCAAGCGCCCCTGCACACTGGCCAGCTGCCACTGCCGCAGCCGAGCCGCCTGAAGAGCCTCCTGGAACTCTTGATAAATCCCAAGGATTGGAAGTCACCTACAAGACGAGGAACCCTCACATTACTTCATGCCAAATTATGTAATCAAGAACATAAGGTCTTCGTAGATGTTATGTGACAATTCCTCAGCTTAAGAGCGAATTTCAGAATAAAAATGGCAGGGTTAGCACTTTACCTGATACGCAGAGCCTTCGGTGGAGCTCCCCATTCCAAACTCATCCATGTTAGTCTTCCCCACCAGAATTGCCCCCGACGACCGCAATTTGGCAACAGCGGTCGCGTCATAGGGAGGACAATAACCTCGCAATATCTGCGACCCTCCAGTACTGGGCATATCCCGAGTACACAGGTTATCCTTCACTCCTAGTGGCACTCCCGCCAAAGGCCCAACCTCCCCGCCCTCCGCAATCCTCCTATCCAATTCCTGTGCATCCTGCAGAGCCTTCTCCGACACATGCAAGAAGCTTCGCACATGCGGCTCCCGCTCCTTTAGCTTCTCAAGGTATGTCTCCGTAATCTCCACAGCGCTCTTCTCCCCTGTCACTAAACTTTCTCGGATTTTCCGTATCACCGAAACGGGACTTTGTCGCGAGGCCAACGAAGATTCGCTCATAGTCGTGGAGGCAGCGGTCGAGCATTGCACTCGACTGGAGCCATTCCGCAGCTTCGCGTGAAGTACAATGGGCAAATTCGAGGTGTACAAAACTTGCGAGTGCTGGGCTCCATAGACTGGGCTTCCCACCTTGCGAGCTAACACTGGGCATGACTGCAACATTGTGATTGAAACAAGAAAATTCAAATCGACAGAATGAAAACTGGATTTATCCCAATTATCCGACACTGGAACGGAGCTTGTAACAACGACCTCCAGTTCGCTGCTAAACCCGAGCCCCGCCGATTACTGGTCACAGTCCCAAAACCAAAGCTCGCAAGCTCGTGTCCGATTCGGCGTGATCCTCAGGGACAGGCCCCACAATGAACGAACCTCGGATGACGTTATATCAGGCAGCATTCGTGTACTGTTCTTCATCTACGAAAGAAATTTCTGATGGTTCAAGGTGGCTTGAAAATTTAGGGGGCTTGGATTCCTTCTCCTCACAGTGGTCTTTGTAACTTCCCATGAACCCCACGATCAAAGTGTTGCAGACTTTTCCCTTCCACTACAAGTGCAAGTTTTCATGTCCAATTAGCACAGAAGAAGATGAAAACTGAATTTACCGAAAGTTAGATAGAGACCCTATACATAAGCAAACTGGAACAGAAGGGAATTTTTTCCCAATTTTGGTCTTCCGACGGAAAACAACCTTTCTAAAAACTTTCGTAACAGGGAGTCGCTAATCGTGTCGAGATGACAAGAATCCGAATACATTCGAGGCAGGATGAATCTAACAGCTAGAAACAAGATTGCTCGGATTGTGGATGAAACAATCCACAAAGTGCGCATAGTCTGAATGTTTTGCAAGAGAAAATGGAAAAAACTCTTTGGGGCCAACTTACAGCACGTGTCCAAGAAGCATCGAAATCAAATCTGAAATTAAGAGAAGGAAAGAGTAAGAAAAAGAGGAAAGAAAAATATCTTCTTGAGCAGCCATGATTTTCCAGAAATTACGAATATGAAGTCCAACACAAGAGGTGTCGTGAGGTGCACCTCGCTGTGTACACACTTGCATGATGGAGACCTTGATTACCCTTGGCTCCAAAGTCCTACGATATTAAGTTCTATGTAACAAGGTCAACCTATTGCGCTAATGTGCAAGACCCAAAAAATTAACTAACTGCTGAATTTGAATCAGTTTCTATCGACAAAGCTGCACAGTTGAAGGGCTAAAGATAGTAGCCAGTAACTCGTTTCCGCAATTTACAAGCAGCAGAATTTTACAAGGACTTCTCAGTAACCTCCAGTGCGTCCAAAGAAGAGACCCGAGCAAGGCCACGATGAAAAACAGAATGATTCAAGAGCTCGGCTGCTGATGGTCTTGCGCTGGCGTCCGGATTCAAAAGAGCCTACAACAACAGGACTGCTCAGGCATATGGAAACTCAATGCATGACATCAACTTAGGACCTCCGTTATCCTAATTATTTGACAAATATCTAGTCGAGTTTGCTAGTACACAATAGTACATAAAACCTGAGGTGAGAAGGGTACAAAAACAGAATAGAATTTATAGAATTACCTTGAATATGTTTTGAAGTGTTAAGGAGTACCCGGGTAGCAGACTCAGCTTCCCTTCCCTCAAGCTTTGGAACTGTGCCCCAGAAGTGGGAAGGGGTAAACCCCTTGCCAGTTCATAAATAGTTGCGCCAAGTGAAAACATGTCAACCTTAGTGAGTTGACTGTGGTCGTCATTCAGAATTTCCAAAGGCATATATCTCGCATCCCCCTCCTCAATTTCCATACTTCCATCTGCTCGAACTGCACGTCCAAAGTCTCCAAGCTTGTAGACACCATTTAGTACGTATATGTTATCCGGTTTAACATCCAAGTGGACTAATCCCTTCGAGTGAATGGCAGATAGCGCACTTGCCATCTGGAACGACAGAAAAAAAATCCGATCCAGACGAAGGGTCAAACTCAAAACAAGTGAACTAAAAATCATCTCACGTCTTCAGAGGATATCCTGTCGACATCATGGAAAGACTCTAAAGTGGCATGCCCACTGAAAGTCTAGTAGGCGTAGGAACAAAACTTAGCTTTACCTGTCGCATGATCTCTAGTAATGAGGTTTCCTTAGAAACATTAGGGTCGGCATCTCGAAGCTGCGTTAGGTTGGATTCGCAAAGCTCCGTTTGAATGTAGCAATACTCATCCTCAAACCAAGCTGTGTAATATCTGACCACGTTCTCATGAAACCCTGCACGACAATCAACAATCAAGGGGACGAGACATGACACTTACGGAGATTCTGTTGAGGCACAAAGTAACAGGTTTCATATTTAATCAAATATGACGGAAAGCTACTGGCTGTTCCCAAAAGATTTAAATCATTACTAATACTAGTAATGCTTACCGTTGCACAATATTCGTCATCCAGTTCAACAGGAGGCTGAAAGATTATGCTGCAACACTCTTGCAAATGACACTGACCAAAAATAAATAAAAAATCAGGGACAAGTTTAAGCCTGAACTCACCTACAGCTGCAAGAGCTTGCACCTCTGTCAGAGCTTGTCTTCTGCACGAAACAGGAATGGGAGTGACCTTACTGAGGCATTGTTCTTTGGAATAGTACGATGAAATTCACTATGAAGATTTTGGTCGTTACAAAAAAAAAAAAAAACTATCTTCAAGCTTCTGAGCAGACAGAGGAACCTGGGACCTCACCCTAAAATGAAAAACAGTCAACTTGACAAAGAACTGTCAGGGGAAAGGGAGTGGGACCTCTCAACGGTCGATCGCAGTGAATGTCGAGACCGTTTTATAGCATACATGCAACCATCGATTCTTTTTAAAACTTTAAACACACGACTGAAGTTACCATGCCCAATCTCCTGCAATTTGATAAAAGCAAAGAATTAGCATTATGTGTGATGATGATGATGACAACATGGTGTAAAACACGACACGGAGCCAACAAAGATTGATCAGAATAAAAGATCGCAATTGGCCTCAGAGGGATATCAGGGATCATACCCGAATCTCATGAAAATCGTGTCGATATATAGAAATAAATGTTTGCTCCCATTCATCTTCTGTTATTTTGGCTACAAAAGGAAGATTTGAAATGGTTCGTAAATTCGTAATTGTCATGTAATCCAAGCGTAATTCACATCTAATTACAAATGTATATTCATCTACAAGACAAATAATGCTCATCAAAGCACCTTGTACGATGAAACTTTTCACACGGTTTTTCACCTGATGTAATCATCTTCTGTGGCAAGTTTGTATCCTCTAACAAGAAGGGATTCTGAATAGACACTGGAGATTGCCTCCGCATGTTCTCATCCCGCCAACTTGGTTTTGTATGAACAGTATCTGAGCAGCGACCGAGAGAACATGGAAGTTTATGAGTAATATGTGCTCATAGCAAGGACGATGAAAAGGACGATAATCGACACAGAGAGCTTGGTAAAAAGCCACCCAACTTAACCCACGTAGCGAGTGTATTTGTGGCATACCATGTTTGAGCCTTTTGTTTCGCACTGGTGTCAACGCACGCGGCGAGCGTAAACCAGTGGAGTTTTCCTGTATAGCAAAACAGTTTGACAATTATCTCATGCTAAGCAATAAACATTCTGCTACCACAACTGGAAAAGGGAAGGAAATTAAAACAAAATAAAATAACCCCAAGCCTTTCCATATTCTAGCGATCACCTTATTATCCAAATTGGTAGAGAATTGTTGTTCCACGGGAGTGATGAAATCTGGTGTGCTGCGCATTCAAACAGATAATGACAACGTGGGGTCGGTAATATTGCAACCATAAAACTTCCTCATTACAGTTTCAGCTATCTGGTACACGTTATCTTGAAGTCTCAGAGTTCAATATAGATAATGTAGAAATAGTTCAGTACCGCAGAGCAAAAAACGAAGTAAAAGTAAACAAGCAGTATTTCGGAATGTAGGGGAAAACTACAAACGGCAAAAATAAGCAAAGCAATCGTGAATCGGTGCACTAGAACTACAGATACACAAAATTGTAGGCATGGTCCATTCAAGGCGACAAGCCAGGTTGAAGGGAAATGTCACCAGAGGAAATCCAGGGAGGGGTTCTCCGGGTCAGCCAGGTTTACAGTCCCCACGTCAAATTTGTCTGCCGACTCCTCCTCGCTATGGCTGAGAAGCAGAGGTGATTGCAGACACACTTGGCTGAGCTGCTGACTTAAATCTATCTCATCACCATAGTCCATTGGTGCACTTGCATCAAGCATCTTTTCCTAAAAGGACAGGGCAAGAAGCAAATCAATTCTCACATTTGTTTGCCATCACATGCTGAACCTTGAAAAGCATTAACACTCAAAAATACTGCTCATGTCGTTTCATTAAGAACTACGCGTCGTCTTCGAATGCTAATGAAAGAACATGATCAGGCTCAATTACTATGGCGTGTCTAGAGTTCGATGAAAAGTGAGGGTAATAGAGAATTCCAAAGGGAACGCTTTCAAAAGTGTGTGAACCATCAGATCACACACACACACACATTAAAAATTTCAGTGTCCGAATTTTGTACGCCATTCGCTAATGCCCAGATAATGCGAAGCCATCACAAACTATTTGATGTAAGAAATTGACTTGAACTCACAGAATTGTGTTGATAGATATGATGTAGACGAAGATAATCAAACAAGAGATCTGACTTGCTTACGCTCTCAGCCCCACACGAATTTCAGCAAGGCTCGCAGGTTTATTTACAGATGCTACAGCCTGCCAGGACTGGTCTCCCCCCTTGACGTAGAGAGTATCGATCCAAACGCACAGATTGCAACCCACATTCGAAGCGAGTATACACTCAACAACATAAGGACGACCTCTCCTCGGCATAAGCTTCACGGCGCGTAGAGCCAAGGTTGCGAATGGCTAAATGGCTGCACTAGAACAGTGTCCCTCCCGCCTCTGTAAAATTGTTTCTGTCTTCAACAAGAAGTTATAATCAACTGCTGCCCTCGAATCCTTGCAACTTCTCGCCTGTGACTAATATTAGCATCTCAAACGAAAACCTTTAGACTTTCCTCCCTCTCTCGCTCGCTCGATCCGATTGCTCTCGGCGTTCGAGCTCCCAATTCAAATGCAAACAACACGATACACCCCAATCGCCTCTGAGCTTGCAGTGACCCAAGTTGTAAGCCTGGCATACGCATTCCTCCGCATCTCACAGCCGTTCTAAGCTTGAACGATACGTGTCTAAAAGCCGAAGCTGCATTTCACCCATTGAAATTGCACCGCACTCCTCACCCAACCCTAAACATATGACAGAGGACGAATTACGAATTCACCGCAACAACATCAGGATTGAGACAAACACAACACAACCAGACCCGCCCTAGGATCTGATGATTGTATTCAATGCAGGACCCGAATGGCGGCTCTCGAAATGCTCGCCGCGGTTCCCCACCCGTTCCCACCGATGACTTCTCGTTCCAAATCGTTCTCCGTCTGAGCACTCTCATCGGAAGCTGGGAGCCAAGCGGAGAAGAGATTCGCAGCCGTTTGCGACGCTGAGATTAAAAGCGCCGAAGAAACAACTTCAAGTTTATCATTGATTCGTGCTGCACCGGAGAAAGCTGCCGAGTGAGTGAAACGCCGTTTATGGAAGCAGGGTGGGAGTATTTTTGGATTGTTGACTGCAATTGGGGCCTCACGCTTTTGACCAAAGCTCCGTGACGAAGGGGGGCATCAGATGGTCGTGTAACCTTGCCGAATAAATTCCCGTAATCCGAATGCAGTATTGTTTTTAAGAGGATAAGCTCAGAGACCGAACGGAGAGTAGGATACGGATCGGGCATGAGGAGGGGCCGGTCTTGTCTGGTCTGGTATACGGCCATGGGGTTCGGAGCACATGTGTACGCTACACGCTGCTGCCGGACCCACTCCCTTAAATTTAGAGCTCGTATTTTTCTGAGGCCAGCTTTCTCGGTTTAGGAAATTGGGTTTCTCTCTTGAAGGTGTGAGCACCGTGTGTCTCTTCTTATGAGCCGCTGTTTCGCAGGGTGTGGGAATTCTTTTCCCAGCGACGTCGCGTGGTGCGGTAGGGTTTAGCGATCTCAATTTTGTGGCGTTTCGCTGTGTCGTTGAAAGGGGAATTAAACATTTGGAGCGACGTTCGGTGTTTCTGTGACCTATTTGCTGGCCAAGGTTGGAATGTTTGATAGATCTGCTCATTTTGGTTCTGTTCGTGATAGAGTTGCTTCTCGTGTGTGTGATGTTTTGGCAGTGAGTTGGGGGAACCTGGTGTTGCGAGGGTGGGAACTGTTTGAAATTTATCTTCGAATTGTGATCGAGAGGAGGCAATTGAAGTCGGGATCAGAGAGACGTGGATGGGACGGGGATAGAGACCTGCGTCTGTTGCAACTGCTTCGGATTCCTAGACATATGGTGAGTGCTTGCCCCTACAATGCTAGCATCTGTTTCGTAAGTAGGAGGAGGTAGACGAGGTCCAAATCCAGCAGTTGAGGAGTTGCATGCTTCAACCTCGCGCAAGCTTGGCTTACTGGTTGTGCTTCAGCTGTGTGCACTATAGCAAGAAGCTCGGAGATGGCCACACGAGAACCACCATCACGATTTGGTGGCTATTGTGAGTTCAAGGTGGATCCTGTCTCCACTGGGAACGGCGAGGCAACTTCCAGCAGCAACGATGCGTTGCATCTCGGACGGCAGCAGTCCTTGCTACTGCTGCTACCCTTGGAGTTGAGGATTGAGATTTTTTCACGGTTGGATGCACACAGTGTTATCAAATTGCAAAGCGTTTGCAAAGATCTTCGCGATGTTTCACGCCAGCTTCGGTTATTTCCAATTGAGAGTCTAACTTCATCAAAAGACGCATCACACACTTTTGCTCCCGTGGCTTTCCTTGTTGCTAAAGGGGAGAAGTGGATATGGGCAGGTTACGATCCGACGGCCAAGTTCTGGAAATGGCTGCCATCTTTCTCGGCTCTTCTCGTGGCAACCGATCACCCTGACACGGTGCTGGCAGCATCGGACGGACTGCTCTGCGCTTCCTCGGAAGGACTCATCTGCGCTCTGGTAAGAGGGACGATCTTCCCGGTGACGGTCTGCAATCCTTTAACCAAAGAACATAGGCGACTGCCGCCCTTGACGAAACCCCGGTGCCCCGACCTCCTCTATATTCTACGAGACACCAAAACACCCAACAGGTACAGGATTATCGCTTCGGGAGGGTACTCTTTGGTCGCGGGGGAGTACACCATCATCCGAAAAACCGAGTGTTACGACTCGGCCACGAATTCTTGGACTGAGACGAGCAATTCCCCCCAGGGGCTACGATTGCAACGCTACCAAAATGGCGTCTATTCCAACGGATTCCTCTACTGCTTGGCGCGTGGGCCGCAACTCGACAATTTGTTACTGGCATACCATGTGGACAGCGGGACGTGGGTTAGGAACCTAAGCTGCGAGTTTCTCCGCAACTACGACGCATGGGGCGGCCCGATGAACGCCCAGTTTGTGACATGCAATACCGCTGTTTACTACTATGAGGAATTTCACATCCAGGGAACTCGCCTTAAGGGCTTTACCATCGACGAGCTCGCCACGATCGAGGAGATCCTCCCGACCGGCGTTCTCGCGACTCTGGACGCTTGGAACAACCCCGAGCCCAGCGCGGAGAGGGACAAATTCTTCGAGGCTATGCTGGGCGCGTCCCGCAAGCAAGGCAAGCTGCGGCGTTTGCTGGTGGAGCATCGCCCGCTGTGCCAGTCGCGGGGCACGTGTGTGGCTCAAGGGCGCCACCAAGTCTGTGTCTATTACCCAAAAGAAGCTAAGGGCATGGTGTATAGCTTTCACGACAAGAGCAACCCACACAAGGAGCGGCTCCCGGAGATGAACCCCACAAGCCAGTACTTGAACGCCGACATGATGGAGCTCCCCGAAAGCCATTTGCAGCCATTGCCGTGCCCGTTTGAGCTCAGCTTCTCCGCTCTCGTGTGATTCCCACATCTCTCTCGCAATCTCGTGATCTCTTCTCACTTCTTTGCTCGTGTATCAAATCTCTTAGCTGCACCATCTTCTTCCCCGACTCATTGTTGTAAATAAATCTTATCACACCCGTGGCTGATCGAGAATCCTTCTAGTTCGCGGATGCCGAGAGCTTTCCTACATATCTCCAACGCTCCGTGAAAAAAAAAAAAAAAAAAAAAAAAAAAAAAACAGTCCTGTAGATGGTATGTCTCTTATCTTCTTGTTTGCCCAGTTAAACCTCGTAGCTCAAAATCTGACTCCACAAAAGAGTAGTTCCAGAGTTGTTACTACCATATCTCTACCGACAAATCATCATGTTAAGCATGTAGAATCTTTCTATTTCATTTCCCTTTTCCAATTGGGTTCCGTTCCTTTCCGAAATATTTTTATTGTTTTCCAAATGATTATTAATACTGAACTCTTAGCTAATAAATGATTTTGTACTACGTGGGTTTTTTAGACTCTGTTCCTAAGTAAGATGATAACGTCGAACAGTAAACGTAGGGGAGGAGCCTGCATTAATATCTCGGAATTTGTTGAGTTTGATAAGCATACAGTGCTGTGGTTCCCAGACAAAGGAATGTCCACAGGTGGCGACTCCGGCCAAAGATCATTCATCCAATTGACGTAGTTAGTTCGTCCGTAGATGTCATTCATTCAAACATCCATCCTGCGTGTGTGGGGGGCTCTTTTGTTAGACGACAAAGTTCTTCCATTCTCGCGTCCTCTTTCCGTGCCATTGTTGTTTTTGTGCTCCAGGACCTCACCTCTCGCCATGTTCTGACATCAATGTTCAGGAGGGCTGGTGGTATTTGAGTCGTTTCGTTGATTAACGTTTTCGAGTACTTCCTTAAACTTCTAGTTTGTGGATTGTGTTAGTTAGGGAGCGAGATTTTGAAATGTAATTCACGTCGTAAGCTGAGTGCATGAGGGTTTGGAGGTGATGCTGTGGCGAAGATGGGAGAGCATCGGGCGCAAGTTTTGAGATGGAGGCTGGTTTAGATAATGAATTTGTTTCAATTTCGGTTTTCTGACGTTTTTTTTTCTCGGAGGAGATGGTGGATGGAATTTGTGGTTAGGTCTTTGAAAACGACAGGAAGAGTGGTATTAGTAGGTGTGGTTGCGGAATCATTGTTGCCGGAGCAGCATCACGTGGTGCGGGGATCGTGATGTGCAATTGATTTTTCTTGGGCGGAAGAGGGAAGTGATTATGGCAGAGGATGCGGAGAGTGCCTTGGAGCTGCTACCGTGGTCTCTTTTGCAAGTCATTATTTCACGACTAGATGCGCCATCAATCTGCGCCGCTGCGGCATGTTGCCGTGCATTGCGCACCTGCGCAGAGTATGCTCTAACGCAACTTGGATCTATCGCACTTGTAGACATGCGAACGGAGCCTGCTGTAGTGGAGAGGCTACTGGCAGGGAACACTTGCTTGAGCAGCTTGTCATTGGATTGTTCTAGGATGGATGATGGCATAATCAACTCAATTACAAAGCCAGGGTTGCACACACTCTGCCTCTGGGGCTGCCATCAGTTTTCGGCGAAGCTCTTGTGCGGAATTGCCATGAGGTGTTCTCTGCTCAAGGTTTTGTTATTGGAGTTAGGTTGGCATGATGACAGGCAAGAAGTGAATAGCTTCAGCACTGCCCTCGAGATGATATTACAAAGATGTGGGAAATTGGAGTCGTTGACGGTGCGATCCGAGACCTCTTGCTTTGATTCAGGGGCGTATGCAGCCATACCACGCCTGGTTGCGTCGGGTTTGAATGCCCTTGAGATCGGGTACATAGCTGAGCGCGAAGCCAAACATGTTCTGAATCTAGATGAAGCTTTCCGCTTTGCGCCGCGAGCGAGCTATCCTTTCAACTCCTTAGAGAAGTTGGTCCTGGTATTGGATCGGATAACAGACTCTCTTGTGGGCCTGATTGCTTCAAGATTGCCCCTTCTCTTGGAATTGGAGTTACGTGATGGGCCTTCTGAAGAGCCTCTGCTAGCTTTTGACTTGACTAATTGGGGCATCCAGCAAATTGGATCATGTACAAAGCTCCAACGCCTTTCACTTGTTCGCAGTCAAGACTGGATGTTGAGCGTGTCCTTTAAGAGAGTAACTGACCTTGGTATCCTGCTTATGGCTGAGAGTTGTTCCAACCTGGAAAGCATTAAGTTTGGCGGGTTTTCTCGGATCACAGATACGGGATGTAGAGCTGTGCTCCACAGTTGCCTGAAGTTACATACTTTTGAGCTAAGCAACACTCCGCAACTAACAGACCTAGCTTTCCATGATCTTCCCGCGACTCCTTTAGGGTTAGAATGTGTTTCTCTCGCTTCGTGTGGGCTGCTCAGTGATTGCTCAATTCAGCATCTTGCATTTTGCACAAAGCTGAAGTCTCTGAATCTCAAAGGCTGCAAAAGCGTTGGAGATGGTAGTATGAAAGCCATAAGCTCTTTGTCAAAATTGGAAGTGCTGGCATTAAATGGCTGTGATGTAAGTGACTCTGGTCTATCCTTGCTGGGACTCGGAGTTGCGCCTCTTTCGTCAGTCTCCCTTCGAGGATGTCAGCGTGTGTCCGATGCTGGCATAGCGACGTTGTTGGCTGGCTCGCTGGCAAGTACATTGGTGTCGATAGATCTCTCTGCTATTCCGTCCCTCACCGACAATGCTATCATTGCGATCGTGCGATGCAGGATGTCCGTTCTACAGGAGCTGAGGCTGCGTGATTGTCATCTAATTGGCGACACTGCCGTGATTTCGTTGGCCTCGGCTGTTCTGAAGGACTTTGAAATTGGTTTCGGAGGAACATTGCAGCTGCTTGATCTTTGGAACTGTGACGGTGTAAGTTCTCTCTCCCTGGGGTGGCTTAAGAAACCCTATTTTCCAAGGTTGCGTTGGCTCGGCCTGCCAAAGAATCTAAAACTTGGCATCGTAGCTGCCCTGGTTGAAGCCCGTCCTTCCTTGCACGTATTCACTGATGGCGCTGAGCTGGGCCATATGTTTTCTGGTGAAACGGAAGTGATTGTGCGTGAGGAAGAAGATGAGCTTGAGAGGTGGATGAGGGACGTGAGTCCTTGAATTCGCCTTCATTGTTGGAACCTGCATTTGTTCGGTTCTTCGAAACCATGAAACATGATTAGCAAGGAGGTGCGAAATACTCGAGAAGTCGGCCGTAAAAGGACAGGGAAACGTGTAAGAATACTTCGCGGCCATGGAAAAAAGATTTTAATCTTTTACAAAGTACAAATTTGTATTAATTTTTCTCTGATTCTCATAAAAACACCCAAATAAAACTGAGGATTGTCAACCGATCCAGTGATTTGAGTTTACATCTCAATGATTTCTTTGTACGGTGTGAGGGGACTTATGACCAGCTTTTAAATCCGTCTATATTATTATTTTTTCTTCTTCTATATTTTTCCTTTGTGTAGTTACAGATTTGCTCATTCATTCTGACAACGATTTGGAATAATCCAAAATGAATCTCATCGTTATAAAGCTGCAGCATGAGCAGCACTGAATGTAGAAGTCGGTCAAGCAACACTTAGTAGTAACTATTATCGTCTGCGATATTTGGTCTAAATGATCATCAGTTACGTCATATTTTGTCCTAACACCCTGAGATGTAATTTGCTTTTTAGACAGAAGTAGCATAGGTCTGCACAGATGCACTTACAGAAGCGAGTATCAACTGCTTGCACATCAGGCATTTAAGAATAACGAGATTGAACTTAACGGTCTCGATATGCCAAGATGCAGGGGGCTACAAAACTCTTTACAGAGGGTATAAAATATATACTAATGTGAAAGCAAGTGCGAGTTTCCCTTCACGTAAGGATTTGAGAATAGTACTTCGACAACGTGGGAGTGTTTCATTTATGAAATAGACATACGCACAAAAACGTCACAAGTAGCCACTGACAAATCCAATTGAAATCCCCCATTGGGAGTTCACCACATAGGTCTCAATTCGCTTAAGCACCCAAGCAAGAGAAAAAACCATTACCTAAACAACAGTCAACTTGATAGTACTCAATTCTAATACAAACCACATAGTGGTATCATATGCACATCTATCAATTTGGCATCGAGATCCTCTATCTGCAGAACAATTCCCCAAGCAACACTACTTGCAGCTTCTATGTAACCACAATTACAATTGATGCATTCATGTTATCTTCCTTTATATATCTCTCCAATCATATAACCATAGTATGAAAGCCATTAGAGTCTGAGGACCGTCTAGGCGTTGGCTCTTCTAATTCCTCGTCTTCTTGGATAACATGAAATTGGTCAGCGTGCATGTAATGTGGAGAGATCCTAGAGGAGTCTTTCAGCTGCATTAGCTCCTTGGATTCACTGCCTTCAGAGTCACCGAGTGGTTGGTAGTGCTGAGGCAAGGTGTAAAGTTTACACATGATCGAGTATAGAGGCAGCAGAGAGATGAGAAGAAAAGCCAGGTGACAATTAAACTGAAGAGTTGCAATGGCTTGTCCTCTCATAAGGGTCATACCTGAAAATAGATAAACGATTATGCATGAAAATCCTCTCAAGTAGATACAGACTACCCGACACTGACCACAAAATCGAACTTATTTCCCATTCCAAGGGCGGATAAGAATATACAAAAAGTAGGCATTTTCAAAACACATGAGTATGTAAGGAACAGAGATAAGCGAAAAAAGCCAACGTTGGAAGACTCACCTTCACAAGCAACTGTGTAATCCCCTTCTCCTTCCTCCCTCAGCGTGCATCCCTGCGCTATCCACTTAGGGCTAAACAAGGACAGTGCAGTCTGAATGAACCACGTCCCTTGCAGCACAAGTCCCATGCTTCGGATCAAGGGAGGCAACACCGACTTGGGATACGCAATTTCAGCGACCGTAGAGCCAGCACAGACGCCAATGGGGACCAGTAAAAGGTAGTGATACTGGCCTTCCAAGCCCGCACTATCCCGTTGCAAGTAGAAAAGTAAAAACTCTTGGCCAAATGCAGAGAGAGCAATCAGACTGATGAGCTCCGGTGGAATCGGCAACACATTGGTATTATCCACAATTAGGGTTACAATAGCATAAAATAGAAAGTTGATTGCCACAACTAATCTCTGCGAATTCACGGATACGGCCACGGGATGCTTCAAGTCCCCTTCGCTGCTACCCACGACCACATCACATATCACGTGGGACAGCGCAAATATGAGTACCAGGTAAAGCTCCAGATCATGATACCAGCTCTTACGCCGTGATCCCCCATGCTGCATCGAGTATGAGCGCATGTTCCTCAACCTATAGGACTTCACCTGCTTGAAGCCTTGGAGCATACCCACGATTAGGAACCCCACCCCCGCAGCTGCCTGAGCCTCCCACCCCATGGCTGCAGATTCTTCCAATGCAGTTCTTCCACCACGCAACAACCTCTCTTCCTTTGCTCTCCCCTCGCCTTCTACCCAACTAACCCCACGGACTCAACCGTCCCCGACGATCCAACCCGTTCACCACAGCCTCTGAAACGGGCTATTGCGTGCTCTGCACATTCAATTCTCCGGCTCGGTCCATGCGCTCACCACGGAATGCATATTGAGTCTCCGCGGTAGACTTCAGAAAAAAATTCCCAGCACTAGGAGGAGGACAAGAAAACGAAACACCAGCTGGGGTCAGGTCCGCACACAAGATTAACGAAAAAGCTGAGTTCGGAGATCAAGCAAAGATTTCTAACCCAGAGCTCCGAGAATCCGCGCTCCGAACATTCCTCCGCGACCCACAACGCAAAGAGGAATTATCCAGGAACCGAAAAAACGACTCGTGAAAACGCTACTGTCGCTGGTAATCGAAGAACAACAAAACATCAAACATCAAAAGAAATCGGACAACAGCTACACTTCTGAAGAGGCTTCGGAAGCTCTCATTCGAGGAAATCGGCACATCACCCTCTTCATTGAAAGCTACACATTCTGTTTGGAAGCTCCTTCATCCATCACCACATTCTTCGATCCTGTCTGGTTGTGAAAAGATGAAAGTATGAGTATGAGAGTATAACAACAATAATCATCATATATACTCATATGTAGATATATATATATATATATATATAGAGAGAGAGAGAGAGAGAGAGAAGAATTGTCAAAGCTACAATCCTAATTGATATCACTATATCCCATGTCACTTCCTCTATACCCCCATATGACTCATAGACAACTAGTTAATAATAAGCCTCTTTCTTTCGCACCCTTTTTTTTTTTTTTTTTTTTTTTTCTTTTCTTTTCTTCTTTCTTTGTTGTAAGAAAGGGTAGTAGTTGGAAGGGAGACGGTGAATATTTTGTAAACAAACAAGCATTGAAATATTTTAAAAATATAAATAATATTTGCCTCAAAAAATATGTAAATTTCAAATTATATTTTTATTTATTATTTGGCTACCAAAAACACAAAAGCTTGTTTTTTTTATTCATTCCATTTTTTTCATCAATATTGGGATTTAATATTGGGTTGCCAAACATGCCCCAAGCATAAAAGTGCACTTTAAGCCAATTTGAGCAGTGTAGAAGTGACTTGAAGTGTAGCAATATCAATTAGGAATGTACTGTTAGCAATATTTTTCACTCTATATATATATATATATATATATATATTTCAGAAATCATAACTATCATCACAATCCATCAAAATAATTATAATAAAAAATTTAACATCAAATGTTTTCAGTCCACACTCATTTATTATTCCAAATTCAAACGATTTCAAGTCATCCTCCAGATATTCAAATTCATAAAACCACAATATTAAACCGAATACAAGAAAATCTAGTATTCAGTTGATTGAAACACACAAACATGGCAAAAATATGAGCAAAGTCTCATATCATTCAATAGAAGCGCCCTGCCTCATTGTGAACCATGCAACGCACGAAAAATAAAGTTCATTCATTTGTTGAAAAAACCTTAATGATCGTCAGATGATTTGACCCAATCTGACGGACCAGGATGGTCGAGGGTTTTAGGGTTTTGAACTCCCCAGAACAGACATTCAGAGCAAAGCTTGTTACTCTCTCTGTCTCAAGCTTGTGACTCTTTGACTCGCTCCAACTGCTCACATTAGCTTCACCGCAATGGTACATGTCGCGTCTTTCCGCAACTGTGAGTCATTTGAGCCGTAAGCTGGCAGCAATTTTTATTTTTCGTATTTTGTAACGTTGGACGATTTATGAAGCATAAAATACTTTGGTGTGGAGGTTGAGCACTTTTTTGTAGCGGAGTTGAAGGGAGGGAATGAATTAATCGCCTTTCGTGAGGAGGGGTCGGTTTGAGTGGAGGGTTGAGCGGTGAATTCGTGCTCATTACTCAACTTTTTGTGTACGCAGATGGGAAGACCTTCAAGAAGCCGCGGAGGCGATTTGAAAAGGAACGTCCAGATGCTGAATTGAAGCTCGTTGGAGAATATGGTCTCCGTAACAAGCGTGAGCTCTGGAGGGTTCAATACGCATTTAGCCGTATTCGCATCAATGCTCGTATGTTGCTCACTCTCGATGAGAAAACACCCGTCGTATTTTTGTAGGGGAGGCACTCCTACGACGCATGAATCGATATGGACTCTTGGATGAGAGCCAGTGCAAGCTGGATTATGTTCTCGCCCTTACTGTTGAGAACTTCTTGGAGCGACGATTGCAAACTCTTGTGTTCAAATCTGGCGTGGCCAAGTCCATCCATCATGCCCGTGTACTGATCAAGCAGAGGGGAGCTGTAAAGGAGTATGCCGAGTGACTTGATTGAGTGATCAATTTAGATACAAATGAGTGTCCTTCTGCAATTCAGTGGCATCGTGAGTAGCTTGTGGAAATTGTCTTTTTCGTTGCATCCGCGATGTTTTCAGGAATGGAATTCTCAAGGAACTATGAAGGCAATTCTAATCTTTTGTTCTTTGGTCTGACAGGGTTGGCAAGCAGATTGCGGTAGGGGCTTCTTTTCACGAGCGTTGAGAGAAGTGAAATATACTGTTTGGAACATGTGCACAACTTTAGTACTATTGTTCTGATTGTTACATTTGAAGTGACCATGCTGTACATCCTATGTATGTTGCGGTAGCTAATAACATTTTAGTTCTCATTCTTTCATGCACTTGAAACTATACTTCCAAGTCGTTATTCTTGTGTGGCATCGACCCACACTGAGCTTGCTACAACCTGACCTTTTGTCGACGACCTATGCTCGCCTGGGACCTTGATATTTCTTGTTAGTGCTAATGGATCTGTTGATCCACCTCATTCTCTCCGTCTTCCACCACCTTCGTAGCTCTTCCCGCGAAGAAAGTAGTGAGGTAGATCAGACATGCTTTGTAGATAGATTCCCAAAAAGTATGTTACAGTCTTGTTAAAATGCCTTCTTGATGATTTTGAGAAAGCTAGAACTTATTTTAGAAACTATAACTAAAAATAAAATCCCCTAGGCTTGCTGGGTTCGTCCTGACTTTCGGTTTATTCATACCGCAAGTTAATTTACAAAAAAACGTGTTTTCAAAACGGACTCTGAACTTCTTATCTGGTTGATAACTCTTGTCTAAAACATGGAGAGATTCACCTGATTAAGAAAGCACAAATACACAAATAAGTAATTTAACAAATGTAATGTTGCAAGTTTTGTATCTTAAACTTTTCTACACTAGGGTGGACTTCTCATGAAAGTCAGACAATGAAAAATTACACATGGGGTACGATTAAGTATTTTCATTAGTAAAAATCTCTGTTGAAAATCAGTTGGAATACTAATATTTGTTCCCGAGAATTATTTTTTTTTGCGGCAGAGGATTTTCTCACTATGAGGAATTGAATGGAGTTAATTATGACTCTATCCATGATCAACAACAACATGAATACACAGGTAGGCATAAGTGTACATGATTATAGTAGTTGCACATAAAATAGGCCTATGTATTATATTACAGTAATATTATACACAATCGAAGTCCTGTACTCTTATTCTTTTGAATGATGGGTCTGACATTTATCATTCTTGTATTGATAATTAACATGTTCCACACGGTACAAATAAAACATATTGTTATGTTTATCAAGCAATTAAGTATATATCATTGTACTTACAAATAATCATGGAAACAGGTGTTATTGAGCACAAATAAGATACACATCATTCTTGCTTTACAATTAACCTCGACACTCAATCCAAAACCGCTGATTCTTTTAGTAAATCTAATTCAAAAAACAGCATTGGCACCAAGCATCATATGCAAATATGCATGAGTTTCCAACACAGACTCTCAAAAATTATCTAAAAATCATATTGTGTTAAGATCAGAAACATATTACTTCAACCCCAACTTTTATACCAGGTGCCAACAAACGAACCCTCAACCCGGAGAATGTCAACATAGAATGAATCTTTACCCTTTTTGTCATGTCCTCAGTTCACCTTCCATCTAAAACCCATCGTTACTTGCACTGTTTGTGTAGACAAATACATACGCATGTGAACAAAGAGAGAAACATTTAATCTCATGGCGGGAAGAGTGCTGACGTGACCGGATGGAAGTCGTAGAAACCGCGGTTGAGAGACAACAACCACGCCACGTCAGCGCCCCGCGAATAATTACCGCCAAAACCGTCCCCTCGCTGCCGCGCCTGCTCGCTGGCTGGCTGGGTTGCTTGCTTTGCTTGCTTGTTTGGGGTGGCGATGGAGGTGATGATTCCGGACCCATCGGAGCCGTAATTTCCTCTCCGTCCGAGTGCTGGGCCAGCTCCGCACTGTCTGCATCCCCGCTCTTTTGGGTCGAATCTGTTTGTCGGCAGGGACCACTCATGGTCTTGCAATGGTCTGTCGGAACGAAGGAATGAATGAGTGCCTGGCGTCGCCGACTGTTGCCAATCACTGGGGGCTCTATTTGATCATGCTCCGGCTGCACTGTAGGTTGTCGTGACGTTTCTCGGTGGCGTGTAGCGTTTCAAGGGCTTGGTACTGGACGTTGCAGCGCATTCGAGGAGGTCTGTGGGAATGACAGCGATGAATATTCGTTTTGAGCTTGTTTGTATTTGACAAGTTTTATTTTGTTTTGTTTATTTTTTTGGTTCAGGACAGGACATGGGTTTTCTCTCATTTGTCTTGAGGGAGCCTGGTCTGGAGACTGAGCTGTGAGGTTTATGAGCTTGTGACCCCACGTACGAGATTCTCTGTTTCCCACTGGCGTAGTATTTATGTCGTCATTATGCAATTCCGGGAAGGTTTAGTTTTTGCCATGTTTTTGTGTTCGAGAAGCTTTCCGCTCTCACTGGTAGGATGCTTTTCGGGGTTTTTACGTGGTTGAAAGAGAGAGAGAGAGAGAGAGAGAGAGAGAGAGAGAGCGCCGGGTTCATGTCCTGCATCTCCCGTATCAGAACCGATTTTAAAAATAATTTGATGTTCGCTGTGAGAATCTATTGTTCTCATTTTCTGTAATTTTCGACTCAGGAACTTGACTGACAGCTTTCGAGGCTTGAGGTTTTGACGATTCGGTGATATCAAGCGCATGACCTTCAGCTGTGTAGGTGCAGAAAAGACGAGTGGGGTGTGATGTCGGATTCAGGTATGCCATTGCATTCCTCTTGCTGGTCGACCTTGCATCTCTTAGCTTCCATGGTTTCTCATGCCAAGTGCTTAGGGTTTGGCGTACCGAGAGTCTCATAGAACTATGTTCTTAAGGTTTGAACGAGAATTTAGCATACGTGTATTTATTCTTACGGTCAATCACGGATTTTTTCTAGTATGGGAAGGAGCTCTTTGGGGATTTGGAAGTTGCGATATTGTAGTTTGATCGTAGAATGTCCTCCTTGTCCTGTTGTGGGGTCTCGGTGTAATTTCTGTGCAGCGAGTATCTTCTCTAGGGCTAATCAAGTGCCATTGAATAGTACTGTGGAACCGAGGCCTGATCTTAAACGCATTTTTTTGGAATTCGTTTGGATACAGGGGAGCTGAATCAACAAATGTATGTCAGTGATGTTCAGGTATCTTATAGAATAGCTCTCTACCAACTTCTTGGCTTTCTTTCTTCATGCAAAGACTGCATTGCGCAGCTCTTGATTTACATTGATAGTCTATTTTTTGAATCGAATTCATCGGTGCTATTGTTATTTTAGGTTGTAGAATTTTGGTTTGAAATTATGTTGTGATTATAAAGTTTGGTGGTGATCCAAATGGATGCCTGACGGAGCGATGGTTCTTGCAGTATTGTCGTAATTTTTGTCGACAATGTCCAAGTAATTCCTGATTGGTGGTTTCTTTTTGAAAATATAGAGAGAGAAAGTGCTCATGGTGGGAGCTGGTGGCATCGGGTGCGAGCTTTTGAAAACGCTAGTGCTCACTGGTTTCAAACACATTCACTTGGTCAGTCATTCTGCAGAGTCGACAGTCTTCTCCACAAAACCTTACATTTGATGAATATGTTGGTGAACATCGTCTCCATTTATGCTCTGAAAGATTTCTGGTCGTGCACATGTGGCTCACCATTGCCGCAAATCGACATGGACACTATAGAAGTGAGCAACCTCAACAGGCAATTTCTCTTTCGCAAGAGCCATGTGGGACAGTCAAAAGCGAGGGTATGTTCCATTGCATTCTGTTTTAGTATTTGATGCTCTCGGCTGGAATTGGCCACGACTTAGACGTCCGGCCTGTAAATTACAATTCAGCATGCACTTAAAGAAGACGAGTTGTTTTTCTGTCTTTACGTTTGAGACGTACTTTAATTTCTCACCCCAGGTGGCGCGTGAAGCAGTTCTCAAATTTCGGCCCGGGGTGGAAATAGTTGCTCATCATGCTAATGTAAAAAATCAAGAGTTTGACATTGACTTCTTCAAGCAGTTTAGTGTGGTGTTGAATGGCCTGGACAACCTGGACGCACGGCGTCACGTGAATCGCATGTGCTTGGCTGCTGGCGTACCTCTGGTAGAGAGTGGTACTACTGGCTACCTTGGTCAGGTAAGCAAGTACTCACCTATTTGATTAGAGATATCAGATCTTAAAGGAATGAATGATTAGCTATAAATTGTTTTTAATACATATATAATGAAATAAATTTACAATTAAAAAATAATAGAACTAAGCAATCTTCCCATTATCTCACATGTATCATATTTCAAAATGCAGGTGACCGTGCACATTAAGGGACAGACTGAGTGTTATGAGTGTCAGCCTAAGCCAGTACCTAAATCGTATCCAGTTTGTACCATTACAAGTACTCCCTCCAAGGTGTGTTTTTTAATACTCTTCCGCATCTAGCGTCTCCAATAGCTCTTTTTGCAATCGTAAGATGCGAAGAACACGAGATTTGCGTCCCTCCAGCGAGTACCTTACAGTATTCAATTGCCCATTTTCTGGTTGCCTGTTAGTAAATGCAGAGATGTACGTGCCGTTTAGTTCCCTATCCAGTCCGACTGATTAGCGTGATGAATTTCCTTCCTTCCGATTTTATTCTCTCCGCTTTTGTAGTTTATTCACTGCATTGTATGGGCAAAGGACTTGGCGCTAGCAAAACTATTTGGTGACAAAG
This sequence comes from Physcomitrium patens, assembly GCF_059467195.1. Lineage (NCBI taxonomy): Eukaryota > Viridiplantae > Streptophyta > Bryopsida > Funariales > Funariaceae > Physcomitrium > Physcomitrium patens. Next base: position 16,043,341 of record NC_143425.1, on the reverse strand, counting down.
GCCAAGTTAGTGATCTGGATGTTCGGCCCACGTCAAATGAAGACAATGCAGTTAGTAACGATCCTGATGAAACGCAATTCTTTGAAGTAAGAAGCGGTGAAAGCAGTAGGGCATATGCAGAGCGTGTGTTTGATCGTATATTTGGTCAAAACATTGTAACGGCTCTCCGAAATGAAGATACTTGGAAAGCAAGAAGACGGCCTGACCCCCTATTCCTTAACAAAATTTTCTTTGAAGACGATGCAGTGACAATGAATGGTGTATGTTCAAGTATCGACAACGTTTCCGCCACGGCTAATTTGGGCTTAAAGAACCCTCAAGAAGTCTGGAGTGTGAAGGAAAACTCAAGTGTTTTTTTGGAATCGGTTGAACTGTTTCTTGAGAAACGAAGCAAGGTACAGTCTACTTTGATGTAGAGTCGTTATGTCTTAGTGAATCGTTTTGGCACGCCTCATTAGTTGATACAACAATGTTTGGTTTCTCTTGTATTCCTCTTTCACAGGTGCTCCATTTTATTGTGATCCTTTGTAACCGTGTCGGGTTTTAGTTAGCAAGGAGCGTGTTTTTGAACGATGCGTTGTTGCAGGATGTTGGGAAGCTAGTTTTCGACAAGGATGATCAATTAGCGGTGGAATTTGTTACAGCTGCTGCCAATTTGCGGGCTCATTCTTTTGGAATTCCTTCGCAAAGTCTATTTGAGGCTAAGGGCATGGCTGGCAACATCATTCATGCTATTGCTACTACCAATGCAATTATAGCAGGACTTATTGTTCTTGAAGCCCTTAAGCTTCTCAGCAACAGGGCCAAGGAGTGTCGGTCTGTTAAATTTTTCCAATATTTTGTGTTTCGAAGTTTTACTTTTATGGGTTTAAGTTCGTATCTTGACACGACGGTTTATCACTTTGTGAGGTTCCTCAAATTAACGGGAAATTGATTATTGGGAGCTAATCTTGTGTTGCAGGATGACGTTCTGTGTTGAACATCCTTCAGGGAAAATGCTGCTGATGCCAGTGGACATGGCTGAGCCCAACCCGCGCTGCTATGTCTGTTCCGAGGTAGGATCTTAACATTTCTTGGTTTTCACGAATGGGTCCCGGGGCTGAACACGGACAACTTCTGGGTATTTCTCCTTCAGCAGCCTCTGGCAAGTTGTATTTAGCTAGGGGAAGGGAGCAAGTTGTTATTCTCTTTCTGGTTCCTGTTTTTCAAACCATTTTCTTATTCCTATGTCCAGACTTAAGTAACAATCTTGGTGATGAATTGTGGAAGTAATCGTTGCTAATGCCTCGAGAATTGTGCTGGGATTATGGGAGAACAGACGCCATTAGTATTGGAACTGAACACCGCTACAGCTACAATGAGGGAGGTGGTTAAGAAGGTGGTGAAGCGCAAGCTGGGTGTCACAGATCCTGTTATCATGCAGAGCTCTACTCTTCTACACGAGGCAGGCGACGACATTGAGGAGGATATGGTGGCTTATTACACCACTCTTTTGGACAAGGTTCAAGATCATTATCCTTCTCGCAGTAATAGATGGGCGGACTTTATAATGAATTGATTAGAAGACAGTTTTGTTGATGAGCGCTGGTTTCTTTGGAATTAAGAATATTGAACTCAGGATCAACGTGGTGCGTACAACTTACGAAGTTGACTCATTGTTTGTCGCTACTGATGGGTAATGTGTGTGGAGCAGAAGTTCCAAGATTATCCAACTCCCATTACAACAGGAGTGGTGTTGACGATCGAGGATTATCATCAAGATTTCCGATGCAGTCTCCATGTTAAGCACAGGTATTTCTACGATACTCTTCTACCCCATGTCGAACACAGATTTTCAGAAGAGTAATGTAATACTTTAGTAATGGTCTAACTACGCTTTAGCTGAGATGTTGATCCAATATCAAGGGGACTTGTTTGTTTTATGGTTTTATGGTCATGTGCAGAGAGACGTTCGACCAGGAGAAAGAGCCAGAAGGGATGGTACTCTCCGGAGATCTTGCTTCTCTCAACACCACAGAAACTGCTGCTGAATCAACCTCAACGCTCAATGCCTCATTAAAAGCCGAGAATGGACACACTGAGGTGGAAGATGACGACGTCGTCATGGTCGAGCTGGCACCGAAGGCTGCTACTGCTGGTACCAAGAGAAGAATCGAGGAAGAGGAGACGCAGCATACTGAGAAGAGATTGCGAGTAATGGAAGTGTGACATTGACGATCACCATTCATTCAAGCCCCAAGTTTAGAACAAACAGGATAATGTCCAGGGTTCAGAAGTGTAAGCACCCTCAGGTGCTTGAGACTTGACTCCTTACGCTTTCCTGTCGGTTCTCTGGTTTTCTCGACCATTCATGGTTGCCGTAGCCGGTTTGATTGTTGTTGGTGACACCATTTGCAGACCCAGAGCAAAGCAGACTCTGTTCTGGTCTTCAAGTCGGAAGTGATCGACGGAGAGCTGCACGCACCAGAGTGACCTTGAAGCTGAAGTTAACTGTCTGCATTGTGCCGTGCATCTTTGCATTTCGGGGCCTGTATTTTTTCCACTGGTTCGGAACCCCTGAATTGATGCAGAGGGGGAGCCTGCGCTAGTTAATGCTGCATCATACTGTTTTTTGTGGTTGGGTCTCAGGGTCACACATCAGCTTGCAAATGCTGTGGTCTTTCTTGGCTGTAAACAATCTGGGGTTGCATCTTCTGCTTCATTAGATTTTCCGGTCTGGACTTCTAACAAACAAGTATAAACGGTGTTAAGTTGAACACCGTTGTCTTTTGAAACACAATAAAGTGAACAACACAAATGATGCAAAAAATGGACCACATTGATTTTATGCTATTATGTAAAATATTTAAAATTATAACTTGGTTGTCATTTCTACAATCCTAGTTTCATACTCTCATCTAATTTTTATTTATTTTTCTATCATGTTTATCTGTTTGTTTATTTGTGTGTTTGCTTATTTTTTTTGAAAATTTTTCGACACCACACAAGTAAAAAAAAAATAGAAGTTTATAGTTGTAATAGTAGTTTATTGGTGTACATATGTATGACAATGCAATATATTCTAAAAATATAATAAATGGTGGATTAAAAAAAGAGGACAAGTATGTATATATATATATATATATATATATATATATGTATATATCAATTATTGTAAGTTAAATTATTACAAAATAACTTGTAATAAAATTTATGATTTTTTATATTTAAAATAAAAGGATTTTTTAAATAATTTTTTAAACTTATATTCTAAACTTTGAATTGGTTAGTAACATAGATATTGATGAACATAATTCTTTAAATATTATTATTTTCTTAAAATATTTCTAAATTATTTTTTTTAATAAACTAAAATTTATTGGGTTTATAATTTTTTTATTTGATTAAATTTGAACTATACAAACTTCTAAAAAACTAATAATATTAAATTTTAATCATTTATTTTAATACATAACCTATATTTTATTATGCATACTTTATAATTTTATTTACACTTATTACTACTTTATATTTTTTTATTCATAATAACATTTTTATGTTATTATCCAATACATATTGTAAAGATTTATTTTTAGATATAAATAAGAATAATACTTTTAATATTTTTTAAAATTATTTTTTAAAATTATAATTTTATGAGAATACTATTAAAGTTTCTTAAAGAATAATTGCACAATTAAATGTATATTTGAAGACTTCAAAAGGTAGTACTATTTCTTATAATGTGGTTGGAATTACTATTACTATTTCAAATTGATTTAATTATCTTTTTATAATATTTTTTATCATATTTTATAAAATTATTAATAATAAAAAATAATTTATATTCTTGGTGTAATTTTTTATTTATTGAAAATTTATCAAATTGTTTGTTAGTTAAACTATTCATTTGCTTATTAGTGTAGAATGATTTTTTGCAATGATCAAATTTTACCAATTGTACTGATAAATGTTTTTAAAGTAATTGAAAACAAAACATATTTATTTGAATTTTAAATATATATTTTGTAAAAAAAAAAAAAAAAAAAAAAAAAAAAACATACATAGATACATGAAATTTCTATCATTATTAATGTATTGTATAAATTCCACTAGATTTTAAATTTAGTCTATTTTAAATTATACTTAATAAATTTTATTGTTTAAAAAGTCATATAATTATTTATAATTGGTTTTTGTTTTGATAATTTATAATATTTTTTGATAATTTTGTATATAAAAAAAAATCTTTCATTTGTTTGACACACACACATATATATATATATATATATATATATATTAAAATCTTTTCCATACTATTATGACATAAATTTAAGGTATTAGTAATGTCACCAAAAATTTTACTACTACTACTACTCCCATCCAATACATGCCAGCTTTGTTTAATATCCTTCAAACTATTTGATTTAACAAATTTAATGTTTAGAAAGAAAAGAATAACTAAAAAAATATGCTCAGTAGGTGGTAGATTATGGTGGTAATAGCAAAAATTGTGGTGAGATTAGCAATGTTCTAAATTTACATCATTGGATAAAAATTCTTAATATCTTTTTAATTTTATATATGTGTTTTAAAAAGATACTTACAACAACCATTTTTATTAATTCTTTTTACAGTTTATAAATTAATTATTATAATAGTTTATACATCAAACTTTGAAAAGTTTTTCTAAAGATTCAAAAATAAAATTTTAAAAAAGTGATATGTTCAATAAATTTATAATCAATTTGAAATCCTACAAATTTCTCAGTTTAGCTATTAGAAAAATAATATAAGTTTTATGATAAGTAGATAAAAATATAAAATTTTAATAAGAAAAAATATAATAATTAAAATTATATTTTCTAAACCTGACCAGCAAGGTTGCACTATAACAAATAGAGTGTGGTATGAGATAATTCTTCCCATGCCAACCCTTTCCTTATATACTGGTACCAAGGTACCAAGTGCTACAATCCATATGGGATATCTCCTAGGACCAGCCCTCCCCTTGTATTCTAATGTACTATAGACCAACACCCTATCTTATGGGATATCCTTAACAACACTTGTACTCTAATGACCATTAGCAACTACTTAAAGAGTTCTATTCTCAACACTCCCACTTTGCTATTGGTCAATTAGCTATCAATCCTAATGCCTTACTCAACTTGTTGTGTCCTTCTCTAACTAAGGCTTTTGTCAACAAATCAGCCAACATGTCTTTGGTTTCACAATACATCATATCAATAACCTCCATCTCTATCTTCTCTCTTATGAAATGATGCTGAATATCAATGTACTTAATTCTTGCATGATGCTTTGGATTCTTTCCAAAAGCAAGACATCCTTGATTGTCACACCTCAATGGAGTAGCTTCAAATTACACAAGTTCAATATCTTCCAATAACAACCTCAACCAAAATGCCTCCATTGCTTCATGACTTGCTGCCAAATACTCCGCCCCTATTGTGGACCTTGCAATAATTGGTTGTCTATTGTTATATAAAGATATGGCTCCCACTCAAACAAAGAATACATAGCCCATTGTTGACCTTCAATCGTTTGCATCTCTCTTAGTTCTAAGCACCCACTTACATCCAATTGTTGTGGAAAGATGTGGTTCTTTCACCATTCACCTTGTGGTCTTCTCTCACGTGTTGGATATCTTCTTTCATGCAAAGAAGATGAGCCTTCTTGCACCTCTTGCTGCCTTGTATGACTCATGGAGTGCTTTCTCTTACTCATTTGTTGGTATTCTTCATCTTCATTCTCTTCATTGTCCTTGTTGTATCTTGTTGGAATTGAAGTCTTCATAGTATTGGGCTCTTCTATCATGGCATCTTCCTCTTCTTCTTCACTTTGAGAATGCTCTTCTTCATCTTCTTGTTTATTTGCTAGAATTGAAGATGTGTCCACAAACACACCACTACTCCCACTTGGACACATCTCCCACTTTTCACTACCACGCATAGATGGTGTCCTCATGGATCCACAAACATCCGAATGCACAAGCTCCAGCAATTGGTTTGCTTTTGTTGCAACTCCTCTAGGAAATGGTGTCCTATGTTGTTTTCCTTGAATGCATCCCTCACAAGCAAGATTCATGGTAGAATGGCCAAGGTCTATGCCATTTACCTTGGATTGAATCCCCTTCATGCTTTTGGCATTCAAATGCCCAAGTCTTTGATGCCAAATGCCCATCTTTTCTTCATTTGATGGAAATTCAGCAAAGGCAGCAACCTCCACTCCATTGATCTTCTTGCAATTGATAATATAGAGATTGCCATTCCTAGTCCCTTTTGCTACTTCTTTGCCTTCCATGGTTCTCACAAAACATCCATTCATGTTAAATTGCACTTTGTACCCATGAGTTACAAGTTTACTCACCGAAAGGAGGTTCTTCTTCATCTTTGGCACATGCAACACATCTTTGAGAGTGATTCTCTTGCTTATGCCCTTCACCACCACCTCCACTACAATGGTGCCTATTCCAATGGCTTGTACCATACAATTATCACCCAACCAAACCTTGGTTGCTTGAATTGCTTGATAAGTGTTAAATGAACACTTGTATGGAGTCATGTGTTTGGTACATCCAGAATCCACAATCCATTTGCTCATATCAAACATGGAAGGAGTTTTTTTTGCCATGAATGCAAAGTCTTCACCTCCATCATCATGAAAAGCATTGTTGGCATTCTCTCTTTCTCCTCTCTTTGCCTTGAAACAATTTCTAGCAAAATGGCCTGATTTTCCACAAATGTAACAAGTTTTAGGAGGATAATGTTGAAAAGGGGCACTTGCCTTACTTGGTCTTGTAAATAGTGCTGATTGCTCCCCAATAGACTCCTTTTGCTTTCTTTTGGTCACTTCATGGGCTAGTCTTGCCGTGACATAGTCTAAAGTGAGGTCTTTCCTTGAAATGGACTCCAATGCCACAATGAGGGAGGAATAGGAGTCCGGAAGGCTTGAGAGCAATGTCATCACAACATCTTCTTCAAGTAAAGGCTTGTCAACAACAGCAAGTTGGTTTGCAAGTGCTTTTACCTTATTTACATGAGCCATGAGATCTTCACCTTCTTCCATCTTCACGGTGAAGAACTTTTGCCTTGACCATAGCACATTGGAAAGATTCCTACTCTCATAGACATTGCAAAGAGTCTTCCATGCATCTGCTGCTCCTTTGCAAGAAATGACATGAGCAAAGTTGGTTTCATCTAAGTTGGTGGCAATTATGCCAAAAGCCTTCTTTTCTCGTCTTTTGAAGTCCTTTTGCTCCTTCATGCTTGCCTCTAATCCAGGTGCCTCTTCCTCCTCACATACTATCTCCCAAAGATCCAATGACGCCAAAAGTAGCTCCATTTTGGCCTTCCAGTGGTGAAAGTTGTCACCTCTAAACTTTTCTATCATTTTCAAGCTATCACTCTCAAAAGATGCCATCTCAAGCTACAAGTAGGTCCAAAAATCTCTTGATTTGGAGTTGTAATGCAAAAGATATGACTACTCAAAGATTGCTGAACTACAAACTCAGAATTCGCTGTTTTGCAACTTTTTGCATACTTTGAGTCCAAATCACGTCTAAATGGTGGGAAAATGCTATGTCATGTAATTCTATGGCTTTCAAACATCTCCCTCACATCACCTCACTCAAAATGACTCAATTTCTCATAAAACTCTCAAATACTAGTGTTACTTCAGCAAAGACACTATCAAGGTCTTGCACTAACCTCATACACTCACAAATCCAAGAGTAATGACTTCAACAAAACACTAGTAATACTATACCATAAGATCTCAACCACCAAACAAGCAACAAAGAAAATAAAATGCAAGAACAACTTACTTGGTAAGAGAATGTGGGGTGAAATATAAAAAAAAAATTCTTATTAAAATTATAAAAATATAAAATTTTAATTTTAATTTTAATTTTAATAAATTTTAAATTTTAACATTTTAATTGCTCGCTTTTGTGGCATACTTATAATAAATAATGCACAATTATAAGTAAAGTTTGGATGTAGAATCATAAAAGTAATAAATATACTTTTAAATAAAAGAAAAATTAAATGTTATAAATAATTTCACTTAGATATTATAAAATTTTAAATATAAAAATCTAGATGTTTTATACTTATCTTTATAACCAATATATATATATATATATATATGCTTAATTTGGACCGTCATTCAATACATTTATATATATATAAAACTACAACTTTTAAACTAATTAATTTTTGTTTTTTTTAATTATTTTTTTGGTGCTATGGCAAGAGGCACACAATAGTTACAATATTCTATGAGGAATTTCTTCTCACGTAAGCTTATTCTTATTATTATTATTATTATTAATCAAAATAAAATATAAAATAAAATCACTTGTTGTAGTCTCATGTATCTTTTCTTTCATCTTATCCACCTAATTATCTCGCTTTTCATTATTTCTGAATATATTCACAATTAATATATCTGACTATTGCTATCTAAGCAATGACAAGGTTATGAAATACACACACAATTTACACAACGAAGTTTTCAAGTATCTAATTTCATACACTAAATTATGTATTTAGTGTAGGCCACAAGATAGTACCGCCGGTGCTCTTAAACCACAGATTCACTAACGGGGCCTAAGAGCGCGGCCTGAGTGGGGGGTATCCAGGATTAGGGTTTCGTCGGGAGGACCATGTTAGGCATCGTCGCGACGTCGCCGCAGCGCAATCGAATTTTTTGACGCGGGCGGGAGAGAGTTATCCACATCGCAGATGGAAATTCACGGCGTCAGCGGATGGATTTGCGTCACCCACCAACGCACACTCCTCCTAACCCAATTGCAGCTGGGGCTTGTCCATGCCGCAACATGACCAGGGCGTCAATCCAGTGACGTGCGGATTTTTCTCTTTGACCGTACCTCGTGTGTAAATTTCTGCGTCGGAATCGGTTTATCGCGCCGTTAAGAAGAAGGGGAAACGAATCAACGCTCGCAGCGGACGCGAGAGAGGCGGTTGCTTCCCCGGATGTGGATCCGACGAAGCGGAATCGCGAGCTTGAAGTGGAGGTGCAGACGAGCAAAAGGGGGAGTCACTGGATCGGCGACGTGGCCTGCAACGGGATCAGGAATTAGTGCACGGCGCTGCCATCGCTGCCTTCACACAAGTAGCCACGGCGAGGCTTGGCTGTCCTGCCTCCTCCCCTACCTCCCCTGCCTCAACTCGTGTTTCCATCTGCCTGGGTCCCCCGGCTTTTCTGACCTGGAGTTTCTCCTCTCCCGCACCGCACCACCTCCCTTTTTCAATCAGCCTCTAGTCATGCAACAGATCCAACACACCCCCATTGCGCCATCGTTGTAGTGGTTAGCGCGCAGCTTCAGCCCTCCCCTGGCCGCCTCAAGTGCCCACCTCCACCCACTGCCATTAACATATATTAAATGCGAACAACGTCTTCGTCAAGTGTTCTTACCGCGCAACGACGAATTAGTGTGTTACAGGCCAATGCCAGTGTTGCTCTTGCTATTTGCAGGAAATTTAGTGGAGATTGTGGAGTGAAGTTGAAGGATAAGGTTTTTTGACGGTTGTTCTAAGTTGCCCCAGTTCTGTAGTCGCTTACCGGGTGTAACCCAGTCCGGAGGTTGTCATCTCGGCGTGGTGTGGAAGGCACAGACGGAATCTTTTTGGGTACCCTGGGCTGTTGTTTGAGGAATTGTAGTTGAAGAAGGAAACAGAGTCGAAGCTGTGTATGGTGTTAGTCGTTTCTCGGCGGTAGTTTCCACCTCCGAGGAATTGTGTGGACTTGGTGGAGTTTGTTGAGGTACTATTTAGAAAGACGTGTCATATAGCAGGTGATGCGAGCTCGCTGAAGTTGATTCTGAATCAATCGCCTCCAATTTTGGGTTGGAAAACTGATGGCCATGACCGCTCTGTCATGTGCCGGTTTGCCGGTGGCCTCTTCACTTGCAACTTCTTACATCGAATGTAGCGCGAATGCTTCCTCTGCTCCCAGAGATGTGAAGCCGAGCACGAGCGTAAGCAAGGCTGCAATGGAGCCGTGCTTTGTTTGCAGGCACCCAGCCGCTTCCGGCTCTCGGAATTCGCTCGGACCGGGCAGGACGACAGGGCTGAACGGCAGCCACAGAAGCGAGGATAAGAGTAGACGCCGGCTCGAGACCGTGCCACAGGCTGCGCCACCAACTCTGAGTTTTCCTGAGAGAAACTCCATGGCGAACTTGGAGACAGGCGCTGTTCCTGATATATCTGGTACTTAATCCTCTTTCGCCTCCAAACTAATTCGAAAATTCCTACCAGCATCCAATGATAAGAAATAAGTAGTTCAATCAACCATCATGCGATGGTGAATAACAGTAAAGTGTTTGTTTTTGTTAACTTGTCGACTATTATCTCGAATAAATGCAGAATTGAATACTTTCTCAGGACGGAAGACTATGAATGGTGGTGCTACTTCATTGCCGAGTACAGACAAGGCCGAAGGAAAGTCGAAATTAACCTTAGCAGACTTAGTAAACCCTGTTTCAGACGACCTGAGGCTCTTAAACGATAACTTGCAGAAGGTTAGCACCTGCTCTTCCTTGCTACTGTAGGGAGCTCTTTTCAATTTCTGTAGAATTAATCGTCTTTAGTTTGTATTATTATTATTATTATTATTATTTCCTCCAGTTCTTGGCGAAATAGGTTCACAATATTAATAATCCGGTTGCGCAGCTTCAATGGAACATAGCGTAATTTCTATGTATTACTTGTTTATTTGCGAGCAGTTTTTCCTCCAGACTGTTCGCTTTAGCTATCGAAGCTGTTGGTTGTTCATGACGTGTCGTTACTATCAATCAAACAGTTTGAGAGATATTGAATGCGGCTGTCGTGTGGCAGATTGTGGGTGCCGACAATCCCATGCTCATGGCTGCAGCAAAGCAAATCTTCGGCGCTGGTGGAAAGCGAATGAGGCCTGCTTTAGTCTTTCTCGTCTCGAGAGCCACTTGCCAACTCTCCAACATACAGTATGTTTACGCCTTCTTTACCAACGTGTAACGTTTGTTGTACCAGGATTGTGTTTGTTATCGTGTATTTAAAGCTCTATCTCATGAGCCTTTGGTGTTCAGAACGAGTTCCAAAGGACGCATAGAACTTTCATCCTGTCTCTTCCATATCTATGTAGTAGAGATGAAGAAGTAAATTAGCTGAAGTTGGCTGACTAGTTATTGTCCATCTATGTTCAGGGAGTTGCGGCCTCAGCATAGACGCTTAGCAGAAATTACCGAAATGATCCACACTGCCAGTTTGATCCATGACGATGTTTTAGATGAAAGTGACACAAGGCGGGGTGCGTATTTCCTCTTCACTTTCAATGATGTACTCGCACATGTACAGCTTGAATTCATCTTGTGCATTATTTGGGGGCCCGTCTGGATGTCAATTATCAAGTAACTTTCGTCAATTAACTCTAGCTAGTGTTTTGATCATGCTGAACTCTCTGTTCTGGTAAACAAGAGAGTTCTGGATTCAGCAAGAGATTATATCATGGCCTTTTCATGTTGAAATAATAGTATCCATTCTGTCTTGTACAGGCAAGGAAACTGTCCATCAAACGTTTGGGACACGAGTTGCTGTACTAGCCGGTGACTTTATGTTTGCGCAGTCTTCTTGGTATTTGGCTAACCTCGACAACCTGGAAGTTATCAAACTCATCAGTCAGGTAGGCACAGTCTGCTTCGGACTGGTGGCACTAAAACACTATGAATAATCAGTCACAAAGTTAGGAAGCGGGGTTTTCTGTTCCCGTGTTTTTGTTTTTTTTGTTTTTCCCCCCCTTAAAGCTCGTGTGGTGAAAGCTTTAAAAACCACCGTGATAGAGGCTATTTGATCGGTCTCTGATCACCCAGCTTTGTTGGCTTGTACTTTTAAAATCAACGATTCTATCTTTAATTGTTGCATATCTGCCCTGACAGGTGATCAGAGATTTCGCAAGTGGAGAGATCAAACAAGCACAGAACTTGTTCGATACCGAGGTTACGCTGCAAAACTATTTAGATAAGAGTTACTACAAGACCGCGTCACTGATAGCTTCTAGTACTAAGTCGGCCGCCATTTTTAGCGACTCCACCCCTAGCGTATCCAACGCCATGTTTGATTATGGGATGCACTTAGGTCTCGCCTTCCAAGTGGTAGACGATATTTTGGATTTTACACAGACATCAGAGCAGCTGGGGAAGCCTGCAGGAAGCGACTTGTCTAAGGGCAACCTTACTGCACCAGTTTTGTTTGCTTTGGAAAAAGAGCCTGAGCTGCGGGATCTAATCGACACCGAGTTTACTGAAGAGGGATCTTTAGAAGCAGCCATTGCGCTTGTACACCGTGGTGGTGGGATTGACAGAGCTCGTACTCTTGCCAAGGAGCAAGGTGATTTGGCGAAAAAATCCTTGGAATGTTTGCCTCAGGGAGATACCAGGCGATCGTTGGAAAGGATGGTGGATTATGTACTGGAGCGTATATATTAGGGACGTTTGGAGGACTAATTTGACGACTCTTCGGCGAACTTGCCGTTTGTAACAATAGTGAAAGCCGCCCCTCCCGCATTTTTTTTTTTTTTTTTTTTTTTTTTTTTCCCTTCTTTTTTCTCCTTTTCTCCCTTTTATTGGGCACCCTTTTCATGTGTAGTTTAAATTCATTTGGTTTTGCCAAAAGGCAACGTAACATCAATATAATCACGCGTTCTAACATCGAGGAATGTCCAGATTTTCTGAGTTGGGTGCATCGTAGTAAGGTTACCAGGATCGACTAGTCGTGTGCTAGTTTGTTTTATTTTAGACCTGGCGAAACGAGCGATTGTTGGTCCCTTTAGCAGCAATGTATTTTTATCTGGAGAGATTGATCTAGCCAGTTGTAACTGCAAAAAAAACACCGTCAATTAAGATTGCTCTATACTTTTTACCGGGAATATTTCTGCACCGGAAGTCATGTTTTGTCGATGTGTCGCTGCTGCTATTTCTCGAACGTTTGGTTATGGAATACCACGTCATCAAATCCTGTGTCGACAAAGTTTTTGGGTGAATCGTGGCATGTACACTTGGTAAGATCATTACAAAGAGCCGCAGCGTGGCCTCTGAAAGTTGGTTATCTTCAAAGATGCTTTGTATTTATTGACGTTCATTGGCGTTTTGAGAGAAGCTTCTTATAAGAAATGTGCATACCAGATGCATCTGCTACTGCATGTTTTGAACTTATGTGTGATCGACAGACCTCATCGCACAACTCGATAAGATCCGTGAGTGAACTCCACTTTTCAGTAGCATCCTACAATCATCCAGCAACAACAGGCAACCAATCAGCCATCGAAAACATTTAAAATAAAATATATATTCCTAGTCTGTTGATGTCTGACAGGTTGCAGTGTCCAACCACGACCTGACACGTTTCTAAACTATAAACAAATTGTCCGACTGCAAAGACCGTCTTAGCCTCTTCCACTGCGGAAAATGTCATAAAGAAAAGAACAATAGTAATAACATCAATAATTCAGCTGCATCAAAAGATCAATACATCCATAGTCCAAAATTTCGCACGCGCTCTCTCACCGCGGCCACCAAGTTATGGAACAGAAGGAAAACATGGGAAAGAGATTGTAAGAACATGACATCGCAGATGGCATCAATGATTTCACTGTAGTTTAGATTCATTCATTACGAGGCATCCGACGAAACGAGTATGGCAGGGGAAAACCTCGAGATGTGTGAAAATCAAAGATAAATTGCCACAACTCCAATCTCCGAAATATGTAAAATTTTGACTGCAGAAGTCAGAATTATTCCTCGAGCGACGTTCTCGCCCAATCAGTATCTGTATAGTTTGATGTTAACTCACCTAAGTGGGTCCGTCCTCTTACTCAACAACTCTATTTTATGTGCCTTTGTGACTTAATGGAGGCCTTCATCACCCTACCACATATTTCTTCAAATGTAATTTTCTTTGTCTTTTTGTGCTCGTTTGACGAACCCGATTACATTGTTTTAGTGGTGCTGGTGAAAAGGTAGCCAAAATGTTGTCCGGAAGAGAAATTATTTATTTTTAATTCCATTAACCTTTTAAAAAGTCCCATCCTCTCATCCTGCCTCATAGCATCACATAAACAAATCAAAGTGTCGTGGGGGCATTTGGTTGCGAAGCACAAGGAGAGATAATAAGATTGAGGTGGTGTTGAAAAAAGCGGAACAGTGATTCCCACAATACCATTCGAAAAAACAGGAAATGACGACAATTCGCGATTTGACGGGTATTTTACAACCAGGAGCAGCTTTATTTGAGAGGGGGAGGGGGGGATCACAACTGATCGGCTCTAGGAAGAAGGCCAATTGGCAATTCAACGAACGACAGAATGCCTGCGAAGACTCAAAGCTTTTTAATTTCTTTGTTTCTTTTTTTCGAATTTCTCCATTTTCTAAGCTATCGATCTAGTTTACAACTGTGCAGGCATACATCACACGAAACAGCATCTTGGCGCTGGTCTCATCCGTAGAATCATGAATGCGCTAAGACAGATTTTGTACAAATGTGAATTCGCCGTGACTGACCTTTGGTTTATCGTCTTAAGAGGTTCACCCAATCCGCGGAATCGCCGACCAACTGGTGCAATATTTTCACACTTGTTGATCGAACCGACACTTCGACAAGAATCATTGTACACTATTTCTGCGACCAAAGTAAGATCTGATTGGCACCGAAGCTAATGTTACCTTCTCGATAAGTGGCAGTATCGCGAATTGAGCGGTCCCTGAGAGGAAGAGCATCTTCGAAACGCCACACGATCATCGAATGTTGTGATTTTTTACACGGCAATCTCTCTCCCCACAAGAGACCAGTCGTCTTCCCAGTCGCTCTGGCAGGATTCATCAGCATCCGAAAGCTCAATACCCGACCAGCTGCAAGCACTCTCGGCCACACTTGCCGTCGAGCACACGGCATCGATTTCCGTTTTGAACACCTCAAACTCATTCTTGAAAGACTCGAAATTGGGCACCTCACCATCACTGATATCGCCATCACTGTCCCCAGTGAAAAGCGCTTTCAGCGCATCGTGCGCTTCCTGCCCGTCGAAGATCGCCGTGTCAGCCTTCTTACTCCCACTTTTGGCGTCCTCTTGGATATGTTCCAGAGCAGTATCAATCAACAGAGAAATCGACAACGCCCAGCCCTTCGGATCCTCCACGCAATCGTCACGATCGTTACCTTCTACATCATCGTAATCGTCGGAAGCCCAGTCCGTGGTCGCATCCCATTTCAGAAAAGGTCGTGCAATTTGACGAGACCCATTGCAACGAACACCGAGAGAAGAAGGCTTGCTCACGCGCCAGTCGGACACCTGATGGGTGCTGGGAATATCAGACACGAGTCGCTTGATCCTCCCTTTCCCTTTTCCTCGAGATTTGTTCAGAGGTAGAGAATCGTGGCAACCCGAGCATCCGACAACCTTACATTTTCCGGTCACTCTGGAATGGTTCGTGGGTTTGCCCGCAACACGACCTTCCCTCCTCATATTACTACTAACTCTTCCTCCTCGCTGCGCGCTACCGCTACCTGACTAAATTCCTCGTTCGCCTCCTCTTGCCACACAATCCCTCCAATTTCTGATCGGGTGCGAGGCTGGAGACAAGGTAATGACACAATTTTCGTACTATACAATCGTGGGCGATCAAACAAAGCAGAACTGTACAAGCGGGGGCCAAATTGAGCAGAGATTTACACCGGCTTCACCACACTAAGAGGGATCGAAACAAGGAGCCACTACATAAACAAACGCAACCAAAAAACGAAGACCCACAAAGATTGTCAACGCAGCGACACCTATCTTTCACGACAACTCAGAGAATGCTTCCGGAAGACGGGACGCGCGCACAAAACACCCGATTTAGGCGCCGAGTAACGTGTTCAAACAAACACGTTAGCAAGTGAAATCGAAAAGCATCAACAACTCACGGCGCACAAAGTTACTCAGTGCGTCAATCCTATCCCTGACCCCGGCTACTTATGGCCAGGTATACTTCACTAGGAATTTGCAATCAGCGATGCTTTAATTGTGGATTAACTCAATACCCTTCTCATATACGGCCGTGGAATCCAAGGAAGTTAGTAACGTGCATCACACTCCAGACTGAACTCGTCAGTGTGCAGTTACAGTGTCTCCAAAGGCATCCGTATCATCGCATCAAAGTCAAACTGTCCGCCTTCTTCTTCTACCCTCTCCGAATCGTCACTCCACCCCCCACCCACTCTCGCCACGCCTTCGCTGAAAGGCGATGGCACGCATCCCTCAAAACCTGTTTCACCATCGCCATTCAATTCGTTCTCCCCGTTCGCCGGGCTTAAACGAAAACTTTATCAAGTTACTGTAACAACTTTTCAATCTCCAGTCAAATCCCCGAATCCTTCCCACTCACGAATTCGGTGCCATGGATTCTTCCCTGGTGAAATTGAAAGGTCGATTACACGGTGTGGAACACACACACCGGCCGGATTGGTGATGCCTCCCAAGTGATGGACTTTTTCGCCCGATTTGGCGTAAAGCCTCCCAATGGACGTCCTTCCGAAACCCAATCGATCCATCGAACAACCGAACGATCGATCGATCGATTACTCCCTGCACCCAGCACATGCTTCGGATCTTCCACGAGGGGATTCAGTTCAATCGTAGCTCTCGGTTGGCGATTGGGCGCAATCGGCCCCTGACCTTGTGCAGCACTTTTTTAGCGTGATCGGAGTGATGAGAACTAATCGTCGTCTTCTCATTTCGTCAACTAACGATCTGTGAACTCACTGCCGCGCATCGATGGTATCAATGGATCGTGCACCCCCCTCCAAGGCAAAGCCGACGTCGACGACAACGACGCAGGACGTGGTGAATTTGAACAGGGTTTTCTAGATGAATACATGTATTTGTTTGAGTTTTTTTTTATTTAATCTATTCGCCTTCGAAATTGGGTTTTTGGTTGGAATCAAATAAAGTGCTTTTTCTGTAGAAGCGTGGAGGGTGTTGTTCCGGTTGGATGTGGACAAGTGGATAGTCCAATCATTCTGTTGGAAATTTGCAGCTGTTTTTTTTTTTTTTTTTGTTAACATATCTTTGTGCTTGATTAGTTTTTAGATGATGAGAATGACTGCTAAGTAAATAGGTGCCTTTCTTTAAGTATTAAACTAATAATAATAATACACTAAAAGGTTTGATAAATTAAAACTGGATAGAATCCTAGGTTTTGTCTAATGAGATCTATCATTACAAGTGTAAATCAAAAGGATTTGATAACAATCACTAATACTATAAGGCGTTTTTTTCATCGAAAACCATCCAAATTTATTATGTTATAATTCTTTACATATCCTGTTAAACTGAAGAGTTTAGTGGAAAGAAAAGTAGACTGGAGTTGATTTGCCATTTTAAGTTCAACTAACCTTTTAAAAACTGTAATACATTTTGAACTAAAAAACATAAATCTTACAAATCATCATTATTATTTATTTTAGTAGAACCTTATAAGTATATGTATATATACACACACACATATGTATATATATATATATATATCACTTTTAGTAAGAAATAAATAAGTTTACTGTCGTAATGGTGAAAACAAAAACAAAAATAGTTTACTGTCATGGATATTGTTTGTAGTTGATTGTAGATAATATATTAATGTAAACTCTTTAGAAACACATAAAATCACCCAAATAATGCATCTAACACCTACTGTTTTAATCTTTGAGGCAAACTTAGAAAACTGTAATTTTGTATTTTTTACAGAACCATTGTATTTATGTCTTATGTACATACATGGTAATATGTATATGATATTTTTTTTCGCTTTACAACACAGAACTAAGTTGAATGGTTTCAGACAATGCAGGAAAATATCACAATTGGGGTTTTTTTCTAACGTACCCTGCGTCCTCAGTGTCAAGTGGCTGGAACATGGGGATCAACGCCAAAGGAGCCAAACTCCATCACTGCCTTCATCTCACTCTAATTAAGCTTGGTGCATTGATCAACATAACGAGTGGCAATTAATCCAGTGATATCAAATCGGAGATGACACCAACTGGGAGTTCCTTGCCCTCATTTTCCACTTTCGATCAATCAATGATCCCTCACACACCGACACTGCCTATTCAACATTGTCTTTTCATCACCCTTCTGTTGTATCTGTCACCGATGATACTAACCTCAGCTGCCAATTTCACTGCAGTGAAGTTGCCTTGGTTTCTGTCTAGGACTGTCAATGAGAATTGAGGTCCTTCGATTGCCAATTGGGGTCTGGTGAAGAAGCTTCACAACTCCTCCTTGCTAGTGCCCTCAACTGTTAGTAATCACCGGATAGTGGACATTTGTTTCCCTGTATCGTGGAAGGTGATCAAGGTTGAAGTAGGAGCCCTTGTCAAGGATCTTGCAGAGGGAACCCACAAGCGAAGTCGCATAAAAACGCTTTGCAACACTATCAGAGTCGGGACAACCACAGGTCCCAGATAAGCATGTCCCAGCCGAATGGGTCCCTCCCACTGTCGCGGCCGAGGCATGATTCCTCGTTATCCTGCATCTTCGGTACTTTCTCGGTTCAGGGAAATTGAAATATTATCAAATGTGCGTCTTTCCAGTTTGGAGCAACTGATTTCGCATTCCGTGCAAAATGTACAGCTGTGGAGAGCACAGACGAAGATTGAAGTTGCAAAGGTGTGCAGAGACTTTCTCAACACCAATTTGGACTCAAAATCGTCCAATTGTATTCGTATTTGGCATTTGGAGAGTTACAAGACCACTTTAAACAGTAAACAATCAACAGTTGATTTCAACAGCGACAAGAAGACCGCACGAAAAGGAGGGCATCAATCACAATTTCAGGTCTTGAGGCACACTGATTTCAAGCAAGTACAAACTCACAGACATGAGTGCCATGCCAATGAACACGGACGCAATAGCCTGCCGGCGACCTGCGTACTCCAAAGCTAGTGGCACCATCTCGTGAAGCGTTAGAAATGCCATGATCCCTCCAACTCCTGCCAACAAGCCTTCCAGAATGTGATGCGGCATGCTCTGTGGAAACAAAGTAGCAACAATGATCACTCCCAGAGGTTCTGCCAATCCAGAGAAAGCTGCCAACTGAAACGCCTTCCACTTGCTCTCCGTAGCGAAGTATACAGGAAGGGCCACAGCAACACCCTCAGGTATGTTGTGGAGAGCTATGGCACAAGCTAAACTAATCCCTACCCGTAAGCCTTTGATGGAACCAAGGAAGACGGCAATTCCTTCAGGGAAATTGTGGAGACCAATCCCCACGGCAGTCACGATTCCGCTCATGAGCACTTGTTTTCGCCGTTGGCGCATTAGATGAGGCTTCTCGACGTCTTTGCCTTGTTTGATCCCCTTGCCCTTCCCAGCTGCATCCATGGCCGCATTCTGTTGTGGAGTTAACGAGGGCTCGGGGATCAGGGTCACTACTCCTGCAAACATCAACACGCCCCCGAAGAACCACAAATGCGCTCGAGGAAATCCTATCGCGTTAATGGCGTTGTGCATCAAGTCGTTGAAGGAAATAGAAAACATCAATCCAGCTGCTAGGCCTTGTAAGATGCCGAGCCTCTTGAGGTTAGGGGTTGGTTGTAGGACTACAACAAGTCCCCCTAGGGCTGTGCTAAGTCCGCCCACCATTGTGAGCAGCAGCGCAACCCATACTTGAGACCCAGACGAGATAATTTCATCGTTTGATACACCCATTGATATGCTCTTGCATTCCTTGCGTTTGATACAAAGAAACCCAGCACCACTGCCTCTGCACAGAAAAAAGGAGTTATCAATCGAGACTTGCAGCATCAAAATGCAAACTCCAAGACATGGCACCCTAATTCATTCGGGACGAAATTCTCATTCTCCAATAAAGCCAGTAGCAGAGCTAAACGTACTCGAACAACAATAACCTCCAGTCGAAACATCAAAACATCGAAAAAGAACATAACCATGCAGAGCTAAACCACACTGATCTCTTCGTCCCCTTCCTGAACCCACATAGTTCAGATACCGCGACGAAAGTTGAGAACTTACACACAAAAAAAACAAAAAAAAAAAAAAAAAAAACGACTTCCAAATCGCCGAACTCGTAGTGAGTAGTTGGAGATGAGGAAAGGATCCGAGGAACCTAATTCCTAACTTTGTACCGGCAAATGAGATTCGCAACCCCAAATGAACGTGTCGGAAAAGATGAGTGACAATTGAGACGACCAAGAGGATGAAGCACGGAAGAAGAAGGTCTCTGCGACGGAATCCTTGTGCTTCGAGCACTGTGCAGTAGACCCTAAGCTACAAATTTACGACAAATGCAGCGAGTTTCAGCTTTCTTGCGTCTGGCTTGATTTGGTGACAGTGGGTTCTAAAAATAGGGATGCAATGCAAGACTTCGAACTGAAAGCCTCGCCGGAATCAAGAGAAGAAGAAAGCCACGGTGAATTCGTCCCTCCGAGACGAACATCTCTGGTTCAGATTGCAATCCCAACGTGCAAAAGCTGAAGGCGCAAGACCTATCACTGCTCCGAGTTGACTCACAGGAGTGACGCCGCGACGGGCACAAGACCGTTGCAACAACACCTTTGCTCATTGTTTTTCTTTTATACATATCATGTATAAGGGAATTTCTTTTATACATATCATGTATAAGGGAATTTCTTTTATACATATCATTGTTTCCAAAGTCTATTACTTGAAACGTCAAAGTTTGATCAAATGTGCAAAGTAAATTAATAATAAATAAATAAATATCAGTGTCATAATAGTGAAGCCAAAACACAAATAATGTCTAATTCTTACACTTTTATACTTTTATTTTTGCAAGTATTCTCATGTATTATTGAATCACAATCACTTGAGGAGTTGAATCCGTACAAAAAAATATAAAATGCATGAAGTATCAATGTCATATTGATGATATTTGTTAATTTGGATCATTATTATATCAAAACATGGTATGAAAGGGACTTGATGTTTCTTGAATTTGATATTAAAAATTACTAAAACATTTGTTTTACATCATCATGCCATCTATCTTGACTTAATATTTCGAACCATATCAAAATCATATGTACACATGGAACTGAATTTCCACACTATTCTATCGTTTTCTCATCGTTGGTTAGCAACATTTCTTTTAAATCGATTCTACTAACAATGAAAATTGAAGAATGACAGTTGCCCTCATCTTGCATAGGTTACACACTTGGTTGTTTAAAATGATGCATTATCCTTCCAGTTGTGCCTGGCCAAAATCGTAAGTTGTGCACGTAAATCCAGCCCTGAAATACGTGTAAAACAAGAGAAATACTTTATAATGACGTGGTCTATGACATGAACTATTTCATCACAACTAATATAATTGTCAACATGGTTAAGGTGGTGCGGTTGAACGTCATAGCCACAAACAAAACTAACATTCACACTCGAGGCTTGGGTTCCTATCTCAAACCATAAAGGTTGGGCAGCTTAAATAACTTGGATAAAATTGAAGACGTTGAACTGCAGCTCGATCCTGCCCATCAGTTTATACTTGCAGCTGAGACCCCGTTCGCAAGTTCCGTACTATACGTGCAGTCACAGAAAACGTCAGTAATGTTGATAATCAACAGAAGTGAGTCACTGCTTTAACACATTTGACTTTTCGTTTTCAAGTTGCAGTCGGCTCTTGATTTAGACGGCACCTCTCTTGGTATAAATTGTACTGATTCTCAACACAACACAAGGAAATGGGTCTCTGGTAACGAAACCTATGCAAAGAAATTACAACCATCTGAAAGTGCAAAAACCAACATGAACTCGGCCAACATTGGTGCCAGCGCTGAAAAATGAAATCTGCCTTCGACAATTCACTATCTGAACATATCCTATTCATTACATACGGTGGGTTAAAGGTCCCAAGAGCAACCGGCATTCCTGAATAATTAATTTCAAACAAAACTGGAGAATTAACTTCTATCAATCAGTACTACTAGGCCTCTTCCTTTTCTTGTCCTTCAACCTCTTAGGGTCCAGAAGACCTTTGTCCACCAAAGTCTTCACTTTCTGTTCCTTTCGAGTCTTCACTTTGTCTTCAAACCCACTATCCACAATCTTCAACATAGCAACTCTTTTGGCTTTGTAAACCTGTATGAAGCCGAAATCCACGCTTGTCGTCTTAGTAATCAAAAACTGAGAAATATTAACCTTATAATTATTCTAAAGTGCTCAACAGAACTAGCAAACTGCGTACGACAGAGATGATGAAGGCACGGGCGATAGCGTCGTGACTTTTGACAATGATGCATGAGTTCAACATCTATATGAGTCTAGTCAGACGACCAACACCAGCTTAAATTAACTCCAGTTGTCCACTTCTGAAAGTAAACATACCTTTGTGATTGACTTCAAAACCTTGTCTTCGTCCAATTCATATTCCTCTAGTTTTTTTCCTAAAAGTTCTTCGATATCTTGCACTAGCTGCACATCGTACTGCAAACAATAACCACTAGTCAAACCAACGTAACAAAGATGATACACAGATAGCGAAAATCATTTGCCCAGGCATTCACATACCACCTAACTAATATTCATCGCCAGACTATAATCTTCCACATTAAAAAATGAATACAAAAGATGTGTAACAAAAGGTGTAAAATAATTCACACATATACAACCATCAACGAAAATATAACCACACCATAATTAACAGGCAAGTTCTCGACCAAAATATGGAACATTCTCTCAGTACCATCTCGACTTCCCAACCACCAGATACCCGCGACTGCAAATCACCAAAACTTGATCAACCCTCTGCAAGCATCAACGACACGACTACTTACCTGAGTTATCAAGCTCACAGCACTCCCTCCTCTCCCAGCACGAGCTGTCCTTCCAACTCGATGTACGTAGTCTCTAGTAAACCTGATGAGAGCAATCTTCATGTCAATAGAGACAATACCCAGATATGTAAAAGAAGACTATTACTCATGGTGTGATACAATTAGGACGCTGTAACAACAAGAAAAAAATAAACTAAGAAGGTGAATTACATTCCTGTTTCTAGTCTAATGTAACGAAATGGACGACATGCGGTAACCCGACATACCTGGGAATATCGTAATTAATTACTAAATCAACTGTTGGAATATCCAAGCCTCTACTTGCCACATCAGTTGCAATCAATATAGAAACCTGCCCCGACTTGAATCTACTTAGTGATGCAAGTCTTTGTTGCTGTGTCTTCATCGAATGCAATGCAGTTGTATCCACTTCCAGCTCTGACATCATCAAACTAAGTAAATGACACGTCCTGTGCACATTAAACCTCAAATGGGTTAGATTTGCCTTAATGAAAAGGAGCCAGGACCAGACAGCCAGACATAAGTTTAGTATAGTGGTTATAATGATACTCCCAAGCATATGCAGTAGCCAACACCACAAAGATCGCTTCTCTCGTTAAGTTCGTATTCAAACATGACAGGCACTTCAAAAGTCATTTCTTTCATAGAGAAAATATACAGGAAGAGAAATATTTGTAGGTCAAAGTGATCACCTGCAGCTGGAAGCAAAAATAATAACTGAACGTATTTTCCTCTCTTCCAGCGTGGACATAATGTGCATAAGGTACACATCTTTCACATTAGCAGGTGTTAAGATGTACTGCTGCTGAAGGGCCTCAACTGTTTTAAAGCCCTCGTATTGTTGATAGAAAAAAGCTTTGTCCAATGAAAGGTCATGCAAAGCTTTCAGATTACTCGTCATAGTAGCAGAAAATAATAAGGTTTGTCGATTGCTGGGCATGGTCTCAAAGACACTTCTGAGCTCACTTTCGAAGCCAACATCCATGAGCCGATCGGCTTCATCGAGGACCAAATACTGCGAAGTGGAAACAAAGGAGTTTAAGTACAGTAGCATCGTCACTATAACATTCTGGTATAGGATAAAGAATCCAAGAATATAGATGAATTCAAACCATCTTACTAAGAAATATATCTGCTCAACGCCACAGATAAACCCTGCATACCTTCGCTTTTGCAAAAACGTCGGGAATGCCAGGATCATTCATAAAATGATCCCTCAAACGGCCTGGAGTAGCAATGACAATATGAGGCCTCTGCATAAGAGCTTTGGCTTGCGTAGTCATATCCATCCCCCCAACCACCACTGTGCTCCGCAAATTCACCTCAGAACCTAAGGCCTTAAACTGATCGGAAATTTGAAATGCCAACTCTCGCGTTGGCGTCAACACCAGCGCAAAAACACCATACGGATTCTCGGCTAATTTCTGCAGAATCGGAAGTGCAAATGCGGCAGTCTTTCCACTACCAGTCTGCGCTAAACCAAAAACATCTTTCCCAGCAAGAATCTGCGGCACACACCCTTGTTGTACCAAGGTGGGGCGCTTCATTCCAAGCTCCTTGCATGCTCGCACCAGCCAGTCCGTTAACCCTAATCCTTCGAACGTCGTAATTTCTTTCGCCGCCTTCGCGTCTTCATCCAACAGCGCCGGGGCAGCGGTCTTCTTGTTGCTGGCTGCCGCGACAGCTGCCTTTGGTTTCCGTTTCGAGAACAACGGTGGCGCATTGGAACTCTCCATGGCTGGACCTCAAGCTAGACTTGCAATTCTTTTTATAGAATTACAGCTCTAACGCCACTTCGGAAAACTTCCCCCTGTACTTGCCAATCCCAAACCCAAAATCTCAGCCAAAGCTTACTTCACTGCCTAATCCTCACATAGACTCGACACAATTTGCCGAGAAGCAGGTCTTCAAGCAAGAATTGGTGGAACAGCTCGAATCACACTTGCAGCCTCGAAGCTTCCAAGCTCACATCCGCATCACCAAAAAACTGCGATTAGGTTTCGACTTCGGGGGCAAGGTGGACGAGAACTCAAATTTCGTCATTTCGCTCCGTCATCGTTGTAAGAACGCGTACTTTTCGTCGAATTTGCTTATCATCAGGGAATAGTCGGTGAGTCGAAGCCCTTTCGTGTTAAGTAGAATATCTCATGGCAATAAATAGTTTTTGCATAAGCTCTTCCACTAAAATTTGAACAGTTTATTTTTACATGTTTTATGTCAAGAAGTTTATGCTTATGTACTGTTTATATCTAATGAAACACATTTGTGTTACAAAGAAGTATAAAATGACTTCCATACGAGATCATTGTGTTGTACGCTCCGCAAAACGTGGCCGCTCCATGGAGGAGAGGAAACACCCTAGGGGCACCCGCAAGGGCCCCCCAAGCGCGCAATTAGTTTTTTTTTCTCTGATCACTATAGTAGGATACTAGGAGAAACTAGATTCGTGCTCAGGAGGTCGCCAACTCCACACAGAATCAAGAATCAACCCTAACAACACAGCAACGTGAGAAGTATATGAAATCCTAAAATTATTTTAGTATTCTTGTATTGTTTGATGAATCTTGATTCTCGCTCCATGTTTATCATGCTCCTTTGTAGTAATTAGACTGGTTCTCACATTGTGATTAAAAGATCCGCCATGACAGAATCCGCAGCACCTGCACAAACACAAGCTTGGACGAAGACAATCAAGACAGTTCAAGCCACGCTCTTCCCATCCGGCCCAAAATTGCGACCCAGTCTGGACCCTGATACGATCGCTTTCATCGAAGATGAGGCTCTTACCATGTCCAGAATAGCTTTGATTGGATTAGCTCCCACGAAGCATCCCTTGCGAATTGAACTACAAGAATGGTTGAATGTCAACTTGGTCGAACCTGCGATGGTGGTAACCAGAATTTGGATGCTGACTTATGGATATTTCGTATTGACCTTCAAAGGAGCAGAGGGAGCGACAACAGCTCTTCAACAGAGCCCTCTCCACTTCGGTAAGTACCTCATCTACCTACATCCTTGGCGCTCTCAATTTGATCTTGAGGCACCAAAACGAATCCGTATCCCTTTGTGGATTCAGTTCCTAAGACTCGACGATTTCTGCTACCAAGCTCTTCTGGCAGTCTGCTCCAAAATCGGAGAAGTGGTGTGGGCAAGCAAGCAAGAGGATTATCTGAGAAAATCCTGCACCCCAAAGATTTGTATATTGGTGGCAGACGTCAAAAACATTCCATCATCTATCATTCTACTGATTCCGAGGATGGCTGAAGAGATTGAAATTTTCTTAGAGTATGAAGGTATTCCAAAATAGTGTAGCAAGTGCCTTGAGCTTGAACACGATGCAAAATAGTGTCCTCAAACTAAACGACGGAGGAGCAAGAGTAAAAAAACCGAGCATCTCCTAGCTCCCAAGTCAACCATAGAAACAGGTGTACAAAAATCTCTCCAGGAATCTCCATCAATTAAAGATAGAAAAGCCACCTTCGACAATATTTGCATTACCAGTGATAGTATTGACCTGAACTCTCAGCCAACAGGAGTTCACACCGCAATGACACATCAGGGCAACCCATATACGGACTCAAACCCCCCACCCTCCCCCGACGACACCACTGGCTGGCAACTAATATGCAAAAATGGAAGGATGCTCAAACACCACTCAATCGAGCAACCATTGATACTAGCACCCTCTCCCAGCAAGAAGAGGCTGATTGCATCCAGTTTATTAGAAGAACAAGTGTGAAGAATGCTGAACTTTGAAGATACCTCAAGCACGGGAGAAAAAAAGACTCCAACTGTGATCGGTCATACTCACGACCTCTAAGGAATGAAGAACCCGCTTCTTGAGTCTCATTCATGGTGAGTTACAAGGGACACGTATCTTCCTCCCATCAAATACAGAACCTTTGAGAGCCTCAGGGAACTTTGGGATCAATTACAAGCAGATATGGACACCAACCTTGGCCCTGGAAGCGCAAGCGCAAATGAGAAATAATACAATGGATAAGAGAGTGGCAATTACTCAACAAAGGATACTCCATTTACCATGTTTTGGCTCTCATGGAAGTGACCTCTAAAAACTATCTTTTATTTTGACAAGACTCAATTTCAATGGACTGATGTTGAAGATCTAAGGCTGTATGTACATCCAAATTGAGACCTCTCTCCCAATGACAGCCATCCAATGAGAATGCTAGCATCCCACTAGAAAATTGACTCCAAGGATGTCCATCCAATGATATAAGGCCAGGACACCTTAGCACTAGTCACAATAAACAAAAAACCACATACAAAACATAACTTCTCAAGCTGCCCAACCATGAAGAAATGTATTAGCAAGCTCAATCAACAACATTAATCCTCTCCACCAACAATAGAGTCAAGTCTACTCCTTACTTAGGGCCACTCCACCCACTAGGCTCTAATTGGCTTCATTCTCCTATACTCTTCTTGGTAGTATATAATTGAAATAAGCATCGTCATTGGTGTGGCTTCAAATTAGGTTGCTAAATACATCTTGATCTATCGCATAAGGAACATAGTCAACTAGCTTAAGGTTCATATCTCCCTCGAAGCTTAGAGTTTGGATCATATAATTAAAGTAGCTATTATTTGTGAGATATTACAATAGATCTCAACCAAAAATGCATCCAACTAAGCCTCCTTGCTAATACTTCAACATCTTATTGTTAACAAAAGAAAAATCTTTGAGATACAATACATTGTAGTATTATTCATCCTCCAACACCATGCACTTACTATCAAGTAATTTTGTACTATTCCTATCTTGAGAAGCTATTGATTCACCACTCTTAACCTCCATCAAAGATTGACAAAAATACTTGTGTAGTGACCTAGAATGTATAAGGTTTTTTTAGCCTAATTACAGGTAGAATTAATTGGAGTCACTTTTGTGCTCACCTCTAATCCTTACATATAAAACCAAGCCTAGTCTTTATCCAAACGCATAAAATGTCAAAAGAAATATGTCAAAAAATCCGCACCTTTGGCATGAAAAAAAAAAAAAAAAAAAAAAAAAACCTTTAGAGAGGGACAATATAGAATCCGATCTTAAAGCAATATAGAGGGAGAATTGGAATTCTTCTAAGTACCAAAATGATACACAAACTCATTGACTACAAAGTTATAATATTAGGATAAGCTCAATAGGTAATCTTGAAGATAAAAAATAAACAAATTAGGTTTTTGAATGTCTACGCTTCCAATTGGAGGAGCAACAAAGTAGTATTTTAAAACAAATTAACAATAACCTCTCCATCATTGTATCATCTTGAATACTTGGTAGAAACATCAACATAGCAAAAAAAGATTTCGACTATAGCAAACTTTCTTCCACTAATCTATGCCCAGAAGAACAAGCCAATTGATATGATTTTACAATGCCATATGGTGTCATAGATACTTAATTTTATAACAACTTTGACCACCAAGGATCCTTATCTCTTTTTTTATTGAACAAACAAACATTTACAATCTACTACCTTGCTTGACTAGACCATGTTATGTAGGAACTTGGAATAGTTACAATGGAGGTAGAATCACCATCTTTGATGGCTGTAGCCACTTTTCTTATCATTCATCAATTGAACTAATAATTTGAAAAGCTATTTACAAGAGTGCCAAGGATAAACAATTCAATTTCAATGTATCTTTTTTAGAGGATCTTATCTTACAACAATTAACCAAGTAGTGGATATTGGAGCCTCAACTATTGTAAAGAGAGGAAGAATGGTCCTCATGGTTGATATGAGCACTCTAAAGAATAAAAGAATCTTATCAAGAAGAAGGTATCCAATGTTATCGTATAGTAACACGAGTATATGGTGAAAAATAAAAATAAAATGGATGTTATTATAGAAGAGCCTAGTAGAAAGATGTAGTAGAAAAACAATGATAAATTATAGAAAGGTAGTAATAAGTTTAGTCTTAATACTACCTTTTGTAGAAGGAACTTCTATATACTTTGTAGAGATATAAATAAGCTAAATCAAAGTAAATAAGATAAGAAATCAATATAGGAATGTTTAGGAGAAAATTAACAATATATTAAATTAAAACTTATATAAAATTACCAAAATTTTATATCCAAAGAGGACCAGTTGTTAACATGGATCAAAATCAGATCTTGGGGCTTAAAACCGCACACCTATGGAGACTTAAGGATTCTTTTGTGAATCAAAGAGTGAGATTTGAGATCAAACTTGAAGAGAGATTTTTGAGCATTAATTTCATGTTATTTGGATTAACGTTGAGAGTATAAAGGATTTTCAAAGTTAGTGATGTTCTCAGTGGGTTTAGATTTTAAGAAATAAAAATATGTTTTCAAATTTAATGGTTTTTGAGTTTTATGGTATTTATATAGGTGAAATTTGGATAGGTTGTTGTTGTGCTTGTTGTCAATGTGTGTACAAAATTTGAGATCAATCGAATGCTTAGATTGAAGCATATGAGGGTTTTTGTGGAATATGGTCTTGGAAATTTGAAATTTAGGATTAGTGAGTGATTCTAAGATCTAGCAATATTTTCTATTTGTGTAGAAGCAAAATTTAGAGAGCTCACTTAAGACTTGAATATCTATATATAATCTAATTTTAGAATAAATTGAATGGTATTAAAAAGAAAAATTGGTGTTGAAAGATCAACATTTGAATTAGAGCAGGAGGGTGTCCAATAACTAAGAGGCTTTAGGAGCTTTTCTTACAATTGGTAAGTCCAATTTTTTTCAAACTTTGTGTGCTTGTCAATTGCTTGTTTTTTGAAGTTTGGATATAATTTTAGTTAAGATCTACTATTCAATTAATATTTATTGAAGTTTCAAACAGCTATAGTAATTAATTGAATTTACCTGGGATTTTCTTGGAGTTGTTTAGGATTTAGGATTTTATTAGGATTTGGTCTAGGATTATGGTTTAGATTTTTTTTAGAATTTAGGATTTGTTTAAGATTTAGGATTTCATTAAGATTTCATTAGGATTTGATTTAGGATTTAATTAAGATTCATTAAAATTTTGATTAAGATTAATTTAGGATTAATTAGGATTTATTTAGAATTTATATTTTTATTATTTAAAAAGGATTTTAACTATTTTTTATAAAATTCTATTTTTAGAAAATTTAAAGATTTTTTTTAAAGATTTTTTTTAAAATTATTATTTTAAAATTTTATTTATTATACTTCTTTAAGTTTAAATTATGACTTCTTTGTGTTTCTTTTGTGACTTCTTTTAAACTTATTTTGGTTGATTAAGATTTAATTGAGATTATTAAGGATTACATGAATTTTATTTAACATTCTATTAGACTTGGTAGAATTGTTATTGCATTTCTATTTACCTTCCACAGCTATGTACTCGATGCATTTTCAAATAAGAATACACATAATACAATAACAAGCTCAAGCTTGTTGTACTTGATTAATTCAATTCAAAGCAACATTGGCCTCAATTGAATAACTACTTTATTTTATTCCATAGAATAAATTCTTTCAAAATACTTATACTATTGTGGTACAAGAATTAACTAAATAATTGATTAAGCAGTCTCAATAGTAAGCTATTCATAATTCTTTAGGTTGAGTACAATTCAATCACTAAATAGACAAGAACTTCTTTCATAGTATTTAAAAAACTAAGTTAGCTCTTCCAATCCAACTACTTCATAGTCATGACAAAAGGGAGCTTGATACTAATACTTTTATGGTTGCTTATACTAAGGAGTATTACCAAAAGTTGTTGACTATCCAAGTTATACTTTCATGGTGCATTGCAGCTAGAGACTACTATTGGACTAAGGTTTCCAAGCTCATTTGGAGGAAGATGAATCAAACCTTGACAATTCTATTAATAATAATGGAAATTCATAAAACTCTCAAAGAATTTCTAAGTAGCCAAGCCATTGGAAGTGATGGACTATTAGCAGAATTTTTCATGAAGCTATAGAATGCCATTAGCAACAATTTATTAATTTTCTTCAATGAAGCACTTCAATCATGTGCCTTTTGTTGCCATTTCAACATTGTATTCTTTTGTTTAATTCCAAAGTGTGGTTTTAAAAAAAATTAAAAAAATTAGAGGCCAATCACCCTATTAGGCATTGTTTACAAAATTTTAGCTATGGCACTAACTAATAGACTTGAATCCATACTTCAATGATCTTATCAGACCTAAAAAATTTTTTTTTTTTTTTAAAAAAAACATTATAGATAATATCTTCTTAGTCTTTGAAATCATAGAGTGTATTATAGAATCAGACCAACCCATGGTAATGCTCTTATTAGATTTCAAGAAGACTTATAAAAGCCATGGAATTTGAGTGCCACTAGATTAAGTAGATTAGAGCCCTATATATGAACTCATGGTGCTCAATTGGTCTAAACAACATTACTAGCACACTTTTTAAATTCACTAAGTTAGTACATTAAAGATGCTTCATTGCTCCTTTCTTTTATATCATTATAGTTAATTGTCTAGGTTATCTTTTAGAAAGTGAAGGAGGAATTAATATTATCTTTTTACTAAGTTAAGAAGAGAAAGTGATTGATTAATAAGAAACCAAGAAAATTTAAATCACACCAAACTTATTCTTACCACCTTTGCCACTACAATAGATACAAAGATTAATTGGAACAAATCCAATGCAATATAGATCTCAAAATCTCCTAAACTCATCTCTTAAGGAAAAGAAGATAACTTTATATGGTTAGCACTAAGGGAAATGACTAGGTATCTAGGTTTTATGATAGGATTTCAAGTCTCCCTAGAAAATAGATTTAAATCA
The DNA here is from genome assembly GCF_059467195.1 of Physcomitrium patens. NCBI lineage: Eukaryota > Viridiplantae > Streptophyta > Bryopsida > Funariales > Funariaceae > Physcomitrium > Physcomitrium patens. The sequence continues at coordinate 16,011,680 of NC_143425.1, read as the reverse complement.
ACTCTTAAACAAAAATTGACATATTGATGCACTACCAAATTATCTTTAGCTAGTAGAATACTAATTGCCAACCAAGTCCTACTTGCATCAATATGGTACATAGCTTCATATTGGTATCCTCATATCTGATCCATACTCAAGGTACAAGCACTAATATGCAACTACATTTGGTTGGAAGAGAATGGAAAAACACCATATAGAGCTAAGGTGGCTTGGGAGTTTGCAATTTCATCCAAGAAGAATCTTGGAGGTTTGAAGCTTTTAGATCCTGAGCTTCAAATGCAAGCTCTTCTAACTCAACTGCTTGTTAGTGGTCTATTGCTTGGCATAGCATCATGGTAGGTGCTTATTAAGCATTGTATCACCTCACTCTACTCCAAAAGAGGAGGCACATGGCCTCCACACATTCACTTTGTTTTATATGCACATGCAGTCAAAGGATCCGGTTCCGACCTTTTGGTGGACAATTTGGAAGGCATGGACCAAAGTACATGGGTTGGAATTTCAACAATCAACGCATGCCGACTCCACGGCTCGACAGTGTATTTTTTGAAATGCAGAGATACTTGATGATCAAGGATTCATGCTTGGTAATGCCTTATACTTACCAGGGAGTACATGGATGAGGAAAGGGATTGTACAACTGCAGGATCTCTGGCATGAGCAACTGCGAAATTAGAAAACCAAAAGTGAATTGAGCAGCATCGCCGGATCCAGAAACACAGAATAATGGAGAAATGATATCCTAGCAGCAATCCCGGGCCGCTGGAGTATGACACAGCGGCCCTCTCTCACACGAAACGAATGGGTCACGGTACTGGACACATATCATGGATCCAGACCTCATCCAAACCCGCAGTCACCACGAAGGCGCCACCTTCGAACAGTTCAAACCTGATCATTATATTTGAAAGGTAACGGATCCCCTAATGGATATTACCGAATTGGATTTGAACCGATTCGTGTAATCACCCCGAGCTGTGATCTCAAACATATTCATGTTAACCCAAATGTAGCCTGCGATGGACCCATTCGATGCATGGGCCCAGTCAAGTCACTCGAGTTTGACCCCGCGGAATGGAAATGGCGCAAAGTTCCACCTCTCCAAGCTGCTGATTTTTTCAATTATTCTTCAAGACATGGCTACCGAATCACACTGGACAAAGTTCAAACGACCCGACTTCACATCAAACAAGCTGCGTTGGGCCTCACTCCAACAGAAATGTCGGACTCCACGAAGCTCATGTGGGATAAGAACAAACCCGCAAGGTTGGAAGTGTTCTTGTGGCTCCTTAACTCAGGTGTACTCCCAACAGGTAGTTGGGATTCTCCAGCGTTTGGACAATCTGTGACAGGAACACCCAGGAGACAGCGGACCACTGCCTCATGAATTGCAAATTTGCAAGGCGAGCATGGCACCGTTACTCCAACATCCGCACCCCGGATTCAGCGGGGGACGTTCAGCGCTGTCCTATAGAGAATATGGTGTATTCTAGTTTTCTCTCAGGAAGTAACTAACGTCTCGCAGATCTGCCACAGTGACTGGCGGGACACAATCTACGCCGGCATGGCACGTAGAAACCACATTCTTAGTTTTTTGAAGACCTGTGGTAAGAAGCGGCAGACAGTTCTTCCCAAGGAGTTTGACGCTGTTTGGTGTAGTAAAAAAAATTTCTGTGTGGGAACCCTTCGCTCATTACAATGGGTGATGGAACCGAATCTCTCAGCTCTGCCAACCCGTCCCTGGGACCCAGACTGAAGTGTAAAGTATCTAGTTCTTTAATATAACCACCGTTTGTACAAAAAAAAAAAAAAAAAAAGGACTTCCATACCACAAAAATTATCTGGTCCAGTTCAATTGAAGAGACCCATTCTTTTAAAACTGACATACAAAAAGAAGAAAAAAATGTTATCTATAACATTACTATTACAAAATGTTATCTATAACATATAATGTTATAGATAACATTACTATTACAAAATATGAGAAGTCATAGATGACAATAGACATGCTAGATGTTCAAAATTAATATGATTATTGCGCGGAACTAAAAAGTTCCACAACATGGATCAATTATCCACAATAATATAAAAAATATTTCGTAGGTTAAATGTCAAGAACTGCATTTGAACTCTCAGGTCTCCTCTTCTCACAAGCAGCTTTATTTACATCATCACAACATTTAACATCAAATTATCAGGCATACTCTATATTGTGCAAAGAAAAGGAAAAAAAAAAGTAAAAAAAAGGTAGAAAGGCTGAGCCTGTTCCCAGCCTGGCTCGGTCCGCCTGGAGGACACTAATGACAGGCACTGGGCCTACTGCTACACACAAAGGCAACTAGTGAATAAAGAGGAAGAGGAAGAAGTATCGTAGAAACTGCGAAGCGGAATGTGAGTGCGGGGGTGAGTGTGTTCAAGCGGATCCGTCAGTCCAAACCCTAATTTCGTCGCGGGGGCACGGAGTAGATTGTTTACAGACAGACGCAGTGTATTGTATTGTAGTCTTAGGAAACCTGCTGTGGAGGAGAGCAGGGCAGGGGATGGCGAAGAGGAGGGAGGTGTAGGTGATTGAAGGGAATTGAGAGCGGGGAAGGGAGCAATCTCAGCTGGTTACGATGATGGAGGGGCCACAGATGCAACAGGGCCACGATTATCTTCGGGCTCCCCCGGTCCCTGCTGCTACGGCAGCGTCAGCTGCTCCGGCTGAATTTGGTCGTCCTAATGTTATCTTCGATGGTGCGTGTGTCGAGCAATCATGGTTGCTTCTTAATTCTTAATTCTTTGCGATAGTCGCCGTGTGTTGGAACAAATGGTCAGTTGGAGTCTTGATTGCTGTGATTTTAGTTGTTATAATTAAATTTTGGTTTGGATGTGTGTGGACTTGGATTAGTTGCAAGTTCTTGCATCGTGGTTTATAGCGAGGAATTACTGTCGAAAAGGTACTTGGCTAGCCCTTGGGGGGTGCAGGAGGCTCCGTGTTGTGCAAAAGTGGAACATGCGATGAAGAGCAGGGATTATTTGCTCTTTGTACTGCTGCAAAACCTTTTTCATAATCTTAATGCACCAATAACCAATGACATTTAGTCATTCTCTCGCCAAGATAAAGTTCTCACAATCCCCCGTCCAATTTCTAACCGATCCAATAATGGGAATTTAATGTCGCAATGAAGTCGCAAAGTACCACATTGCAACAGAGAATTGATTCTAAAGCAGGTCACATAATCGAACGGTCTATCCGCCACACTAAACCAGTGGCGACATTCACATAGAATGTTTTATGCCTAACCTAGGAGGATCTGTTTTCTGTAGGGAAACGGATGCGGAAACCTGTTCACCGGAGAACTGTCGATTACAGCTCTACAGTTGTGCGCTATATCCAGGTCAGTTACCTCAAATTTGTATTGGATAATTGTTCCTTCTGCATTCCTGGATTCTTGGTATGTCTTTTCCAGAAGCACGTGCATTCTGTCGTTGTGTTGTCTTGCTTTGGTTTAGGTCAATTATTCATTTCGCTAAGATTCAGAACTTTAGTCCGCAACACGATGAGCAGTGATAAAGAATTTTTGCGTTGGGGACAATTGCTCAGTCTAACTTAAACTCTTACGCCAAATCTGCAGAACCGGACTTGGCAACGCGATTGTAGGGATGCTCCTGCGTTGCAACCTACTTCAGCTGCTGTTGTTGATGTGAGTTTCCTCTTGTTTTAGGGACTGGCTGATAGACCATCTTTTTTACATATAATTTTGAGTCTTGCTGTAGAATTCTCTGGGACTTTTTGTTTTCCATCGCATGGTTTGTGTAGAGATCGTGTGAGTAGATTATTTGTCAAGAATAGTGTTACATAGTTACAATGTCTATGTCGGCCAAGTTATATACGCAACCTTTGTTGTAACATGGTGAATTAGAAAACATACTCGCTAAAACAGTGATAGATTACATTCGAGATCTTTAATATCGAAGAATTGTGTGTGGCAGATGCTTCCGACAGTAGCATACCCTGATAATCCAGCGACGAGCTTCACTACCAAGTTTGTGCACCCTTCGACAAATAAAGTGCGGTGCTCAATTAATCGAGTGTTGGTAAATTCTTCTGCTGTTGATGTCGATCTAAGAGGCTAATTTTTTACATTAATGACATGTTCATGTTTCAAACTAGTTGACTGCCTCATTTCAAGTTCATAGTTGCAAATGCAGTGATTTTTTGACTAGGATTTCCAACTGAATGTTCGAACAAGTAGATGTGTGCAGAATAGATTTTGAGGCATATTTTTGGGCTCACAGTGGATTCTTCCAAAGTTTTGAAAGCTTGAGAATATTAGCATATGTTTATTATTCGTAGTGCCTGCAGAAGTTTAGGATGAGGGTGTTCAGGTCAGATAGAATCATATGTACTTCTTGATTCAGTAATATAAACCTCTACTTATTTCATTCAATCACGAGTAATCGATCCAATTAAGCCATTTTCACTTAAGAGATGACAAGCAAACAACGTTTTATATATGTTTGTTAGTGGTAGGATACTTCTTCCTGATCTAGGTCATTAACTTTTGTATGGGGCCCGATTCAGGTTGTCATCAAGTTTTACATGGGATCTTGTGCATCTCATTTGTTGAGTATTCATCCATCTACCTTTGGGGGCTCTTCAGTGCTTCATCTTAAGTAGAAATAATGTACTTGCGTGCATCTCTTAATGACAACTTTGCATTGGTTACAGTGGACGCCAAATGGACGAAGGTTGATTACAGGATCACAAAGTGGAGAATTCACACTCTGGAATGGACAATCATTCAATTTTGAGATGATTTTACAGGTGATTGCCTAGTCCTCAACAATTGTAGCTTCACTCAATATGAATTAGATAAGTCCTGTCCCTAACCACTGTTCTCTGTTTGGAAGGGCAGGCACATGACCTTGCAGTGCGATCAATGGTATGGAGTCACAACGAGAATTGGATGGTGACTGGTGATGATGGCGGTTGCATTAAGTGAGTATTCTCTAGAAAGATTTTTTTTTCAGTTTTTTGGGAAATTCTACCTGAATTGCCAAACTGAAGTATTTTCTTTACTTCAGTCCGTTTTACTTTGCAAAAGATTGCGAATTGCAGCTTTTGTTGCTTCATCACTGTATTCACAATGCAGTGTTGCAGGTACTGGCAAACCAACATGAACAACGTTAAGGCAAACAAAACGGCACATAAGGAGGCTGTGCGAGACTTGAGGTATACATGCATGCAAACTACGATTGAGCATGAAATTAAGTGTACATATACCGTTTTCCTTTGTTTCAGAGTGCAGCCGTGCCTCTTTCCGGTGCCTTGGAGTTTCATTCGCGTACTTTCGCAGCGCAAACATGCAATTTGTGATATTCAATTGGAAAATGTAGATAATTGCTTATTTCTAGACGTCTGCTTTGTGCTCATTACAGCTTCTCAAGTACAGACCTCAAGTTCTGCTCATGCTCTGACGATACTACTGTCAAAGTATGGGATTTTGCTCGTTGTCAAGAAGAAAGGTCACTTACTGGTAAATGAATTTTCTCTTAATGTTCAATTTCGTACATAAGGGGTTCTTTGTCTCTTGCAAGAGGTCGACTACAAGTTTTTGTGGCACTTCTAATTCTTATCATGAGCTTATCTTAACGTATACATTTGGACGTTTACTCTTGGATTCAAGGTTACATTTTATGGAATCTTATAAGACAAATTTCTGGTAGTAAATCACATGAAGTTCAGATCCCAGCGCCGGTTGGGCTAACAAATCAGATTGTGTTTTGTATTTCTACTTATGTGAAATGTGATAAATACCCATGATTGAGTTTATGGAGTGTCTATCTTACAGGACATGGTTGGGATGTTAAGAGCGTGGACTGGCACCCTCAAAAAGCACTTCTTGTATCCGGTAGGTTGATAAACGCAGTGTTCTCATCTGATGGTCGGAGTGTATGTTTGTGCATTTCTATCAAAAAGACTCCAATACAACTGATATTTGAGATGGGAACTGGTGCAGGGGCAAAGGACAATCTAGTTAAACTCTGGGATGCTAAGACAGGACGAGTACTTTGTACCCTGTAAGTTTCTTTTTTCTAGCATGTGTCCTTCGTGGATCACATTGTGTGTGTTTTTTTCTAGTTGAGTAGATGGAGCTGTACAGAGTTGTGAAGTTATGGAAGAGCTGTCTTGGTTTAAGGTAAAGTGATGCTTTAGATTGCCATGAGGTATTTTGTGGCTAGTCTACGATCATACATTGCGCAGCAGATGTAAACTCTTTGGTCTGTCTCGAATAGAAGTAGGCTTTGTAACACGTTGGGTAGGAGCGTACATAGAGCCTAACTAATGTATACTGGGCTTAATGGAAGAATCTTTCATAAATTACAACAATGATGATAATCAAGTTGCAAATCTATACCACGAGCAGAGTCTCTGATGGCAAAGCGGGCTATGAGGGGTAGTTCAAAATTTAAAATTAATCCACTGCTTTTTTGCAGCACTGTCTCTAGTCTCGTTTTTTCTTCTCTTAATACGTTTCTTTTGTCTTTCTATTTAGAGCTAGTATATAATTGGTCTATGATTTGGTTTCTCTTTGCTACTATATGGTCATTGATGCTGGTCTTTTTGCACAGACATGGCCACAAAAACACAGTACTGTCAGTAAAATGGAACAGTAATGGCAATTGGGTGCTCACTGCATCTCGAGATCAAACTATTAAGGTATCATTTTCTCAAATGATGTATTTAAGTTGGTGCTAGTTATGCATGTATGCAGTTTTCTGACGTTTTCTCTTATGTTTGCAGTTGTACGATATTCGCACTCTGAAGGAATTGGAGTCCTACCGAGGGCATCGGAAGGAGGTTACATGTAAGTCTTCTTCTGCTGCATCTTTTGTTCATAAACCTGTCATTTGACAGTCTGAATGGGACGTATAGTCATAATTTTCGTACAGTCTCGATTGTGTTCGTCGTTTTTGACTCTTTGGGGGTTACTTTTGCCTGAATACAGCTTTGGCTTGGCATCCATTTCACGAGGACCTTTTTGTCAGTGGAAGTTATGATGGTAGTATCATCCATTGGCTTGTTGGGTAAGTGCTGAATTTTCTATCTTTTCTCCTAGCATGGATTTATTCGCTATGAAGCTATAAGAAACTTGAATGCCTCTGCGAAATTCTCGCCTGAAGCCCATGCACAAGGTAAAGTAAAGGTCTTTATTTTGAGCAGGCACGAAGGACCACAAGCAGAAGTTGCAAATGCACATGAAAGCAGTGTCTGGGACCTGGCTTGGCATCCGATGGGTCATATTTTATGCAGGTATTGTGTATTTTTGATGATTGCATTTATAATCTCCCTTTTTTGGTTAGTTATGCGTGGATTTCAAACTTGGTGTCATGTAGAGCAAGCGTGACCAGATCTTGTTGAGGTGAATGCAACTGCAGGATTTGTCTAATCCAAACAGCAGTACGTTTTGTCTCATCATGTGTAAAGATAGTAGAGGTTTAAATGATGACTTGGACATATTTTTGCGTTCGACAGTGGAAGTAATGATCATACCACAAAATTCTGGTGCCGCAATCGCCCTGGGGAGACCCTTAGGGAGAACAGACAGAGCAATGCCCATGCACAAGGTAAAGTTGACGCGATAGTGATTATCCTTATTTAGAAAAGTTGCGAGGTGACATGGATTTTTATTTACTGCTTTGGATTAAGACTTTGTTTCACCTGAGAATAATGTTCGAACATGCCATTCAACTTTTGTTGTTTGCGGTGGAAGCAGGAGCTAGTGCAAACGATTCTCATTTACAAAGTCAGAACTCAGGTTCAAATATTGGTAATGGTCCTAGTCGTAGCGAAGGCGCTATTCCAGGTGTGGGTATGGCATTGGAGCCAGTGGTGGCTGGAAGGCTGCCGTTGCCTCCTGCTCCAAACCAGAATCCTAGTCTACGGGGACCTCATCCACCTTCTACACCTTATCCGAATATGTTTCAACAGCCGCAGCAGCAACAACAGCATCAATTTCACCAACACAATCAACAACAGCCTCAACAAAGGCCTCAATCACTTCCTCCACCCCCTCAGTCACGCCCGCCACAAAATCAGGCCCAGCTTCAGCCTCAGCCCCAGTCCCAGCCCCAGCCCCTCCTGAATAGACCAGTTCAGCAAAGCATGATGATTCCAAATCAGCACATGCAGAACCAAATGAATTCTCAAGGTCCAACTGCCCAAGGCCCCCCGCAGCAGCTTCGGCCACCTATGGGACCCTCTCCACCCTTGGGGCCTCCACCTTCCATGCGTAGTGACTACATGCAAGGTGGGCCGCAGGGCTATATGGCACGGTCTCCGGGTATTGGAGTTGTACCCGGTCCTTATATGACAATGCCCGGTCAATTGGTTCCTGGTCCACCCCCTTTGCCTTATCAGGTATTTAACTTCATGTTTGTGCTATTGATATTCCAAGTTTGTACGTTTGTGAAATAGCAGCGCAGGAGTCATTTCAAGGATTCATAGATCAATTTTCTTTCTGCAGGGAGGCGCTCCACCAAACATGATGGATATTCGAGCACATGGTATGAATGTAAGCATGGGCATGAATGTGGGAATGGGTATGACCATGAACATGGGCGTCCCTCATTCTCACCCATCTGGGCCTCCTCCAGGCCACGGTTAAAACCGTCCGGTCTACGCCACAAAAGCTCTGTTTGATATGGCATTGAGCACACCCTTGTGAAGCACGTGGATGAATGGTCCGCCGGTGATTGCATCTTAGTTCAGCAGACAAAAAACTCAACGAGTTCTCACTATCAATGTTGGTCTGTGTTGGGCAACCTTTGGAGGTCATTGTGCAAGTCCCTGAGGATTTTAAGCAGATCTAAAGTCATGTGGTATTGTAGGGCGCTTGCATGATTTTCTGTAGCGGATGTACCCAAATAGAAATGGTGTCTCTTGTGACGAGCCAACCATGAGCATTGCAGGGCAACCAGATAATTGTGCGTGAACATTCGAACCGAGACGAATTGACGGATTATCTGCAGTGTACGAGCGTGCATTACAGATTAGTTTAGAAATTGGTCAAGCCCAGGACGTGGTCCTACCATTTGTCAAAAAGAGGATCTCTTTCAGTTTTGAGAGTATCGAATTCATCTTCCTGGATTCTGCACGATTGTAAAGATTCTAAGCTATCTGGTATTGAAAATCTTGTACGATTGGGACAACGATTAGATTCTGGGGTTTTCTGCATGGGTCTTTTTTATACTTGACTCTCATGATTAATCAATCAAAACTCTGGGTCCAACTCAGATTGTTTATGTTATCTATTTTCTAACCTTTATTCTTTCTAATTCACTGATAAATGCTTTGGCCTTGCGTGGAATATGGGATTTTGAGCAAGGCAAATTGAGCCCATGTTGCAGTTGAAAAATTGTGAACAGGAGAAATGTGAGCTTCAGAAAGGTTTGAATTGATTTATTGGATGAATACATTGGTATCTTGGATGGAAATGAAATTTGTAATCTTGTGATAGCCTTTGTAAATAAATTGCTTCTTTGGAAGCTTCCAAGAGTGTTGTGTATTCCACCTCTAGTATTAAAGAAAACAATTGACCAATGTTTGGTAGATCAGATAATTGGTCTAGAGGCAAGCTTGAATACATATCCAATAGTGGAGCATCAAGTCTCAAGAGAACCAAGGTAATCTACATTTGTGAATCCATCAAGTATAGTCAATTAACTTCTTTATATACTTCAAATTGTGCTTAACTGCTTTTAAGTGTTGTTACTTTGGCATAACAATAAACCTAATAAAAATACTTCCTACCTAGGATAGATTGGATCTTGTATTAGTAGAGAACAAATTTTATTAATCATCTTAGAATGGTGAGTTGTATTATCCAATGAGATCTTTGTATAAGATTAAGTAATAGGTTCCTTTAGTAAAGTAGTGCTCAAGTGAACAATCAACCATACCAAATTCATTCAATATTTCTTGAGAGTAAAAAAATTGATAAAAAAAACATCTTATTATACAGGTATTCAAACTCAATTCCTAATTATTTTAAATTTTTTTCAAGGTCCTTTATTTCATACTTCTCAATAAGTTGTAGTTTGATTTTGGCAATGCATTTGTTATCATTAGGAGTAATAAAAAGATGATTAATATAAAGAAGAAAGATTATAGTAGAAGCACCTTATGGCTTTGTTATATTGTATTTGTACACAATATATAAGAACTATGAAATACATTAGTTCTTGGTTTTTATTTTTTGTATTAAATAAAATACTTAAAAAAATAATTAGGTATTAGAAATAAATAATTTATTTATTTATAGATTAAAATAATTAATGATAATATATTTAGAATAAAAAGAAATATATATAAAAAGATGTATGAATCTTATTAGTAAGAAATGTCATAGTTGTTAGAAAAATTAAGTTTGTAGAAGGAATTAAGATAATTAATTATTAAAGTATCCATTTAATGTGAAATTCGGTAGACATGTTTTTAGTAGGACTATTTATAGCTATATAAATTTTTTTAAAATAAAAAATTAAAGCTTGTGAGAAATTGAGATTTAATTAAAGAAAAGAGATTGGGCATCAAAATTAAGTAGAGGAAAATTGAGGCTTTGGATATCAAGTGGTGGCTTAGGGCTTGTAGAGAAGGATGGATGGTAAGGTACTTATGTGGCACTTAGGAGGTTTTGGATTTTAACTCCCATAGTAGCATTTGAGAGAAGAATATATATATATATACATATATATATTCTTTTAAAAGTCCTCAATTAATTTATTGAACATATGTAGAGGGTTGGTTCTACAATGCATGCATTAGGAGATTATATTGGATGACAAGGGCCATTGTCACCTTTAGGCAGGAGTGAAGAATCTTCATAAATAGTAGCATGATGTATGATGCCTATGCCTTTTATATATTCATCTTCCTAATAAATTGGTATATAGCTTTTCTTAAAAATAAAATAAAATAAAATAAAAAAGACAAGTTAGTAGTGGATAAAGTATGATGACATAAATTCTTTAGAATCTTCAACCTATTTTTTTTCTTTTAAATAAAAAAACTTAAAATAAAATAAAATTTAGGATTCAAGCTTTAGAAGTAGGATTTAGGATTTATAAATAGGGTAGGATTTAGGATTTTGAAAAGATAGCATTCATGTGTGTTTACAAATTTTTAATGAAGGGATTTATTGACAATATGAGGAGAAAAAAAAATTACAAAAGATTTGTGTTTTTATTGAATATTGAATATGTTCTGAAAGTTTTTATAAAAAAATATGGCAATAAGTAGCAACCAGAAGCCTTGTGTTTTCTCAAGGCAATTTCCTTCTCTATAATAACACGATGTGACATCTGGTACCAACCTATATTAGATGGATGTAGTCTAATTTAGTTTAATGAATTTTCATCCACTTAGTATTGTATGTTAGTTGACCTTGTTACTGTTAATAAGGCTTTGAGGATTTAGGTAGAAAAGCCCTACTAACTTGATATGCTTATAAATTACTTTATAATCTTTTGAGTTTTTTTAAAAAAACAAAACTCATGGTTGTAAAATTTTGCTTGACTATGGTGATTTAACCATTTAATAAAGTTTAGGATTTTCTCTACACACTTTTACTCTTCGATTCTTCTTTTGTAGTACGAAAGTTAGCTTAACTATATTGTATTTAGATTTATCATCTTTCTTTTATCTATTGCATAATTGTTTATGATTTTTGAGGCTTAATCTATTGGATATGATAATCTTTATTTATACAAGAACCTTCAAAAGAATAGTAGAAATTATGATTTGATTTACTATGTACTCAACCAATAGTGCAAAGACATGTATAAATTACTTGATATTACATGCAGAATAATTGCTTTAGTTTGTAAATGGATCTAAATAGTTTGTTATTGATATCTAAGATGATATATTGGACTTAGCTCTTGACAATAATCTCAAATGAGAATACTTTTAGGACTAGTTTATTTGATAGAAAAATTGATGTACTACCAATGAAGTAATTTCTCTCAACTGTGTAAGATACTTTATTTCAAAAGCTCTTGACACCTTTGAATTATAGTTGATTGATGCATTGGAGGTAATTGTCAATGCTATAGTAGTATTTTTGTACTAGTGTCATCTTTGCTTGATATTGTGTTTTATAAAATAGATTGCATATTTCCAATTTCTTATCAATGTTATGTACATCTTAGTCAATTGATTGGACACTGAACAAGACAATAGTCACGTTCTTAATACTCATTTGGAGAGCATACTATGGATGTAGTCATGATTTCCTTGATCTTTTGTAGAGTTGTTTCCTTTATAGTCTAATCAATATTACTCATGTGTTAGAATTGCTTTGTTCTTCTTTTTTTTTAGTTAAAGAAAAGAGAAATCATCATCATATTGGTTGTTGCTCAAGAGATCCTTCAACACATATTCAATTGGATGTAAGAGTTGGAAAAGTGAACCATTGGCTTCCATTAGCAAACATTTCTAAAGGCCTTTGTTGAAAGAAATCCAAAGATGTTGGTTTGGCTTGTGGAGGTTGACATTTTGTAGTAGGATCTTGATGAGTACCAAATATATGCATTAGCACGTGCGGTCATGGACTAATTTCTATTGAAATTTCTAAACCACAACTTTCTACTTCTAAAGAAGATTGTAAATATTATAAATATTCAAATCACCTTAGACAATTTCATTGAAGTTTCATTGGAGATGAGGATCTTCGCTTATTACAAGATCCAAGTTGGAGATACTACTTAAATGAATATTCCGAGAAGGAAGGTTATGCAATTAAGATATATATTTGATTTTCTTATTAAAATAATAAATACCAAAAGCCACAAATAAAAAATATATTTTATATATTTTATATAAATATAAATATATATTATTTTAATTAATTTATATTTTTAATTATGTCAATTTATTTACCACAAAACTAATCTAAGTCCTTAGGATTTAATAATTCTACATATTCTATTAACATCCACTTAAAAAAGCATCAAAACTCCAACTACAAAAATAAAAAGTATTGTCAATAAGTCCTAAGCAATCTTTATGCTAAGAAGAGAGCACAATATTCTACCTAGTTGCATCAGAGTTTAATGATAATCAAAAAAAATTAAGAAAATAAAAATAAAAAATAAAAAAATCATCCAATATGCATACAAAATCATCTTTACTTCAATTATTTCTTCAATAATTATTCTTTAAAAATCTTTAACCAACATCCAAAAATCTTAACAAAAATTATCCCAAATTACATTTGATAATTAATAAATACCACAATTGACAAATTCAAAATAGTAATAACTTGATTCAAAATAATTGTTGTCTAAAAAAATACTTTTATTTTTATATTTGTGAATATTAAGTTTCTAGGTTGATTGGAATAAGTAAAACTTTTGGGGCATACAACAGACATTGTAAATTGGTTACATACAAGGGCAGGATGGGGATTTTGTTGACACCCATCTACATTATTGTGGGGAAGAGTTGGGAGAGAAAGTGGGATTATATAGACAAGAAAAATAAAAGGGGGTGGATGCTATGTGACATATGAGTGATGTGAAGATGAAGGATGGGGTGGGGCAAGGGATGAGGAGTTTTGAAAGGGGTGTCAGGTACGGTGCATGTTGGTGGGGATGGGAGTGAAGGGGGCAGGGGGCAAAGGGGAGCAGAATATAGGCGCCTATGATGGGAATGTGAGGGAACGCGAGGACGTTGTGAAGGAGGTTGGCGGGCTTGCAAAAAAGCGGAGCAGTTCTATTGTTGCGCTAGAAGGAGGGGTCGAACCTCCGACCTTGTGGTTAACAGCCACACGCTCTAACCAACTGAGCTATTCCAGCCGAAGCGGCTCGCTGCACCGGCCGGCAATCGAACCTGGGTCTGTACAGTGACAGGGTACTATTCTACCACTAGACCGCCGGTGCCCTACACTCTCGAATCTGCGCTGCCATTTTGCGGCGCCCGAAGATCAAGTCCGCTCCCATGAACAACGGGGTGCCTACCCCGGAGTACACTGTGTCTGAACGACGAACCTCCTGCCCACTTGCTCGCACCTTCACACCCCCTCCCTCCCCCGATCTCGTCTACAGAATGGGGAATCAGTCCTTTGACACTGCAATGAAACCAAGCATTGCTAACAGAAAGATTGTACAATCAACTTAAAGCGTTTGAAAGTTTGTGTGGATCTGCTGTAGGGGTATTATAAAATAATGAGAACCTATCATAAATGTTTAGGGAGAACCACCTTCTAAGGGCTACCAAATCTAACAAGGATTCTGCTGGGCTTACGAGATCTGCAATTTATTATGTTTCCTGTAGCCATTAAAGATATAAAAATCAGAAAAAATAGGAAATCCATAAAATGATCCTGTCATCGGAAGTCCTATGAGACAAGAAACAATAGTTGGTAACCAACCGACGTTGTTTGCATGCACTGTTAGTAGTCCTAGCGGAAAATACTGACAATAACAATCAAGACGTGACTTTCGACCCCCTGATCTGTTCAGAATTACACATGATCAATTAGTTATGTGTGGATAGGAACGTAATAATATCCACGTCTGCAAATCACGGAAGCTTAATAGAGCAAACATGCTAGTTGTGGGAATGATTAGAGGAAGGCCTACTTCTTAACTACAGGGCGATGGGTTGTTGATATCAACTTGATAACACTCTCACGCAGTCTTTTGTATAGGTTTTCTTCTCTGTCCGTACTAACTGCTGATCTGTATTCATCAAGCACAGCATAGCTATCACAGAATCAACTATGAATTTCAACACTGAGAAAGCAGATGCAGCAGGAATGAACAATCATAATTCAAAATCAAAGCATACATTACCAAACAGTACCGAATCCTTGAGAGTTTACATCAAATTTGGTGGACTCCTCGGTAGGATACTCGAGCAATTGCTAGACGCTGCTTTTCGCCATCAGACAAAGTTTCTTCCCAATTCTGAGTTGCAACTTTCAAACCTCATTCTCAGATTTACCGAAACAAGGAGAAAATAAAGATAAATAATCTTCTCTTTTCAACGATAAAGTCCTGTATGATACCTGATTCAACCCTCCGATTTACTATTCTCCTGCCAGAAAAAAGAAAAAAGAAAAAGCAAGCTCCAGCAAAACAATTATCAATAGAAAGAGGACTTAGGCCCCTGCAAGTGGGCAAGGCCAACCCTCAAATAAACCAGATATCCAATCTCTGTTGCACCCAATGCATACAACACTCGATTGTCATCAGGATGCGTCGTATACTTGATAGATTGCAGCGATGCAGAGCTATACCATTTACTTTCATTCTTATCTCTTGAAACAGGTTTAAGTGGCGTTGGATACAGCACTTAGTCTCTCAGTGTTCCTCGCATAAGGTAAGGTTTCTTCAAAGATCACAATCCATCAGCTCAAATCTTGAAGCACATAACATCCCCGTTAGAGATGAGGAGCTCTTCTGTAATTGAAAACTAGTAGAGCTATACTTGTTAAAGACAGAGCAGATGCTATATAGACCCTCGTAGCCTCTTCATCATCTTCTGCTGTTGTTTTTAAAATTTTCATTTTATTGAATAGTTTCCTTTCCAAATAAAGGCAAACAAAGTAAACAAGAAAAATAAAATGACCCGAGATTGGTAACAAATTTCTCCCGGAGGTGATCGACCGATGACACCACAGTGTAGAGGCCAAAGTTCCGCAAGGACACTGAATATTGAAGACTTGCCAATGTGCCAGTCGAGGGCTAATAACGTGTAAGAATGCTGATATGAGAAGAAAGTAAGCATACAAAGCGAACTGTTCTTGGTACCTGCATAATAGACCACGCACAAGTGAAACATGCGTATGATTACCTAGAAACCATTTACTATTGGCATGATTAATGAAATGCATTTAAAATTCATTACATTCAACAGAGCAGTACCCTCGTTCATGACAATAATTAGATGCTACCACTGCTGTTAAATATCACTCTGAAGCGATATGTGAGGAGAAGAGCAACATATTTCAATTTTTCTTGAAAGAACACCACGAGGAAGAAACTAGTACACTGCTGGTGATCCAGAGATGTGGCGGAAGAAGTTGTAGCTCTGAAGAAAAAATATCTGACGTGGCAACTGTACTTCAAAGAAAACAGTTGAAATAAAATATGAAGCTTACTCTATGGTTTTAGCAAGAGATAGTTGATAGAGAATAATATCTAATACAGGCTTGACAATGTAAAAGAAAAGCTCGCTTATTGCAAAAGGAGAACTTTTGAACGTCTTCAGTAATACGCTGCAGCAGAATGTAAGACACCAAAATACTGAGAATGCATGGTCTAGATTTTGGACATGAAAACCAATAACCAAAAGAACAAACAGATACAGAAAATTAAATTTGGAATCACGATAAATGGATTTTCGAAAAAAATTATAAGAAATCCTAAAGATTAAAACAATTCAACCTGTAATCCCATGCAAAAAGTACCATCTATCCACAAAGTGCAACATATACTTGGTCTACATTTGAAAGGCCGCTCAGAATAGATGCCACATAATACACACGATTTGACGAACAGAACTCGCCGAAGTACGCAGTAAGCAAAACCTGTCAAAAGGGTTCGGCTCATGAGAAGGCAAGTCTGCACGATAATTAAGAAAGAATTCTTGGACATAAGTGCAGGCACACATACTCGCAAAATCTCTTGTAACCACTTTGCAAACAGAGAGTCCACTACTACCCGGATAAATTAACCAAATGGCATGATAAAAAAATTGCCCGCATAAACTCAACTTTTAAATGTAAGCAATGTGTTAGTCCTTTTCAACATTGAAGCGTACATCAATAATTTGCGTATGTATTAACCACTCTATAACAATCACTACTACTGCAAAGTTCTTCTAAAGTCATTATGGCATACAGTCCAAAAGTAAAGAGTACTCCGCGGGAAAAGTAATCGAAAAGTCTCTCTCTCTCTCTCTCTCTCTCTCTCTCTCAGCGCATGGCATCGTGAACGAGAGAGCGAGAGAGAGAGATTTTCCGCATCAAAAATTGAGTTAATGATCAGCTCATATTGAAATCGAAATTCTGATAAGACAACTCATAAACGCAAAATGCTTTTCATGAAGTATCAACCTTAGTCTATAAGGGCAAATAGATGTAAAACCCTACTGCTCATGAAGGCACTTCCACCCACCAATGCCACCCCGATAACCCGTTGCTGGTGCTTACTAACCACAGCCATTGTGCAAAACTTGTAAATTTAAACCTCCACACATCCCTCCACCCCTTTTTGCACGAAGATAAATCCTAAGAGAACATGGTACTCCTCTCAAGCAACGCAGCGACACTTACTGACACATAGGAAAAATTTAGGCATGCGAATTGAGTGAGGAACGTCTTAGATTATAATCCGTGACTCCTTTTTCCACTTCATTTCCGATTCCTACCTACTGATAAGACATGATATACATCTTAGACCGCTTCGTGCACAACAACATAAGATACGTTTGACTGTCCACCGGTACGCCACAGAATAATTCAGAAACCCTTGGGGTTATGTCTAATCATTCTCAGTAATTTCGTCAGTCTTGAAACTATTCTTATTCCCTCCAACTCGTGGCACGTGATTCTTCCCGCATGTTGATTTGGTAACGCTCCTGTGAACAAGAAGTGCGCTAAGATTTCTGATGCTAACGCTGACTAACTCCCCTCTTCAAAGCGACTATTCACAAAGCGATATTCAAACAGTGATAGATTAACGTCCTCACATGAAATGGAAAACAAGAATATTCATACCTATGAGAAAGCTAAAAGAACCACGTGATCAAAACATTAACTACAAGAAAGAGGAAGAGAGGTCTAAAACCCAAAATTGGCAACAACCTATTGTACTAGGATTAAGCGAAAGAACCAGAGCTGCAGCGATCATCACTTCATAACCACAAGGGCAATCAAAAGTTCTACAACTTCAGGCAGTGTTGAGTGAAATCAGCATGAAGAGAAATTGAGTTGGACTCAACGACAGATCCACTACAGCCACAAAAAGCTAAGCTGAATACAGAACCAAACCCAGAACCACCTGGATTCTCACATGTCCTAAGCTGTAATTCCACTAAAACTCCAACCCTCCTGACCCAACTCATGAATCAGAAAATCGACACAAGCGACAATCAAGGCCCAAAATTCACATCGCCCAACCTCAATAACTCATGAATCTCCACTCACAACATCAGACCCAACTTCGTCGAACTACTGCTCTTCGAAACCCACAATCGAAGTATCATAAGATGGCAATTAGATTCTAACCCACGAAAAAATTGCGCTGAAAGAGCTGGGATGTAAAAGGGTGCTAACTTGACCCCAGGTCATGTTCGAAGTGTCCCAAAGCCTTTTGCTGGCTCCATTCGCTTCTCTGAACCTCTGATTTCCTACGAAACAAGTGCAATCCTAATCCAGCTCATTGAACCTCCTTCCAGCTGGAGCCGACGTGGCCTGTTTGGATATCCTAACTGGACCCACCAACCCTCCATGAAACGGCGCTCGGAGCTTCACCTTTTGATGAACGAGAACTTTCATTCGTTTGCGTTCTTGGGCCAACTCCAAACTTTAAAGTTCTGGGCAGAAACCAGATGTGTAAAGTATAATATATATATACGAATTGTGTTACCTCTACTATAAATTTATGCGATATTGCTACTGTCACCATAACCCGCCACCCATTTGACATATTTTTATTATTATTATTATATTCCAAGAATTTTTTTGTTCAAATCAACTAGTTTGAAAAGTATTGAACAAAGAAAATTTGATTCGTTTGAAAATTATTGAATAAAGGTGGCATGTGGTGGATGGGGGGTTTTGGTGTTTATAGCAAAAATTGTGGTAACATTAGCAATACCCTAAATGTAATACATTCTCAATTACCAACTTGTTCATAGATTGATTTTTTTCAGCTTTTGCTTCTTTTATCTGAACTTGCACTCAAATGAGATATGTTTATATAGGTAGGGATCTAAGTAGCTTGAGATTTGGTGATGGATAAAGTTTCTATCTAAACAGAAAAGGAAAATAAAACAAGATATTTTGTTAATAATAATTTGAATAAAATTCAAGCCTGTGTTGAGTATTTTAAAATTAGTAAAAATAAGAACGTTTTGTTAAATTTTACATCAGAAGAAATTTTCTGATAATTTAATAAATATTTAATAAGAATATTTACAAGTCTGAAGAATTAGGTTGACACAGGATACGCAGTAATGAATATATCTATCCAGATGGAGATAATATATGGCGAGGGGGTGGTGAGATTCGATAAAGATAAATGAAAATACAGGAATGAACCCATCTATCCATCCGTTTCACTTGATCCTGATATTTCAGTTGGTCTTCACAGCCTTAGGGGTGTGAGTGAGTGAGTCTGTCTGTCGTGGGTTTTGCTTTGCTTTGCTCTGCTTTGCTTTCTCAAGGAAGGAAGGCTTCGAGCCCCACGAGGCGTGTAGTTGTGGCAGTCTCTTCTCAATTGGCTCTTGCGGATTCTCTCGGTGAGTGTGAAGCCCTTGCAATTCTGTCCGAATTTTCCTGGTGCTACTCTTCTTACACTGTTCTCATAAATTTTGCACTTATTTGGATAACATGGATTGTATGTGGATATGGTGGTTCGGTTGAATGTTGTGGCGTGCGTCCATATTTTTTCCTCATTTTTTCTCGAGAATTTATTCCGCTCTTTTGCTGGGAAGGGTTTTGAAGCGGCGATGGCTCGTTGATAGTGTCGCTGCTGTTTTTTTCTTTTTCTGAAAGATAATGGGTCTCTTTTATCGTGTTCAGGTGATTTTTTCTTTTTCTTTTTCTTTGGTGCGCCAGTGCGTCGCACAGCGTTTAATTTTGCGGAATCCGGGTTTAGGGTTTTTCCGCACTCGGAGTTTTGTGGCGTAGCGAGGATTCGGTCTGCTTAATTATGGCCGTTACCATGGCTACTGGGAAATGGCCAGCACTGACTTGCAGGCAGTCATTTCAAAGCGGGTCATGCTTTACTGGGGATGTTGCGAGTTTGGCGTGTAACTTCCGGATTTCTACAAAATCAGCGAAATTTCAAGTGGTGCAATCAAGGACATCTGCTATTGACGCCCAGGCAGAGAAATGGGAAGCTTTGGATTCAGATGTAGACTACTTAACGCGGTCGGCGAGACTGGTGCAATGGTACCCTGGTCACATTGCGAAAGCTGAGAGAGCATTGAAGGAGCAGCTGAAGTTGATGGATGTGGTAATTGAGGTCCGAGATGCTCGTATTCCGATGGCAACTGCTCACCCAGAGATTGATGAGTGGATGGGGAATAAACAGAAGATTATTGTAATGAATAGGGAGGACATGGTATCAAACGCAGATAAACAAGTCTGGGGGGAGTACTTTGCGAAACAAGGAATTAGTGTGCTTTTCGCAAATGGCCAACGCGGCACAGGTACCATGAAGTTAGCGAGGATGGCGAAATCCGCGGCCGATGGTGAGTTTTCTCTTGTCCACTGTCGGGGGAGCCACTTTGTTGTCGTGTTTTTTTTTCCTTTACCCCTCTGAATTTCATCTAGTGTGTGGTACCGTTTGTCTCCTATGAATATTCTGGTTTGTATTTCTACCTAGCAAGAAAACTCCAGTACAAAAAGAAAGTTGGTAGGCTTAACCTCACGTAAAGCCTGCTGTCCATCTTTTATAGACTCATAAACCTTCTCGTTTGGATTAGCTTGGCAGAAGCGTAAATTTGGTGAGCTTTACTTGCGGAACATTTTGAATTTACCTAGTAGATTTGAAGATGTTAAAGCATGAGGTGCCGAAACTCTTCGTTTTTATTTGTAGTGTAGCCAGACAGACCCTGGAACCTCATGGAACTTCGTTTTTATAAGTGAATTTTTTCATGAAGATATTAACGCTCGACGGAAAGCGAAAGGCCTTCTTCCCAGAAATGTTCGAGCTGCCGTGGTGGGCTATCCAAACGTAGGCAAGTCCTCCCTCATCAACCGACTTCTGAAACGAAAGGTTTGCGCCGCAGCACCGCGGCCAGGAGTTACTAAACACTTGCAATGGGCTAGAGTTGTGGATGGATTGGACCTACTCGATGCGCCTGGTGTGCTGCCCATGAGGATACAAGACCAGGCAGGGGCAACTAGATTGGCGATCTGTAATGACATAGGGGAGAATTCATACGCTGTTGCTGGAGTTGCAGCTGTGTTAGTGGAGATGATCAAACGGATACCATCTGCAGGTCCTCAGGTCCTGCAGAAGAGGTATAAATTGGAGAATGTGAGAAACATGTCTGGGGAGTCCCTGCTGGAGGAAGTTGCACAAGCTTTATTTCAAGGAGACGTGAATCAGGCTGCCCAAAGGGTCTTGCGGGATTACAGGAAAGGGGAGTTTGGCTGGTTTGCGTTGGAAAGGCCGCCTGTGCGCAGAGAAGAGGAAGAATTCGAAGAGGAAAATTACGATGATTCTGATGAATATGAAATGAGATAGGGCTGTCCATTCATGTTGAGTTGAAGGCGCTCCTAATATTGTCAACGACCATTGGATATGTCGAGCTGGAGTACCTCAGATATTACTTCCTGCTCCCTGTCAAACTTTGCGTTTTCTACGAGAGGAGACGAATTTGTTCTGAGATTTGTACAACACGATGGTGCTATTCTTGAGTGTCGTGATCTGTTCCCCACGCCTGTGACGATAGCTTCGGAGTCGATATCATGATCTTGGAGGCACCATGGTGGGGGCAGTTACTTACACCGACGTCGGAGCTAAACTACATTCCCATTGTGGATGTGATGTCGAATGTCTTGACTTGGGGAGGATTGTAGTTTTTATTTAATTTTCTCCAATTACAGCAAAGTTCAGTCTTTATACCATCTCACTTTCCTGCGCTCAATTGTTTCGATCCCTTGCAACTGAAACTTCTGTGCTCTCTAGTTGCCAAGTGCGTTTGGAAATCGTCCGGAGCTTTCGTGCTAGCGAAGGAGAAGAAGATGATTAGGTTGATGAGAAACTAGCACGGTCACTACACCGATAGAATCTGTTGCAATGTTTTGGACTTGATCATGTGAGATGAATTCATAAAAAAAACGGCAGTCTGAAAAGTTGTATGATGTAAACAAGTTTTTATCTTGATTGGTGTTTAATGATTATATCTTTTTTAAACTCCTTAGTCCTTAATTATCGTATGATGGCATTTGTGTTGTCTGAATTTATCCATATGTTGGACTTGCAATTGTTTTGCTTGATTTACATGCAGTAGTATAATGTGGCATTTTGTGTGGGTTTGCTCCTTGTCATGAAAAGCACACCATAAGAAAGAAAAAAAAGTCAGGCCAAAATACTAATCTTTCAAAACGAAGACCAAGTCTCGAGACCATGAAACAGCTAGCAGAATATAATTGTTTATTTACTCATTTGAGAAACCATATTTATCACATGAACTCTTGTGAATACCCAAATCCACAGACGATTTAATGGCTACTAATTACATCTTAATTGATGAGCTAAAACCATCCATCAAATCTTTTGAATCATTTAGTTGCCCTTCCAAATTCATTGCTTAGTGACCACAACAACGTGTCAACATTACAGCAAATGTGGATGATGGTCGCTAAAAAAGTAAAAGTAAAAGATTTGATAGGTAAGTGGCAACGTAAGGATCTTAAGTTCCCCACGAGTTCCACATGAGCCGTTCCCAAGGGCTTTGTCCTTTCCTATGAGTGGATTGTTTCATCATTTTGCGCCCATACACACTTGACGATGCATGAAAAAAAAAAAAAAAAAAAAAAAAAAAAGTTTGGTCCAATCAAAATTCAACTACATGGCATATACAAAAACCCTTCATCACACTACCAGTTCTATTATTGTTTTCAGTTTTTGAATAAAAATTATTATGGATGTGATAGAATTTAGAATTCATACTTCTTGTTTAGATGTTTTTTACTTTTTGTTCCATTCTATCAAAGATGATTTTTTGAAAAAATATAATAAAATGAAATTTCTGTGTTGTCATTCTCATGCTTTTAGAGAATTGTTCAAGTGGAATGATGTGTATAACAGCAGATCATGGGAGTATGCCAAATGCCACTCCTTTCATAGATAGAAATAATGTTGTTGCACTAATTTCAGAATTTCAGAAT
The DNA here is from genome assembly GCF_059467195.1 of Physcomitrium patens. Taxonomy (NCBI): domain Eukaryota; kingdom Viridiplantae; phylum Streptophyta; class Bryopsida; order Funariales; family Funariaceae; genus Physcomitrium; species Physcomitrium patens. The sequence goes on along the minus strand of NC_143425.1, from coordinate 15,988,551 downwards.
TAAAGTTTTGATCTAGACTTGGATGCATATGGTTTTTTACTATTAATATGAATACAAATATATATATATATATATATATATATATATATATATAATTTCTGTATAATCTTAATTCTTAATTCTTTTTATTTTATGCTATTGATCATAATTTAATAATACATAACACATTACTATACATCAATGACTTGCTTTAACATGTTAAGATCATTGTATTTACAAATATTTATATTATATACACTTATTTAGTACCATGTAAAATATTTTAAATTTATGTAATGATCATTTGTATACTTTAAAAAGAAAAATAATTCAATGAACTAAAATCCACACAATGTCTATATAAGCTAAAATACATTTATTTTTTGATATTTATCTTTGTATTCAATTTATAATCACTTTTTTAATTTTTCGGATTTTATTGTATTAGATGAATAATATTTATTCATTAAATTATAAAATTACATATTATAATCAGAAGAAGTGATATTTAATGTTAAAAGGATTTATTTTATTTATTTGATTTTACTATTAAAAAATATCTTATTATTTTTAAATTTTCAAATATTCTTCAATAAAATTTCATCAATTTTTTTATTAAAAATAAATTATATGAAATTATATAATTTTAGAGAATCATATAACATAACAATAACTTATTAATATTTTTTCACTAAAAAATCTATTTCAATTAATATCCATCTATTATATTTTATAAATAAATTTTTTAAAAAATATATATATATATATAATCTATCCATTTACTAAATAGATCTATCTTGTCATAACCATCATTATAAAAAATGGATCATCTCTAAAATCCATCATTAGAATCATGGCCCTCATTCCCACCTCTCTTATTCTGATCTATCGCTCCTTCCATTTCTAGATCTCATCGCAACCTTCTATGTTCTTAGCCTTCATCCCAACCTAAGGTGAACTTCAACTCAGAGATTTCAAAAACTACTAATTTTTCAAGAGAAAATAACCTAAATCAAATATTGAGGTATTAGTCGATAGTTGAAAATAGCTCATGTCCTATGGCTCCTCTCATACATCTCTTTGACATTGACTAATTTAGATCTAATATCAATCTTCTTGTAAAGAGATTGATGTTGTTGTGATTTGGGTGGTGAGTCTTTGTAGCAAAAAGATACAATGGTTTTAAAGAAATAAAATCATGTGAGGCGACCAATAACAAAATATGCTCTTAGAATGTAGAATTGCAGTTATAACAGCAAATGATACTTTGGTTAATAATAGCCAATTATTCCTCACAATGAGCTTTGTTTTTTCAATATTGGAGAATATAGACTGGGTTGACTTTGGTTCACAAAGCATGCATGCTTGTCACAAGTTATAGCTAAAAGAATGAAGAAGCAAAACCAATAGAGTATTTTGAGACTCCTCTCTTACTAAATATCTTAGACTACCAACATTTATATTCTAAAGATTTATGCTAATAAAAATGATCTATAATATGATATTTCAAAGTGTTTGAGCATATAGAAGAGGTACAAAGGTTTTAGAGATTCTAGCTAAATTTTCTTTTGGCACATCATATATTCTTTAAATATTATACATGTGACGTTACAATGTCAACCAATCGGCTTGAAGCAATATGATTCCACAATCATAGGCGAGAGATCGAAGCGCTTCTCACTTTAGAAATTTTGAAATGCATGGTATCTTTGTTTGTTTGTGATGCACTTGTGAAGACCTTGTTGGTAGCGCATTCCATGCAGCGAGAGTCATGGTTGCGAGGTTTTTTGCATCCACATTGGAGACAAGCTTAATTTAGTTTGGCAATGATAAGAACCTTGGCACTCTCCCGCGAGAGTCATGTTTCCCAGCAAGGGCGCCTGATTGGCCTGCATGCAAAGTGCCAGATTAAGGGGGAGGATCTTCTGGCGCACTACGGACTTCTTTTCCGTTGAGATGTCAGAGATGCTAGACGATGACGACGTCGCAGCCATCTCGTTTCTTGGCAAGCTCTGCCGCTCCACGCTCAAATACGACTTCCGCGCTCCACGTTACCGTTGTAATTCCGGCTCGGCCATACTTTCCTCCACTCTGACGCCACGTCTGTCCGTTTTGTCTACAGTACTGTCAACATAAGTTGCAGGCAGGCTTTTTTATCTCTCTGAATTATACAATGGCGATTTTTTACAGTCACAAGATTATTTCGATAATCTTATTTTGGAGATCCCTGATTGTGTTAAGATGCAGAGCATTGTATTCCATGGATGTCGTTGGGACCTCTACTTTAGTGCGGAAGGAGCTTGTGTTCTTGGACTGGTGCCCCTGACTCATCGATTTTGAGAGATATGCTGTAAGTGCCTTACAAACAGGATTTTCTGCTTTTAAGTCATTCTGTGTTGTTTTACACGAGAATGCTCAGGAAGCTTTTACTGACTCCTAACGTACGCTGCGATTGATCCCTGCATGATGGAATAGATTGGTTTCGTAATGTCATTTGCCATAATAGATATTGCTGTACAGCTTTTCCGTCTTCGTCTCGCACCGAGTGAGCCCTCGAGATAAGATAGTTTTTCGTGGCCATACGTGTTCGAATGCATGCATTTTGACACATTATCCACTCTGTTCGTTTGTTGTCTCCTTGAATGTTGGGCAGCTGAAGCATATTTATGCCCGTTTTCACAGCGTCTTCTCACCAGCTTGATGCGACACTCCGCAGTTTGCGTGATGGGATATATTTGCCTTGGGAGATCGTGACGAACTAAAGTGGTCGTCCATTTTGCATTCACTGCATTCATGAGCATGAGGAATGTTTCTTGAAGAGCATATTGTACAGTTCAAACAACAGTTGAAATTTGACCGCAGAGATTTCAGTCGCAGTTTAGTTATGTCTGGGCTGGGGGGAGCTGATTTACTTGGGTTGTGCAGTTCGTGATGGAATGAACTTTCGTCAACTGATTTTGTTCAATGTTCATAGTGATGCATTAATTTGCGGAGTCTGACGTAGCTGGCGAATGCTTTTGACTGCTAAGTTCGCAGTAACGGTTATGTTCTCGCTAATAGAAGGTTATCGTAGTGGCGTCCTTTGACTTGAAGTGTAATGAGAAAGTTAGCTGGAGAGGAGAGTCACCTACTCACTCTCTCTGAGCGTTGTTGGCGAAGATACAAGTGAGACTTTAGGACGATATCGCCGGACTACCTGCTTTCTCCCCTGTGCATCACAGTTGCTGTGTACACAGTACGGCTTAAAACATTTTGTGTGTGAACCTGCTGCAGTTGAACACAACAAAGAATAACGGCTAACTTTTTGTCTCATCAATTAGACTCAAATTTGTTGCTCACCTTGAGCGCTTTGGAAGGAGAACTGAGAGTAATGGCTGCAGCTGCAAGGCGGCGCTAGTGAACAACATTTTCAGGGCGTTAAGTTCCACTATTGCGGCGTTGTAGCACTTCCATTGCTGTGGTTTTTGACTCGTCTTCAGATCTCTGGAACGTATATCTCGGCAAAGTTGGGGGTCTACGTGACAATCTGGGACCCTGTTGAGGATCTCTGATTTCTAGCTGCATCCTTACAGCTTGCTCTATTGCTGGACAGGGGTCTTCTTCAACTTCGTTTGAGCTTACTTTGGAGAGGCTCTGATAGTTTGGGCGGCTGTCGGATTGTGTACTCTGTGAGCTATGTTGTTGTAGGTCGGGGGCAGAAAATCTGGTTAACCGTGTCTATAATTTAGAACATCAAGTAGTTTGGAGGCAAGTTACGGAGACAAAGAATGAACACGTGTGTTTACATTGAGTGAAGGCTTGCCAATATTTGAACTCACATATTAGAATTCTCGACAAGTCGCGCTATTGTGCATCAGCAGTATTTCCAGCTCTTTTCTCTACTTTTTCTGTAAGGAACGTCTTTTAGTCCTCGTCCTCTTCTAAGCCTGGTGGCAGGAGCTGTTGTTCTGGGGTCTGTAAGGATTACATTTTGACTCTGTTACATTATGCTCTCTCGCCTTCGGAGCTTCGCACTGTGAATGAAGTGGAAGCAACTAGTTTGCTTCTGTCGTATTTTGAGGCGCCAAGTCGGTGTTGCTTGTCCAGACGTCAAAACAATCTGAGATTCTTGTTGGGGATCCTGCGAATATTGTGAAGCTTTAATTTTCTTGATTGCTAAATTTGACCGCATATACAGAACTGTGTGCATTTGCATTCAACCTGCGGACTGCAGTAGTGGTTATAAACAAATTATTTGTGAACACAAAGGACCTTGTCCTGTGTTTTCCTGTACTAAATATTTTCTTTCAGGATACAGGCTATGATCATGCAATGCTAAATAACCGACGGCGAGGTGCCGATCGTGGAATGTTCGAAAATGAGAGTAAAGTCTTTTACCGACATAACAACAGATGCTTCTTCATGAGAAACTTGAGCTCATGGTGTTGGGTCTTCATGCTGTTGGCAACTCTATACCTACCTGTCCCTAGCTATTCGTTGTCGCCAGATGGTAAGGACTTCATATAGCCGTAGTCTCTGCGATTATCTAGACAGCTTCCTTCATTAGATGGCTGTTTGTATGACACAGCATCCACCTACGGACAACGATACACAAATCCTCTACTGGTGTCCGAATCAGGGCGCCTCATTAGTTAGAATGTTCTTTTCCAGCGACATTTTTTGCAGTGTATACTACACTGATGGATTCTGATGCAAGCTGTACTCGCGCTGAGCAATTTCAGTGAAACAACTCAGTGCCTCTTTTCTGTGAAGTCGAATCGCCTTCTTTGGAGAACATTGCATGCTATCGTGCATTTATTTACGACAAGAGTGTGAGACGGTGGCAATTTAAGGAATCGTTTCATTTTTCTTTAGTAGACAGCTGGTGGTGAAGATTTTTTTTTTGATTGTTTTTCAGGGGAAGCGTTGTTATCTTTCAAGCGGGGTCTGTCCAACGCCAATCGCTCACTCTCGAACTGGAATGCATCCCACCCTAATCCATGTTTGTGGTCGGGGGTCACATGTCTCCCCAAAAGCGACCGGGTTTATATACTGTAAGCATTCCTTTCATAAAAACATATGTCGATATCAGTAGTTATAAATCATACATCTGATTTCGTGGGCATTTACGAGACGCTGTATTACTTAGAGACTAGTAAAGATTCACTTTATCCAACACATTTTTCCTTAATTTTAACGTGTTTTAAGAACTTGACGATGTGAATAATTTTTAGGGATCATTTTCGTTTCATTTCAAATGTGGAGAATATTCAATTAACAACTCGTCGTCCATATCATCTTCCGTTGTGTAGAAATCTCCCTCGTCGGAACTTGCGAGGCATCATATCACCGGAAATTGGAAAGCTCGATCAGCTGCGTAGGCTGTAAGTCCGTCAGACCTGCTCGTTATCTATCTTGACGCATCTCATTTTCCTCACTCGATCCCACAACCTTACGATTTCTCCAGTTTCCAGGTCTGGAACGTTTTGTTCTGAGCTTAGCTACAGCTTGATTGTGAGTTCCACTCAAAGGTTTGACTTCCTCGTGTTTGCAGTGGCCTTCATCACAACAACCTGTTTGGCACCATTCCAAGGGAGATAAACAAATGCACAAATCTAAAAGCTCTGTAAGCAACCTGCCCTAATTATTTTGATGGAAAGCTCCAGGCAGTAGATCGTTCCGTGTTTGTGGGATGAATTTGCAGTAGTGATGTAGTGGCACGCGGATTGAGAGGAATACGAAATTGCTGTGCCAAATTCTAACTGCCTGAGTGCAGTATAGAAAACGAAATTAATTTTCAGCAACACATTTGTTACTTGTTCCCAGATACTTGCGAGGAAATTTTTTGACAGGTAACATTCCAGAGCAGCTTGGCGACCTGGAGCGCCTTAAAATCTTGTGAGTGGTTCTATCCATGAGAATTCTCCTCGTGTAACGGCATTGCTTTTACAGGCGGTAGTCATAGCTGGTACTTCTCAAGGTAGTACTGCGATTGGTCCCGCCTGGATTTTCCGTCAGACGAAGTGGCAAATTGTTCGATGAAGTATTCTATCAGACTTGACGTACTTGCAGATTCTGATCAATATCCAATTCAAGAAATTTATTGAATGCCAACTATGCATACACGTTGCAAGTGTAACCTTAGGTTTGTTATGTGCATTTTCAGGGATGTTTCTAACAACGGCTTAACGGGAAGTATTCCTGAGTCTCTTGGGCGCCTGTCACAGCTTTCCTTCTTGTGAGCGTCGTTACTTCTTGTTCCTAGCATTGGCATCCCCCGTCCCTTCGTAATTTCTCAACTGCTTGTTAATCCGCAGGCTTCATCTAGTAATTAAGATAAATCTAATTATACATTTTAGTCTCTTATTGCCTCGCAGATTCATTCATCAGAGATTTGTCGAGCTATGCTTGGGCTTGTCACCTACTTCTAATGTTCAATTATCCGTAACTCCTACGTGCAGGAATGTTTCGGCCAATTTCCTAGTTGGAAAGATACCCACATTTGGAGTACTGGCAAAGTTCGGAAGTCCCTCGTAAGCACTTCAATATCCTGCGTGGCTAATTTTCCATTAGGTTTTTTCCTAGTTCTGTTTGTAACCCTGGATTGCAACAATTATCTTGCGCCCTGCATCGAACTAACAAAGTAACTTTGCTACACAGATTCTCTTCAAATCCAGGACTATGCGGACTTCAAGTCAAGGTCGTGTGCCAGATTATTCCTCCAGGTAGTCCTCCAAATGGCACGAAACTGTCACCACCAATTACAGCTCCAGCTCCTGCCTCAGCTCCAGTTGCTGAAACATTGCCTGTGGCAGGTATGTAATTACTCTGCCCACTTATCTTCTCGGTGGAGGGAAGTTGTTTTTGAGATATTGTCTTCCAGAGGCGCCTCAAAGTTCTAATCAAAAGAAATTCTAAATGTTGGCTGAGTCTAGGAATGACGAATACGTCAGTTGGAGGGCACTCGGTTGGTTATTCAGACAGCCTTTTGATAAGCGCCATAGGCACCGTTGGCGTTTCTCTCTTGGTGGTTGTTATGTGCTTTGGAGGTTTCTGCGTATACAAGAAGAGTTGCAGTAATCTGCACCAAGTTGTTCAAGGCAACAATATTGATGGTCTCCTTTCTTCTCTATTGGACATTGTCTATGTTGTTTATGATTTATCAGTTAGTAGTTATAGACGTACTTCACTATCGCTGGGAAGCAAAACTTTCATCTCAAAGCATGACATGTGTATGTACATCGCGTTTTGCAATATGTAACTGATTATTGACAAAACTAACCCATCAAATTTCCTATTTTGCAGGTTCTAAACTGGTGATGTTCCATAGTGACTTGCCTTACAACAAAGATGATGTAATAAAGAGGATAGAGAACTTATGTGATTCGGATATTATTGGATGTGGTGGCTTCGGGACCGTGTACCGCTTAGTCATGGATGATGGTTGCATGTTTGCTGTCAAGAGGATAGGGAAGCAGGGAATGGGCTCTGAACAATTGTTCGAACAAGAATTGGGGATCTTGGGAAGTTTCAAGCACCGAAATTTGGTGAATCTGCGTGGCTACTGCAACGCTCCATTAGCCAATTTGTTGATCTATGACTTCTTACCTGGGGGAAGTCTTGACGATAACTTACATGGTAAGAGCTTGTTTAAAGGTGTATAGGCTGTAGGGCTGGTACAGATGTGCAGAATGTCGATGTTTCTTCGCCAATCATCGGATTCTCCATTAATAATGGTTGTGCATTAGCCATTTCAGACCGTTATCGGAGTCTATTCGCTATTTTTTGTCTTTTCTTTTCTTTTCTTGTTTCTCTCTCGTGAGAATCGAATTTCAAACGTGCTACGATTACATTTTGATTGGAACGTTATGATTTGATTTTTTTGGATACAGAGAGGTCGTCAGCTGGAGAGCGTCTTAACTGGAATACTCGAATGAACATAGCGATCGGCTCAGCCCGAGGGATTGCATATCTTCACCACGATTGCGTTCCCCGGATTATTCACCGGGATATCAAGTCCAGCAATGTTCTTTTAGACGAAAAGTTGGAGCCTCATGTGTCTGATTTTGGTTTAGCGAAGCTACTTGAGGATGAATCCTCTCATGTAACAACGATTGTTGCTGGCACATTTGGTTATTTGGCACCAGGCATGTTTCTATTCGATTTCCTATAGGCAATTTCCTTACAATATGAAGTACCGAAGTTCAGGTTCTCTTTCATGGTACATTGTTGTAGAAATAGATTATTTCGAAAGTCCCAGTAAGGGTGTGAAGCATCGGGAGAACAAGTTTTTACTTTGTGCTATCCCCAAGATGACAATTGTTGGATCTTTTTGCTATTTTGTGCAGAATATATGCATAGTGGGCGGGCAACAGAGAAGGGTGACGTCTACAGCTATGGTGTCATGTTGTTGGAGCTGATCAGCGGCAAACGACCCACTGATGCTTCACTAATTAAGAATAATTTAAATTTAGTCAGCTGGGTAAGCATTGTCGCTTTCTAACGTCTCGTTTTGATTAATCTGCGAATTGAACAGCTTGTAATTGTACCAACTTCCCTCGTGTGGATGTCTAAATAGTTTTTTAGGTGTACTCGATTGACCATACATTAAGAGAATTACAAGCGAAGGCGAATCACATAATGTACTATACAAATCGAATCTGCGAACTCTATAATTAGGTTTGCCTGCGCGAGTTTTTAAGTAGGCTTTTACTTTGGTTCTCAAATGTTGTATTCTGGTGTTGCAGGTTACTTCTTGCGCCAGAACTAATCAAGTAGAAGAAATTGTTGAAAAGAGTTGCTTAGACGAAGTACCAATAGAGCGCATTGAGTCGACTTTGAACATTGCACTGCAGTGTATTTCTCCAAACCCAGATGAACGGCCGACCATGGATAGAGTTGTGCAGTTACTAGAAGCTGATACTCTTTCAAGGGTCCCAAGTGATCTCAGCAACTTTTACTGCTCTCCAATATCTGATCACGAAGGTCGAGGGCGTTGACGATCAGTTCCACTTTCTGTTGTTTTATATTAAGTTACACGGTGCACACCCAAAATCCCATTATTTCTTATATCACGCTGGACATATATTTTCGGCAGTGTGGTGTTCCGATTGTACAGATATCTGATAAGCGATTGATGAAGCGCAAGGAGTAAAACCCTCGAGTTAATTTAAAGCTCGACATATTCATTAGAAACAAAAATTCATTTTGGCGTTTCTCTGATTGGTGGTGGTAGTGCATCTTGTAAGTACTTCTCGTGAATGTTCCAAAGTGGATGTCTCCATTCAGGTTGACATAAATCATTTTCCGTGGTTCAATGCATGAGATCAATTATTCCTTATGTACTGCCCATTACACAATGGAAACGTGTAAGCAGGTGGAGAGAAACATTTTACGATAGTAGTAATCCCTTGTGACGATGATCTTGACCGTTGAGTATGGTATTATCCATTGATTGCAGGGAATTGTGTTAAGTATCATATTTAATTATAGGCTTTATTCGCGAAATTGTGAGATTGTACGTAGGTCCAGCAAAGAAATGTCGTACATTGGCGTACTTACTCTACATCATACGGAACAAGCATAGTAATCATGTCAGCGTATGCTACTTCTCCATCTGTTAAGACTCACTGAAGTGATCAAGGCCAATTCCCAGTTAAAGCGAGCTGCAGGTTATTTTCGCTCCCCACATACACGCATATAACATATTTTATGTACATTTTCTTTCGTTCATCACAATGTTTCACGTCGCAAAGAATGAGTACTTATGCTCTATTTTATTTATTCGCACATGCATCGGTTGTGAAATGAAGCATCAAGAACTGACATGAATGTTTTGACATGGTACACTTCATCACGAAATTTCAGGGAGATTGTCCGTCTTACGGAAATAGAAACAACACTGCCTTCGGTACATCCACGCATTATAATAATCATTCATCCAAGAAGCGAGCGAGCAGAAAATATCAAATGGCATGTCACTGAACAATAACAATGAAATCAACCACCAGAAGACTTGTCGTACTAAAAAAATGTTAAAGTTTCCAGATCACACAAACTCCAAACGAATTATTCTCTCATCCTGCCCATGCTTAAACAATCCAGTGATAGTGCAAGTAAACTAACAAAGCACCCGCACTATCTACCGAAATGTGAAAGCCAGGATGTGTATGAAGTCGTCTTCATGATGGTCTTCGCAATCACATGAGATATCCATGCACAGTGTTCAGTTATGAAACTGGCAGTCAGCGCAGTTGCAGCTTGCACTCGTTCTCTGCGTTGTAGCTGCAAATCCCCAGGCTTATGATTAGATTTGTGCTTAATCACAGCAAAAATAATGTCACAAACGATACTCTGTTTGGTCTACAAAAATCTGCTTCAAAATACAAGCACACCTCTTCGACCATGAGATTCTTTCTTTCAGTGAATTTGGAATATCCAATAAACTCAGTCACGTCACTTACTTGCGGAGACCACCGAAAGTTGGCTCGGTCATGCTCCTACTGCACCTGTAATAGATACCAAACTCAAGGTCAGAAACAATGCCGCAATTGAAAAGTATGCAAGTGCGGTTGAATGTAAAAATCAAATAGATCATCATACAACATATTCAAGACAGGTCTTGCTCCAGAACCTCAAATATATGTACTAACGACATGTCTGAGACTTCTCCAGAGCAACAAGCTATTCGACTTCATCGAGAAGTAAAAATGATAGATATTTCCGCTAATTTGTTCTCAGTTTCTATTACGGTGCAGTATGGGAAAAAGTTACTGTCTCTCCCTCAGGTTCAGTCCATGAGGCTATAAAGGAACATTAGTCTACATATACAGCAACCTTCTCGACAACGAAGAGCAAGTCCAACTTGGTCGGCGACTGCAACCAAAATTTAACTACTTAACAGCCCCCTCAGTTGTACTGTTTCGCACGTGCAATTTACCAGATAATTAACGTCAATCGTTAAACCCGAGAATGTATTCGCATGGTTGAATACACAGGCTGCAACGAAATACTTGATTCTTTAACTAACAACCAAAACATTTCCAGCGACCATCACACATCACAAGAGGAAGATCAAGAGGATCAGTACTTCACAATACGTGAAGCGCTGCCTTTCATTTGCAGTAGATAACGGCAGATTATGAAAATCGAAGACTCTAGAGTACACAATCATACTTCCATCGATCGAGATTCTGGTCATAATTCCGTCTTCAAACTCAAAAGAACCCGAACTAAACTCCAAAAAGAACTAACAGACTTGCATGCTCTAAATACAATCAAATCTGTCTTGCACTTTTCGCGGCACCAGCACAGGCTCCAACTTCATGACGAGGAACTAGGAAGACCTCCAAATCGGCCAAATCGGCACTTCGACTTTAGGAAGAGGAATGGATGAAATCGAAAGCAAAATGCACGGAGGCTAAACTAACGAGCAGCCGGAGCCGCACGAGCAGTCGCTGCCACAGGGGCAGTTGGAGTTTCCGCAGCCAGACATGATAAAACTTGCCACGATCAAAGGTATACAAGGGGCGATGGGCACAAAGATGCAGATACTCTTTACCGAAGAGACGATCGTTGCACATGGCGGGGGCACTCGGCCTTCTTATATGTGCATTCGGTGAATCATTCGATAAGCAACAAGATCCAATGGCCAGACATGGTGCCTTCTATTGGACGGATACGATCCTTTCACCGATTCCATCGTTCGGAAATGGGCAGTATCATAGAACCTTCTCAAACCTTGGATTCTTTCGAGAACAGGATATTTCCTGGGTGGGATTGGCGTATCGAGAAGCTGAAAGAATACCATTCTGCGCAGAATTGTTCTCAGCACGCTTGCAGGGATCAAATTCACTTTCTCACATGCATACACATTTAATAATTCTGTTCCCTTACACTATTTTATTTTATTCTGATTCTTTTTAAAAAATATTTTTAATACACAAGATTGACAATTTAGTGTTTCATTACAGAAGGATGTGCTAAAAAGAAATAATATATATATATATATATATATATATATAATCACTTGGATAGTTCAGACAATTAAAATAATGAGTGCCAATATTTTAAAGTAAATACAACTTTAAAAAAGGAACGCATGTTTTCAAAAAAAGAAAAAGAAAAAGAAAAAGAAAAAAAACATTTTGCTGTAAGATTAGAACATAAAATAAATGATTGCCAAAGCTTACCAATAACTAAGGACGTAGATTATCAATGACTCTTGACAAGTAATCTTGAACCAAACATATTTCTACAAAAAAGAATATATATATATATATATATATACTTATGGGTCTAACATTTAAAGTGTAGTAACTTTGTGATGCAATGCGAAATTCTACAACACAGATTCCTTCAAACCAGATTCCTTCTTTTCGTGGCTCTTGGATCGAAGCGTGTAGCCTTAAAAAAAAAAAAAAAAAAAAAAAAAAAAACTATCAACCAATAAAATTTTGACACTTGTTTTAAACAGGAATGTGATGGTGCCTGTTCAGCCTTTTAAGAGGCTAGGAGTGAGATGTGTCAATTTTTTCCATAGATCCTTAGATCCGAAAACATCTGCATGAATGTTTTTGTGTAAAGAAAGTTAGATTTCCTGGAAGAATGGCTCAGAGCAAAGAACGATGGCAGTAGGATCCATCACAGGCAATTGCCATCGTTCAGAACTTGCCGTATGTGTTGGTTGCACTTGAAGATAGGAAGGAATCTTCACGGGATCTCATCGTGCCAAATAAAGCTTCAAAGAGTACCCTGGAGATGGCAGTGCCTGTAGCAAAGAAGAATACACCGATGATACTGTGATCGAATATCAAATTCTGTGGTCACCCACTGTGAATGTGAAGATCAAGCAGGGTTTTCTCGTCGACGATGTTGGGAGTAAAAGCTCATGAAGGAAATGCCGGTAATGGGATTATCCGGGGACTGTCGATGCTGCTGCAACAGGGCTACTACCGAAATCCTTGAACCCTCCAGTTGGAAGCAGAGTTTAGCAATACGTGGTGCCACAACACCATTTTCTGCTCTGGTGACTTATTTTCCCCTAAGTGGAAATTATTTCCAGGACAAATTGACCTGACAACCCCAGGCGGGACCAGGCCCTATTTGTAACTTATTTCTTTTCAATTTAACACCGCTACTAAAAAATAAAAAGCTCATGAAAGGCAAACCCAGATACTACCAAAGCAGTTTCAGCACTCCAGGGCCCAGCTTCACTCTGATTTGGTGACATTGATTGCCATCGACCATTCATATGTAGAAATAAAGCAAAGCTGTGTGTGGAATATCTACTCTGGTTTAAGAAAGCTTGCTGACCTTCTTCGAACCAACGTTAGCATCGCAGACTCCAAAAGGTACTCTGTAGTTGTGTAGTACCTCTGTAGTACAACTTGAACTGTACTGCATGCAAGCATCGAAACCATCCTGCAACCACACAAATTCTGCCAGAGCAGTGATCGCCCTCCGAAGTACTGAAACCAAAAAAGGGTTTGTAAAACAAACCCTCTCTTCCCATCGTTGATGACACGGATATTCTTCTACACTGAAAGCATTGAGCTGCTATGACAAAAATGGAGAAGGCGTGGTCCTGATGACGATCAAAAAAAAAATCTAATTTCTCTTTAGAATTCATTGTAAACAATCTGAACCCAACGCCCAGAAATCGCTCGCTTCTACACTAGTAGGGAGAGCATCAAGCTTATGTGTTTTGCAGGTCTAGATGTGGGGAGGAGGGTAGTACACATTAGTACGCTGGTAGTACATGCTGCATCAGCCTTCATAAGAGTTTCAATTCTATTATTTTTTAAGAGTTTTTTTCATGAGCGGTCGATGGGATTTCGATAAAGTTGAGACCCCTGAGGTTACACTGTTGATGTCGTTGCGTCGATCTACGGTTTGTTGAGTGAAGTCTGCTGACAGTTTGTGGGTGGTTTGTAATGCATTCCTTCAGTGAGTCCTTGTTTAAGATCGAAGCAGTGGACATGGAGGTGGGCCGCTTACTGCATTTGGTTCCACGTCTATTTGGGTGTACCATTGTTGCATTCACGCTAGATAGAACGGGACCGAAGAATCACCACTGAAGCACTATTCTGTTTCTTTTCTTTCTTTTCGGTAGTCATTGATCAATGGGTAAGTGACTTGTTTTTGAACTTGGTATCTATAATCCTCCCACCAACTACCTTTTCCTTCTGCATCAGAGGAGTGAGGGGCTGCAGTTGATGAACTCGAGATGCTCATAAGATACTTAAGTATTGAGATGTCGTGAAGATCGTGATATAGGGATCCGCGACGAGCCAACTGATACGCACATGTACTTGCAACATCAGTTATGGAAAATTATCTCTTCGACCAAGCAATCGGCCCGCTGCACTGTTTCAACCGGTAACTCATTCGACGGTATAAATTACTCGGTAGGAGCCACACAACCTCACAATGTTAGCACTCATGCTGCGCTCATCTTGCATTGCTTACGGTTGTTGGGAGTAGTTAATACACATCACACAACCAGCTGAGAGTTAATTACAAGAAGACATTACTTGTAGTACACTGGAAGGCGTAACCCAGATATCTTTCGTCCCATTTCCCAATCAGATGGTAACCGCACACAATGTGGACCACGGCTATGTAGCAAGATATTATCTGGGGTTTTTTTAAAGCAACCTGTCCAAGATTATGCCATTGCAGGTCATGCAGGAAAGGACTGCTGTGTGGAAAGATTAGAATGATACCAATGCGGTTCTCAATAATGTGCAGTGTCCAAGCCAACACTAGGCGAGCGGCAAACTTATTCGCAACCGTGACAGAGATATTTCTGCGACATATCTGACTGGTGCACCTTACATCCTTCAGCCCATTAGTGGTCATTTCTGGTTGTGTCCTATTCGTGTATACCGCCGATTCCAACCACTTCAATTATTTCGATTAACAACTTATTGCCTCTGTGTCATAGCAACATACACTTTAAATCTGATCCTTGTATATTTGCTAACATTTGACACTGCAGCTTCTACGCACATTTCATTTTACAAGCGCGAAGAACAGTAAGATGGTTGCAACAATTTCCAATAATTGCTACAGCATTGCGGTGCAATTGCACTGTTTTAATCTACTCAATGTATACTCATGTCTTATAATTTGCCAAAACAATATCTTACAACTCTTAAAAACAAGAAATCTTGTTTACTAGTAGAAATCTTCACAATCAACTAACCGCATAATACACCTGTTAGCAACACCTGTTCCCTTTTCACTTTTTTAATTTAATCTCAGCAAGAGACGGAAAACAGTGAAACCGCAACAGTAATGAATTAGTCACTACAATTATGCTGCTCATCGCCATCATCCCCCCTGCAATTGACGGTGTAAGAGCAAAATCTTGACTGGGGAGTAGAAATCCAGCTGCAAGAGGTAGTGACACTGCATTGTAAGCAAGTGCCCACGCAAGATTTTGATACACTTTGTTCATCGTGGCACGGGACAGTTCAATCGTATCGATAACCTGAGATAACCGATTGCCAAGCAAAATGACCGAAGCTGCGTCCGATGCAGCATCCACGCGAGCTTGCGTTTTGAGTGCCATACCGACATTTGCACATGCTAAAGCTGGTGCATCGTTAACTCCATCGCCGACCATGGCAACAGCAGCACCATTGTTTCGTAACTGAGTTACAAAGTTCAATTTATCTTGGGGCTTCAAGCCACCTTTTACTTCTTCCTTCGCTATACCTACCAGTGATGCCACATTAGCGGCTGCGTCTTCCTTGTCCCCCGAAAGAACAAACGTGCGGAGCCCTTTCGCTTTCAAATTTGCGACAGTGGCCTTTGCATCATGTCGTAAATTGTCGGTGACCGCGATGGCTCCGATCACCCCGTGCCCTTCCAACCCGACGAAAACAACTGTCTGTGATTTATCGAAGCATGATGTACTACATCTTTCATGCAGGAACTCTCTTAGTTGAGAAGAGCGTTCGGTTAAAGGATCTTCCTTGCAACAACCACACACCCATTCAAACAAACCAACAGCTGCAATGCGCCCATCGACCTCTGCTAAAGCACCATATCCTGGTTCAGTCAGCTGTCCTTCGGTTGGCGAAATTTTGATGCCCTTTGTTTCAGCCTGGGATACGATTGCGGAGCCGATGGGATGGACTGTGTGCTTTTCAACCGCAGCAGCAAGGCCCAAAATCTCCTCTTCACTGAACCCTTGCACAGTTGCAACTCCTGCGACACTAGGACAGCCTTCGGTCAGAGTTCCCGTTTTATCAAAAACAACTGAATCCACGCTTGCGAGACGTTCAAGTACATCTCCTCCTCGCAGCAAGAGACCTCTTTTGGCCCCCAATGAAGTACCTACGAGAACCGCAGTCGGAGTTGCTAGACCAAGAGCACAAGGGCATGCTACTACCAGAACGTCGATGGCAAGTTTAAGACTCAATAGTAGGGCATCACCATCTGGTCCAGCTGCGTCATTCAATAGCACATCCGGATACAGATTTGTCCCCAAAAAATACCAGAATGCAAATGTAGAACCGGACAGAGCCATGATTGTGAAAGCAAACGGGCCAGCAATGGCATCAGCGAATCGTTGCACAGGAGCTTCTCGCGCTTGAGCTTCCTCCACTAATTTTATGATGGAGGCAACAGCCGATTTAGCCCCTGTAGTTATGGCTTGCAC
Organism: Physcomitrium patens; assembly: GCF_059467195.1. NCBI lineage: Eukaryota > Viridiplantae > Streptophyta > Bryopsida > Funariales > Funariaceae > Physcomitrium > Physcomitrium patens. The sequence continues at coordinate 15,971,921 of NC_143425.1, read as the reverse complement.
CTTGATCGGCCCCTCCCAGTTGATAGTTCCGGCGGACACACTGTCTCCCTTTGATTTGGGAACGGGTAGAGGCTCCCCTGTAAGCATGGCCTCCTCGACAGCGCTCTTTCCACTAACAACTCTTCCATCGACAGGGATGGACTCTCCTGGTAAGACCAAAACACAGTCGCCGGGACGAATTTTTTCGGTCTCCACCTGCAGCTGCAACTCGTCGCTCAATTCATCATCCTCGTCCCCACCTCCCACGGAATCTTCCGACAATATTAACCTGGACTTCGATGGAACCAATGACAGAAGCTCTTGCATGTCACTCGAGGCCTTGGCGCGTGCCCTAGCTTCCAAGGATCTCCCCAAAAGCACAAATGCAAGCAACATAACCGGCTCGTCGAAAAAAGACGCGTCCCAATTGAGACTTGGATTTGCGAGAGATATAGAACTTATGGCAAATGCTGCGGAGGCTCCAATACCGACTAGGGTGTTCATGTTCGGAGACCGCCTCACCATGGCTTTCAAACCATCTAGCACGAGATCGCGTGCCGGTCCCAGAAGAGTGATAGACGCAATTGCGCACTTCCAAAGGGGATTGTGAAGAAGACTCAAGTAGGGGCCATGGAGATGAATACCTAAAGAATGCAGCAAGTGAATGGCATGGGAGCCGCAACACAATGCTACCAGAGACCAAGCAAAGGCCACCTGTGCGGTGCTTTTGGTCAAAGACTCTTGCCTTTTCCTTGCAATTCCATCTCTCTTCTCTCCGATACTCCCCTCTTCAACGCTGGCGTCCCGTATCTTGGATGGGAAACCACATGTAGTCAAATGAGTCGCAAGCTCCGAAGCCAAGCTCTCAACACGTCTTCCAGTACCTACGCGACATCGAATGGCAGCAGTCTCTGTGAGCATGTTCACAGCGGCAGTTTCTACAAATTCTCTCGATGTGAGCAAATTCCGCACTCGCGCAACACATCCCCCACACATCATCCCCTCAACGTCCAAGAGCACAACATCTGAACTTGCTGGTTCCTGCTCCGCCTCGACAGCAACTGTCTGGATATCCCTAGCAGTTCGCAAAGCTGCACATTTTTGAAGTCTAACAAAATCTGTTCTGCTACTGCAATTCTTGCCATCACTAGAGGAAATCCCTTGCCTAACCTGCACCGCAATCACACTCTTCCTGCAGACCCCCTTCACATGGCGCGCCCCACTAATTCTAAAGCAATTTCGAGAAAATCTTAAACCCTGACCAGCCTCGTTCATTGGCCAAGCAAGGCCCCTGGCATTGCATAGCCGCAGAGAGTAAACACTCTCCATTTCACACCGGGAATTGCTAGCGCTCCTAATCCTTCATTCAACCTTCAACAACACTCGCCTCCATCGTATCCACCACAACCTTATCCAGCTGCAAGTAACCAACCACAGCAAAACCAGCTGAATCTCTCAATGAGTGCAACACATGCAGAACGAAAAAAAACAGCAGCAGCTGCAACCTCAAGCAATCAATCTCTTCTGCTCAATCACCCCTTATGTCAATTCCTCTAAACTCTCGTCACCAAAATGAATGCAACTCCGAGGATATCGACACCGACAGATATAATCCAGCTTCCAACCCACCCCAATTGAACGTGGAAACACCAAATTAGTGCACGCAACCACTTCAATTCCTCAACACGGCCCACTATCCTCAATCGACGCCATTCAACGTCTCGGTAGGCCCATTTTCATCGCGGTGACATTAAGAGGAATCCACATTGCGAGTGAAATCCACGGAATGGATCAAAGGACACAACCATATCCACTCTGTTCAAAGGCAAAATTGGCGCCGCCAAATTCATGAGCTAAAATTGGATCCCACAACAACAGATTCACCCCGCCATCGTCGGGCTCCGAACCAGATTTTAATATTCAAAATCGATGTGAGTGGCTCCGAGTTAAGGTTAAGCATGTGTGGCTGAAGTCGCTGCTTCAGTGGCAGAAGGCGCCAAGCTGTCGGCGCTCTCATTGGCTGGATTTTTGGTGCTTATGTGACCCTTATCCACATCCGTCGCCCATAGTTCATCCAAATGTACTGAATGAACAATTTACTCTACTTTCATCTTCGTAAACAACGAACGAATGAGCGAGGTGCCGGCAAGATGTGCGTTGCCACGTGGGTACGCCGGCCCGGGCAGCACCGTCATTGATGGATGATGTTCCAAAGTAGATGAATGAACTTGCCGGCTCAGTTTGGAAAATATCTCACCTCTGGGCAGGTGGGAATGGGACCCCCAGGCTTGGGCCTAACCTCGTTCTCCTTGAGAATGCTCCCTTATAAGGAAACTTCATTCTCTGGGTTTTGAGGTGATAAATGAATGTGAGAACTTTTCATTATAAGCTAATATGGGCTAGTTTTATATTAAATCTGAGGATCTGAGAACAGGTGGGTTCCACAGTAAATAAAGTTTTTGGTCATTGTTGGGAAGTGTACACAAAGAATATAAATAAATATGTATATCAATAGGCTTTCTTAACTCCAAGATAGAAGCCATGTTTTGGTTTTGGCATAATCTAAGTTTAGAATCTTGTTCTTTTATAATTAAACGATAACTCTTTGAATAAGAATAATTTAAGGATTTTGAACAGGTTGATGGCGGTTTGTTGTAACTTCTACTATTATGTGTTTTGAAAAATAGGAAATTACTAAATAAATATCTTGAATATGTTTGTTTCACTATAGTTCTTAGTTTCACCTCGATACAGTGATAATTAATTTATTGTGTCAAAATAAAATGATGATTCAGTATTTACACGGTTAATAAAGTGATACTTAAAATTGTGTCAAAATAAAATCAATGATTTAATGTGTAGAATAATAAGCACTACAGTTGGTAATGGGCATGAAATAAGAATTACTAATGAAGATATCATAAACATCATACACAATCAGGCAGATAAGTAACGATTGTTTCAGTAATATGTTTAAAATTATAGAGTGTATTTTAATACTACGTTTCTTCTCTTCTTACCTCTTGTGAAAGCATAATCTAGATCTTTGTAGAAGTTGATTGTTTGTTGTGATGTTTCATATAATAGATATTGCATAACATGAATTATTAAAAAATGGTGTCTTACAAAAAAAATGAAGAGCAACACTTGTGTAGGAAGTGTCAAAAAAATGTATAATAATGCAATATAATTTATTTATTTTTTAAATTTAAAAGATAAATATTTCAAAGATACTGACTTTTATGTGCCAGTCTTCCATACATATATTTATACATTATTTTAGAAAGTGGCAAAAAAATGTCCTGTTCGGTGCAGGTCTTATTCATGCATATATTTTTTTAATGCAGACAAGCTTGAATTACAGAGGAGATTTAATTTCATATTTATAAGCTACCATATATATTTAAAAAAGTAGATAACATAGTAAATATTATTAGTAGAATTGAAAACATAAATAAAGGTTTGATAACTTATTTTAAATTTGTATTATTTCAAGCATCATGGACATCTCAAGTACCATGAAATATCATAACTTCTCAATTTAGAAGATAAATATTTCTTTAACAAGTGATAGAAATACTTTTTATAGAAAATATGCTCAAGCTCTAAGAAAAGATACATGAAAAAACCCAAATATTCTTTAAAATTCTAACTGAACAATTTATGATATGCAATGAATGAAATGAAATACAATCAAGCAACATTAAAATCCAAACAAATAGATCTTGTTTATGAGAGAGAATAGCTATTTTCCACATTGCTTAGGTGTATACTTGTCAATTATAAATTAGGAGATCCATCAAAGAAAACCATATGCATTGTATTCTACAAATTTATCTAATATTTTTCTGTAAAAAAACTAAAAGCTAGGGAGTCTCTTAGAGTTGTTGTATTTGAGTAATATAAATCTGCACATTTCTTTCAACTTCTCTTGAAGGTAAAAACAATAAAGCACTGTAATTAATTACTATTTTTTTTTCTCATAAACATGGATTGTTAGTTTAATTCTTTAACATTGGTTTGGACTAATTATAAATACTTTGAAATATTTAGAATTTATTTGGAATTTTATTTAATAATTTGAAATAAGTTTTTGATAAGATCCTATTCAATTTTGAATCAAAAGAAATAAAAATATTATCAATAGATAAATAATATATTATAATATAAAATACAAGATATAAAAGTATCCAATTTTTACCATACATTTGCTATAAACATATCAAAGAGGGTGGTATTTTGTAGCCAAGAAAATAATTTAGGGATTTTTAAGACATAAGGTAGAAATCATCATTTTTAAATTTGATACATATTTTTGTTTTGATTTTGTCTAATGTATTGCAAATTGATTTTTCAAGAATTCAGACTTGTGATTTTGTATGATTTTAAACATATTTCAAATAAAAATAATTCTCACTTGATGCATATACAAACATGTACATTTGTAAAGTAATTCCTATTATATCATATTAAATTGAAATGTTCTGAGGTTGTTCATTAGAGTTTGAACTTCCAGTTTTTTTAAAAAAATTTGATAGTTTTTTTTAATAATTTTTTCCATATGATAACAATATAATTTATAATAACCAAATATATAAATTAAGTTTAATTAAAGAAGATATTACAATAACTATAAATTCTTGTGTTCATACCAACTTATGAATCCCTATTTATGTAATACCATAAATATAGATTACTTTAATCTATAATTCATTAATTAATTAATTTATGAATCTATAATCTATAAATCTATAAGCAACTCAAATTTGTACTAAGAGACCGTAGAAGCAGGGGTAATGAACAGAGCCAGGTGCTGGCTAAGCAGCCAGCGTGGAAAGCCAGCAGGGCAAGGGCGGTCCGGGTCAGCAATCTGACGGAGCAAGCGACAAAGACAAGGGCGGCAACTAACCGAAAGTAACCGACGGCACGACGGGGCGGGGGCGGGGGCGTGGGGGTTCTCGTCAGCATGGCGGACGAGCGCACGTCGTCGTTGCCTCAAGAGTAGTCTCTGCCGGCGCCCCTTTGACCCCATCGCCGCACCGAACATGGCCTGGCATGGCATGGCTCTGTGTGCCAAATACGACCCGTTCTGCTTCGGTGTTGTAACATTTCTGCATTGTGTCATCCCCTTTCATTGTCGGCGTTCATGAAATATCGCAACTGTCAGAAGCGCAAGTAGAAGAAAAGGAAGTAGAAGAAGAGAGCGTTGTGTGGCGCACAGGGAGTTGTGAAGGGGGGAGAGAAAGCGAGAGAGAGAGAGAGAGAGCGAGAGAGGGTGTGTCGTGTGTTTCGTTTGTATTCTTTGTTGTTGGATTGTTTGGTTGGTTTGGTTTATGAGTAGTCCTGTGCGGGGGAAGGTTGCGAGGGAGCTCAACCCTCGATGGCGCAGTCTGGGAAGCCGCTGCATCCGCAGCTGGACCAGCACAACACCAAGGAGCTGAACCTGACGGTCTTGCAGCGGATGGACCGTTATGTAGAGGATATTTTGACCACTGCTGGTCATGTCACCTTGTTCCAGTTCGACACCGTTACCCAACAATGGGTACGTTTTTTATTTTCATTTTTGTTTTTATTTTTTTCGTGGATGAGTGTATCTTCTGTTTTAGTCAGAAGTATGGCGCAATTTGAGGCTTATAGACGCGGCGTGGGTGATATGACGTATTGTAGAGGGGTTGTGTGCATGAGACGGGAGTCGGGACTTGATCGAGGTAGAGAGTGTTTCTTGGGGTTGATGGTTTGTTCAGATTCAATGCCTGTAAAATGGTGAATTGGCCCTGATTTTGTTGAAGAGATAGTGGTTTCCGGAGCATATTAGTGTCCGCTGCGTGCAATCTTAGTAGGGTTTGCCGAGAGTTGGTTTAGTTTTAATGTCTCTCAGTTTCGTACGGGAAATCTCGGAGAAGCACTTCTTATTCACTTGCCCATTCTCTCGTGACGTTGTTCACCTCTGTGCAGTGCGGAGGGCTTTCAAGAGAGTGTTTGCTTGAATGGGGTTGTGTGCGTGGATTTCTGACATGCTTTGTTAGGGCTTGGATGGTACATGCGCTTTGTTTTGCGTGTACGTGTTAGATGATCACATTCTCAATTGTATCAGAACTATGAGGAATTTGACTTGAGATCAATGTATGAGGCTATTCCCGTTGTATTTGGGAGGTAACATCTGGAATGCTGACATTTTCATTCCTCGTCATGCTTTATTCAGATTCGCAAGGATGTGGAGGGCTCACTTTTTGTTGTAAAAAGGTGGGAATTCAGTTGCTCTGATGTATGCTTCGGGTTTTAAATGTTTGTTTTTTTATATATTTTTACTCAGTTTGTGATGTTTTAGTGATGTGTGGGCGTCTTCGTTGCAGGCGCTCACAGCCACGGTTCCAGTTCATAGTGATGAATCGGCAGAGTACGGGTGGGTGGTTACACGGTTGCAATAGCATGGTCTGTATCCGAGAGTGTGAATAAACGACTAGAGCCTCATTTCATCTTGCTAGAATGTGAGGGTTCCCCATGTCTTGTTTGAAGAAGTAGGAATATATGTTTTAGAAGTAGTCTGGCTTGGACGGTGGTTTTAGTATTATTCTCTGAAACCTGTTATTTTGTTTTTCAAATGTAATTCATAATGTAGAGGGTTCGTATATTAGTCAGATGTAATGCTTGGCTCTGATTGAAAGGTTCAGTTATCATCCCTTAATTGTTGATAAGTGTGCTTGGTGGTTTGTTCGTTAATGAGCAGACAATTTGGTGGAGAATCTGTTAGGTGATTTTGAGTATGAAGTGCAAGCTCCGAATCTTCTATACCGCAATGCTAATCAGGAAACGAATTACATCTTGTTTACTAATAAGCGGGAGTGTGAAGAAGTTGATTCTCTTTTTCAAAGGTGATTGTTTTTTGTTGTCATAAAACTCATCTTTGATATTGGTTAGTAGTCATCATCTTCCTCGTTGTTTTCCTTATATTTTTATCATGTATTAATACCGTTGACATTTTTGATTTCGACACTAATTTTCCTTATATATATATATATATATATATGTATATATACCCACGCGCGCGCGCTCTTTTTGCAAATAGTTTCAAGAGTTGGATCATCGTACATGTACGTACAAACTTTTCATAGTTGATACGATGAGATTTCTGTAATCCTGATTAGCGGTGGTTTTATTATTGTGTCAGAATCTTGAACGCCTTCTCGAAACCTCCTTCAAAACCAAGGTTGATTCCTGCAAGGTCTGTTTATACTGCGACTGTGTTATATTGGCAGGTTTCGACATTCACAAAGATGACTGTAGGTCCTGGACAATGTTCTGATTGTTATTAAATTAGGCTGTGTATTGCATTGTTTGTTTTCTGAAATATTTTGTAGGTCATTGTTTCGGCATCAGGTTGTAATTTGAGTTCTTGGTTAACGTTAAGTGTCTGTGCTCGTTTGTATGTGCCTCGTTTCTATTTGTACCCGGTGATGCATGAATGTGAGATTCATGTGTCGAATATGAGCATTATTCATAATCTCTTTTAGACGCATGTGTCGAATATGGCATACAATATTGTTGTATTCTTTCAACCAACAACTGACGTGATAATAGGTTTTATATTGTGAGCCACTCGCAGCTCAGATTATGTGGAACTTGAGGCTGCCCCTACTTCAGTAAACTTTGAAGGTCCATTGGAGCGAGGTCCTATCGCTTCCTCAACAATGCTCGAGATGCAGGATGAACCACTGGAGCGTCGTTTGGTTTGTTGTTCATCCCTCATCTCATTTGTTATATATATATATATATATATATATATATATATATTCGTGTGTATGTGTGTGTGTGTGTTGTCTTCTTATTGGATTTGAGTAATTTAATCTATAACTGCGAGAATCGTCTACTAGACAGCCCTTTGCTCCAAATGGTTTTTATGTCGTTTAGATTGGGTCTTTGTTTTGAGGTCGAAGGGTCGGTTGGACTATTTCTCCCGGTTTTCTTCGAGTTTTCATTTTTTCTTGGATTCCATACTTTTTTACAAGTACCTTCTATTCTGCTCTCTATCTCTTCCATCTTTTTATTCTAATTTGTTCCTTGTCTCATGTGTTTGAATTCTGTTCTTCAGTTATTTTATAATGTCTTTTCCTCTCATGCCATTGCGGTCCTATTCAGGCTGTAGTCAATGTCAACAGTTGAAGTTTTTCTTGTGCATGCAACTTATTTAGGTCCTTGCGAACGTGTAACAGAATACAGTGCGTACAAGCACACCCGATATTGTTCCCTCAACAGCAACTCGTCCTCCAATAAATCATTCAGTGCAGTCTCGTACAAGTGTACCTGCTTCTCCTACTCTTGCTCCGATGCCTTTGTCATCCATTCTTTCTTCAACAACAGCCTCACCGCTGAATTCTCTTGCTCCACCTTTGCCTCTTGATACCCCTGATAACCCCTCTGCAGGTCGTGCAACTCTTATAAAGCCATCCTTCTTTGTTCCTCCTTTTTCTTCAGTTCACAGCACCCCTAGTGCCCCTCTGATTCCGTCTTCAACTCCTGTGGTACCTTCCCATGGTGCTCCATTGCTTCAACCCTATCCTCCTCCGAATCCGCCACATTCACTTTCTCCAGCCATGCAACAGGGTGTACCAGTAACTAGGGATGGGGTCCGAGATGCACTCAATCGCCTCGTCAAGGTGATTATCTCTTTGCATTCAATACTTTCGCCTATTTAAGGTATAGGTGGATTTTGTTGTGAAGTGATCGCCAATGACTGAACTGTCACACATGGCGTATACATCACTTGATTTACAGCTGTCATCAACAAAACTATGATGCGCAAGTGGTTAGGATCTGTGCGGAGTCTAAAATAACACTGGCTATTGAGAGTTTTCTCATCCTCAGTTGGTGCAAATGCATTTTGCCATCAATTATGCTATGATAGTAATGCTTTACTGGCTCAGACGATCTGTTAAGAATTCCAGTGCATATGTTGCGGGGCCTTCATGGGTTTTATTGTTTCATAGATGTTTCCTCAATTATAGGTAGGAAGTTGTTATGTGAGGATGAATTATGATCTTCAGTTGATGAACGCTTTATTCCTTCCTAGACTTCTATTCTGATTTGAGGGTGTGGTTGTGATGTAGAATGAGCATTTCATAGAGATGGTGTATCGAGAGATGAACACACACAGTTTTCGATACGGTTGAAGGATTCAGGCAGAAGAAGATTATCACTTTATTGCAAGCTTGTGAAGCTTTTAGTAACCATTTGGTGCGTCTCTTGTGTCTTGGGGCTTAAATGTGCTGTGGTCAATGGAGCTCACTGAGAAACTTGAAGAGGTTGCTGTATACAGAACCAGATGATTGTTCTAGAATGTAATATCTTGCCTTATGTGCCCCTTTTTAAGCACACATTTGCAGGAATGGGAGCATCAGACACTGCATAGCAGCACATTAGAAAAGTTTTGGTAATACTGGAAGGTGCTGTGGTTATTACTATATTTTTTAGCTATGTAAAGCAACCTGGACTTGAGCACCTTGGAAACATCTTTATCAGTATGTAGGAGTACATATGCCCAAAGCTGTGCTTGATCACATGGTGTAGATTGCTTACATGAATCTTCATGAAAATACTTTCTTTAATAAGCTACTGAAGTAACTACACAACTAGATAGAAACCTGGTATTGAATATGCGTTACTGATGCAATGAGTGCTACAGTTATAATCAAGAGCCCTATTTGTCTAAGCCGTCTTCCGAAGAGGTTGCTTGCGAAATGTACATCATATTATTTGATAGCTTGAAATACGTAGTGCTTCGGTTTTGCAGGTGAGACTCTTATCGGTTCTCTTACAATCTTCTACTTCTCATTCGAGATTTTGGGTTTCTGTTTTCAAGTCTTCGAGGAAATTCCAGCACCTGGGGGCTCCTTTACAATTGAAGAAATGGGGTTCAGAGGAAGTCCTTTCTATGTGCTCTGAGTCCTCAGAAAACCTCTGCTTCTGTGCTGGTGGGCATGAGTCTTTCGGTGAGTCTTTGTAGACATTGTTTGGCACATATACAAAGCTCCAAAGTTGCGTCTTGGTTACTGTTATTACTGGTAACTACCGAATCAAGCACAACTTTATCTCACAAACTAATGTAGTGAATAACCAAGTTCGGGTTGCAGAAGACATCTTAATACTAAAGATGGTAGCTATGTACTTTGGAGGAGAAAGGTTACTTCTACAAGCAAAGTATCTTTGGAGGGAAGCATCTAAAATAGGTATTAATTAAAGGTGGGAAGGTGGTTTGATTCTTTAGATATTTATTAAGATAAAATAAACCAGTAGTCTATTGACATATTTGTAATTTATAAATGTTGATCTTAATATGATTAAGTGGCACTTAGTTTTAAAATATATTATTAGAATAATTTTCAAAAATAAGAATCTAATATTAAATAAGTTATCTTTAAAATTCCACAAGAAATGTTTTAGAAAGAAAAAATGTATCTACTTTACTTTTGTAAGATTACAAAAATAATTGATGAATTTTGTGGTAGAATCATTATAACATTCCAACAACCTTATTTTTTTGTTGTATATTAAAATTTTAAACAATTCTACAATCTAAAACTACTGAAAATTTAAAAATATATCCATGTTTAAATATAAAAAAACAAGTTTTAGAATTGAATTTTAGCAATCCAAGCTTTTAGAGTTGATAGTCAAGTAAATTGTAGCCAAACTAAGATTGTTATTAGTTTTATTAATTGGCCACTTGAATCTTATTTATCTTAGCTCAGCCATTTAAGTAATATATTTTATTTAAGATACTACTATCTTTTTTACAACTTCTTGACAATTTTAAACATTATATATATATATATATATATATATATATATATATTTTTTTAAAAAATAAATATATTAAGTTGTGTATATGAATATATATATTTTTATCAAATTTAAATTTTGAATTTTGATTTACAATTGGTTGGATCATTTCTTTTTTCTTTGATTTCTACAAGTTAATAACTAAAGTACTTAAGCTAACAACTATGTATTATATTTTTGATGCAACATTCTAGAAATATTTATAAGATGAATAAAAGTTGTTAAAGTTTTGCAAAGAATGTTGTTATTACAACTTTTTATTTCTAGTATCTCTAAAATCTTATAATGATTGTAGAAGAGTAATTTACATATGTTCTAACCATAATCTATTAATACTTCAAAATAAACATAAAACTTCTATTTACTTATCTTTGTTTAAAATGCAATCTAATATGTTTGTAGAAAACAATAAAAGTTATAATTTATTTACCAAATATCTATCTATCTATATATATATATATATATATATATATTGCAATAAAAAATACATAAAAATTCTGAATTAATCAATTTAGTTTTTGATTAAATTGGAATATACTTAAAGCTTTAAATATTGTATTAGCTAAATTAATTAATTTCCACTTGATCTAATATTTATACAATTAGTTACCACATTTACACAACATTTGCACAAATTAACAAACCACTATGTAAAATTGTATATATATATATATATATATATGTTTTTTTTTTTCCTTTTCTATTTTTATTCTAAAGATCTTGTGATCCATTATAAATCTATTTCACCACAAAGAAAAGGATCTAAACATATAGAGCTAATAGACATGAAAAAGCCCTTCAAAAGGGAAATCAAAATTATAATTATTATTTTAAAAATTATTGGATGGTGGAAGGATATTTTTTTTTTGAATTTATCTATGATATTTTATGCATTTGTGTCACAACAATGCACACAAAGTCACCTTAAGCAAAGTTGGCAAAAATATACAGGATTGTAAAAAAAAAGAAAAACATACATTAATGTTGGTTTAGAAACGGATAATTTTTTTAAGACACCATATATATACATATACATATATATATCTATTTTATTATTGAAAAGAGGTCAAAATTTTAAGTTAATCCTTTAAACTTCAATTATATAACTTTGATTTTATTATTGTTAGTGTACTGAAATTGTTACAATTTTTTTTCTGATTTCTTTGCAATGATTTCTTTTATAAGAACCTAAATAAATATACAGAGAATTAAAATTAACCAACTTATAATTTCGACTTCCTAATCATATAAAAAATATTCAAATGAGAACAACTGTGAACTTGCAGTGTGAACGCAAATTGAACAATACGCCAGTGTGAACGCAAACAGAACAATACGTCAGTGTCAACGCAAATATAAGAGCGCTGCAGTGTGAACGCATGAAAAATCATCGCAATACAAGTCTAGAAGCACACTTATCCTGGAAGGGAAGTGGGGGTTTAAGTTGCTCCGTTGCATTGCAAATGATTCGCACCCGTCTGGTGGGGTATTTCGCAATTCCTCCTGATAGAATTTCTGGGGGGGTCGTGGTTAGTGTAGGCGCATTCTCAAAGAAATAGTGGGAATAGATTGCATGCAATTTTTGTGCAATAGTATCATGGGTTCCTCCACCACCATGCACACAAGCTCGTTGTCTCAGTTGCTGCGCCATTCGAAGAATCCCACTGTAAGAGTGTTTGATTGCTGTGCTTCTTCTCCTTCTACAGCAAGCTTCGCTCCTCTGAGACGAGAATTCGCCAAATGTGAATCTAATTCATCGTTGGGTGCGAGGACAATGTTCCTGCGTCTTCAACACAGGCAAGCATTTCCACCTCTAGGGTCCATGTTGTCTTGCTTTCGGCAGGGTGAAGCTGGGAGGATAGGTGGGAATTTGGCATTGAGCGAGAGGTCGTTTAGGCGAGGGAGGATTACCCCTAGAGCAGCGACCGAAGATGTGCCGTCATTTAAAGGATTCGCCCCTATGCAAGAGAAGCCCAAATTCTGGTGGCGTATATTGGCGTGTGTGCCATACCTAATGCCTCTGAGCGAGACGTGGATGTACGCGGAGACTGCTTATAGTTTGCACTCCTTTATTGAGGATTACGAGTTTTGCACATACCCATTTCTGATTCTCATTGGTACCCTACCCAGCTGGTTCTTGCTAGCGTATTTTTTTGGCGCTTATCTGGGCATTGTCCGCAACAACCGATGGCCTCATTTCCTACGGTTTCATGTAGTGACGGGGATGCTTCTCGAGATCATAGTGCAGGTTATTGGTACTGTGAACGATTGGGTGCCGCAGGCTGTGTACTGGGGTAAATTTGGAGCTCACTACTGGCTGGCAGTCACATTTGCTTTCCTGTTCATTGTGCTGGATTGCATCAGGTGTGCTTTGAATGGCATGTACGCTGACGTGCCCTTCTTGTCCGATGCATCTTACATGCAGATCCCTTACGAATAGTTTTATGTACAAGGGTTTTAAGAAGAGAACATGCAGGTATCCTATGTAGGAGGTAATTAGGCTAATCGTGAATGGATTGTTGGTTCTATTTCTTCGTCCCAATATAGTCTCATCAATATGAGAAGTTCACATAGCGTTTTTCAATTATGTCGTTACGAAGTATATTATCGCTGGTTTCTGAGAGTTGTTTTGCAGTTGTGCTGAAGCACGCAATGGATGGAGGGAGTAGAGTCGCCAGTAAGCCAAACAGGTTTCTAAATGTGATTTATCAAGGTGTCCAGGACTTCTGCAGGATCTTGTTATTGAATTGATGCAATTGCTGAATCAGGGGGTTTGTCCGCAGTCTGGATTTGAGATAATTTTGACAGTACTCTTAAACAATCGTTTTTTGAGAATGTTCCTGTAGTGAAGCATGTGGATTAATGTATTTGACATGTGAGTGTTTGAGTTTAAGACTGGAGAGGCCATTCAATATCTGATGCCCATTTTACGTTTTTCCTTATCAAAGGAGGAAGCTTGGGCAAGAATATCCTACTGTCTGGCTAGAATGCACCACCTTGTCTGATCAGATTTTCCTATGCCTTCCTTCTTCATTATCCCCCTTACCAGTGCTACCTCTCTCACTACTCCCAGCAGTCTGCCTATGCTTCCACATTCTTTACACGTCAAGTTCAAACCAAAGACGACAAGGCCGATTGCAATCAGCCTGGCGTTCGAGAATATTAACAAATTGTTCTAGATACGGTTTCAAAGTCTGAAGAAAGTGCTAATGTATTGTTTTAATCAAGTGTGCCCTGGCAATAATGAGCAATCGCGACCGTCCAAGGGTGGTTGGTGCCTGCTGTATCATGCGAAGAATTAGGTTTGTGCATATAGAGTAAGCTGGGATGATATGTCTGTACTCGAAAAACTTTGCGTTGTTTATTTGTTTGTTCCGTGACAAAGATATCCACTACGGTTTCTTGCCATTATACGAAGTGGTACAACGTAATTGATGTTTGTGCAATTAAAATCCGCCCAAGTTTACATGTTACTGTGGAAGACTGACCATCCTACTTAACCGTCGGTTCGTAGCATTCAATTCAGTCTCATGCATACGGCATACTTAGATAATCCTTTTTGTAATCCCATATTGTTGCAATCGATCCGTGAAAATTGTGCGTGTAGCTTGAGGTTTCACTCCAAGGAGTTCCCTCTTGGATTCGGCACCTGAGCCTGTTTGACATAAAAATGACCGCAGAAAATGTTCTGTTCAATCAAGGATCAAAGACGCTCTTACCAAATAAACCATACAGGAGCTGTGCAAGGCAAGGGCTACTAGCACACATCTACAATTTAGATAATGCTACATCAATTCAACCTGTATGCCCTTGTTAAAAATTTATTTCCCATCAAAGCGAGACCGCTGAGTACGAGTACTCGGCCAATTATACATTCTTCAATACACAGATGAGAATGTGGCTCATTAAACCGAGACAATACGATCGAATGACCCATCATATAGTAATTCACATAATTTTCTATTATTCACAAGGCAACAGTCACTACAGCCATGCACCATGAGCAGGAAATAAAACAGAAGTGTATCATACACGCAATTGAAAGTTGAAAGAAAGCAAGTCAAAAGAGTTACTCTTCCTTCTAATGACCTTCACAACAAAGTCAAAACACCTGAGCAAGTCAACGGACAGATAGCTCTTAAATAGCTCATGTAATCCTACAGGGTCTTCTAGTTTCATCACCTGACATGTTACATCATGCTTTTATACAGAAGTTTCCAAAATTTCCAATGCTAAGCGACAAAAACGTGACGTGGTCACCAAGGGTGAATATAATCCAGTCTAAAAATCACAAAATTGAGCCTCCTGATTGCGAGGCCTTCTCAGCAGCTTCACACTCGGTGACAAGATCAATAAATTCATTCAGCAGACGCTGGATAGCTCTGTTTGCTGCCATTGCAGGTAACACAAACTCCTTGAGCAACTCTCGCTTGCTCAAGCCCTGCGCACGGTAAATCAACCTTGTCAATGCAGACGTCCAACCCAGCAATGTCACAGTGTGGTCAGTGCAGACTGCATTCAAACCAGAACTTTGAATAATAAACAGAATCTTACTTACAAAACATCGAAGCACTGCCAACCACCAACTTCGGCATATCAAAACCCCAATCCCAACACTTCGCTGCGTCATTGTAATGAAGACAAATGATGTAAGTCATAGAAGAGAGAAACTTGCTTACAAGAATATCAGGTTTCCACGACTGCAGCTTTCCTACAGGACCGACAGGTCCCAACAACTCTTCACAAAGTTCTCTTAGTCGTGCTTCGTCACTTTCCCTGAAAAGCGCGGGGACTCATCAGTGCAATTTTACAGTAATTCTTAACTTCCTGCTTCTATCATCATTTCTTTTATGAAGCGTATCCGTAAATTAAAAATGATTCACTATCCCTTTAAGCGGCTCCTTTAGATTGAAAGTCGAACTAAATGTCCAGAAGGCAGTGTACTTACTTAGTTAGGCACCTTACATATGCAACGAGACACCGGCTATACTCACTGGCGGACTTGAGTGCAAGAGCAGAACTCATTTGAACTTCCAGGTGAACTCTCGTCTGCCATTTCTCCTCGGAAAGAGACATTCTGATCACGAAATGGTTCTCGATGTTAACAATTGGGATTTCTTTTTTACTTTCCAAAGAAGTAAGAGATGAATAAGGTATAGAACTATTTCAATATGTATTCAACCAGTCAATAGGACAATGGTGGGTATCTTAAATACGTTGTACGAGATAGAGACTTAGGTGGGGTGGTATTCATATTTCACAACGGAAAGGTTTTTTTAAGGAATAGGAAGAACTTAAAAATAAAGACTAACCTGTTCCAAAGGAACGATGGACCAGCCGCTCTAGCAACACCTGCCTGAAGGTTAGCTAGTTCCCCATTATCAGCATCCGGCCATGTGGAGACAAAATTAGATGCTGGAAAAGAGTCATCCGCAACCCTTAACCAGCAGCACATGCCGATGTTGAAAATAAAAGCATGTCGATTAACCAGCACAATAAGCGGAGCCCCTGCCTTTGAAAGTCTGGCTGAAACCAATTTCATTGTTCCTGAACAATCCATAAATAGGTCAAGATCCAAAACAAACAACCACGATCACGACATTTCAGTCCACAAAAACTACTATCTCTTCACCAATATGACCAGAACGATTCAATCACTCTGAGCACTAACTACGAAGAGAGATCACCAAATTACAAAAGGAAAAATTACAACAAACGCAAATCCAGCTAAATATGGTATTCGGCAAATTATTGAATACCTAGTAACAATTGAATGAAACAACAATGCTTAGAAGACCTTGGCTGTACCACTAGAACGAAGCGGAAAGTTTTTAGATCCTCACCATTACTAGCCAGCGTTGAATTGGCTGACGTAGAGTTCAGAAGAGGGCCAAGTGATTCATGAAGTAGACGCTTGGACTCTTGCAAGTCCCATAGATGAAGTAATCCATTCCGTGTAACAACCATTAATTTCCAGTTCTCGTCACAGTCCATGAACGCTGCTGCCGATCCCAACATTATACTCGGCTGTGCCCTCCGTCCAGCCATTGTATAAATCTGAAAACATGTCGGAATCTACTTCAGTCTCCAACAACAGTGGCCCTGTGCGGCGAAGTATCGAATCTAGTCCACCGGAGAATTCCCGACAGCATGCATTAACGTTAGGTGTATTAAATCACGAGGTGAAATCCCAGCTATAGAAGATAAACGACCGTCAACGTACCTGTAGGCTTCCATCTCCGCAGGCTACAGCCCAAAAATTGGAATTTCCGGACAGGGCAGTGGGCATGGAGACCAAGTAATCGCACCAACGAACCTCGCCATCTTGAGAGCAAATTATCTTCGCCTTGGCAGAGCTTTCACGAATTGAAGTGGGAGCTGCGGAGCCTAAAGCTGATCCTAAGTTATTTGTACACTCTGCGGGTCTGGCTTCTAAGCAGATAGGAGCTTGCACTTTAGAATCCTCGCCACTAACACCTTCAGGCATTCGAATCCTTATCGATAGCACTCCCTCAGGAGTAGTCATCCTTTCAACTGGTACAACCATATCCAGCTGTGAACCACCTGCGATATTTGATGGCCTTTCACTGCCCAGGCCAATCGCAACAACAGCAGCTGAGGAGGAGCGAGCTGCAGGCGCCAAGGCCTCATCGAGCGCGATTCCATTACTTCGTTTCGCAGGTGGCACATCAGGCTTGATGTAGTCTTCGGGCAATCTCCGCTTCGATGCAGTTTCAGGTGCGATATTTGCAATGCCTCCCAAATCCTCTTTTCTGACATCTGCCGTGGTTGTGAAAGAATCATATTTTACACTGCTGTGTAATGCGCCATTGCCAAAACCGTCCTCTCCTCGAGGCGGCCCCAAAGGTTCTGGGATGATTCGTCGCCGTCCATCAGCTCGCCTGTACTCTGTCTGCTTGACTGAGCTCGGAGCTACAGGAGGAGAAACAGATGGGACAAGGCTGCCATTACGACCATCAATACCAAGAACAGGTGCTGGGAGAGGCTTTGTCAACACCTTTGTATGTGCCTCAGTAGAGGGTGCTGGGGGAGGCTTTGTAGGAACCTTTTTAGGCATCTCAGCATCAACTGTGCCATTAGCAACTTTGGGCACTGCTTTAGTAGAGTCAGTGTTATCTCTATTAGGGGCATTTCCACTTCCCCATTGCTTTGCCGCTGCCGCCTCCAGCATCAATTGTGCTGGACTTTCAGCTACTGTTGCCTGCGACATCATGATATGTTAAGGTCAGACCACAAATGACAACTAAAACAGAAAATGCACATTCATAGTCTTAGTTAGAATAGAGATGGATAATACTCACCTGCCGCACGCGGAGGTCACCATAGCGGCTCTTCTTAAACTCTTCCATTTCTGCATCTGAGATTTTTTCACCCAGTTCTTTGCGTTCAAATTGAAAAGACGCGACAGATCCATCGAGAGAGCAGCAGAACAATGTGTAACCATCTGGACTCCTGTTCAACAAATAAAAATGTCATGTTTGGAGACACGGGGAATAGTATAAATTTTGAAGTTAAAAGTCAGTAAAAATTGAAAATAAGAAGTCAGTCATGCCCATCCTCAACACTTTTATCATTTTCCATCCTCATATCTTCAGGATAATCTCGATAAATGATCCGGACAATAAGACCACGCTGCAATGAGATGGGGAACGCACCAGGAAAGATCAACAACACT
This sequence comes from Physcomitrium patens, assembly GCF_059467195.1. Taxonomy (NCBI): domain Eukaryota; kingdom Viridiplantae; phylum Streptophyta; class Bryopsida; order Funariales; family Funariaceae; genus Physcomitrium; species Physcomitrium patens. The sequence continues at coordinate 15,953,410 of NC_143425.1, read as the reverse complement.
TTGTTGGAAAAAATGCTTTCCAATAAATACCGGACGGGGGCTCCCAGTGGTCCACACGGAAATACAGCAGTCTTGGCTCCCGATGGCTATAACATTATAAGGCGCTAATTCTTTAGTTTTTGAAGAAGTTCCGTTGGCCCCTCCCCAAGATGCAGCTCCATTTCCAACCCCATCTACCGTTCCATCCACAGAGGTCTTTTTCACCTGATTGCAACAGTTTTTGGATGTTAATCTACATGTAATGCATCACAAGCTTCGTCCCTTGCTCACCGAGATATGAAAATCTGCAGAAGTGTTGTGTGATAACTTGATAACGAAGGAAAAGTATTACTTCAACAAACAGGTAATTACCAGAAGCGAACTTAGCATTCAGTAAATTTTATCGAGATAATTTTCATTCACAAATTTGTTCATCTCAAAACTTATCTCGTAAATTTAACGCAAACTCAGTAAGATCTCCACAGCTTAATCCATACTCTTTGAGACATAGCACACGAAGTTGTACCTTTCTAAACATTGAATGGTTGAATCGGACAGCCACAACTGGCGCATTGTGGCCAACGAAATCAAAAGAAGCCATCCACTCTCCCCTCTCTAAAACTGGAGCAGTATGACTAGGATTTTGGAATCCGTGAGTTGTGGCAATGAAATGGCCACACGGTGACCATCCCAATCGTCTGAAGAACGTAGACCCAACCTGAGGGAAGTCCGCAAGTACCCCAACAATCAGATGCACTTCCAGGTTGTGTGAACAATCATTCCTTATATTCTTCACAAATATAGGACCCATCACTTGATACTTAGCATAAAAGCGCAAAGTCAAAACTACAAATGGATTAGCGTCAAAGAGGACAAACACATGTGACGCAGCAAGTTTGAGATACTTACAGTTTTTTCCCATGGCCCTTCAACTTTTTTTACCATGCTCCAGTTGCTAGTTCGCCAAATTATTACAGACTTGTCATCAGATTGGGTTGCTAAAAATGAACCAATGGGATCCCAGGTTAACCCTTTCACAAGGCTCTGATGGCCAGTGAGAACTGCAAGAACAGCACCAGTAGAGGCCTGCCACACACGAATAGTGTTGTCCAAACTACAGCTAGCAAGCTGTGTATCATCCGGTGACCACCCAAGATCCACCTACTTCAGGGAACGCACACACAGCCAACCAAACGCACAATTTAGTGCCTTAATGAGGGTTAAAATGCGTTACAATCAACCCAGAGAACTCATACTAAAAAAATTCAGAAACCTAGTTTTTATAATTACCAGTCCACTAGACAAATTCTAGCGTTGTGTCACGCAATTCATGATAAAGAAAATTTATCGTCAGTGATCAGCTTTAGAACCAGGAACTGATTTTTTATTAAGTTAGAGGTGGCAAGAAGTGAACACTCGATTTTTCCATCGAAAGCGACAACATATCCTCTAAGCTGGACTTGAAACGATCAATGGGGATGATGCTATGAAAGTCACAACAAGCAATGTTTTAGATCAAATTCAATTCCGGAAGGTACGACCTTGATTCATCATTAACAGATATAAGTTGAAGTTAGATATTGAAAATAAAAAAAAAGGTCAAGCACTTGTCGGAGAAAATTCTATCGGTAATGGCAAAAGACGAGCTACCAAACAAAAGTAATCCAAAGAGGACCTCTAACAGCTGTTGATCTTCACGGTATTGCTCACAAGGATAACAAAACCTCAATGGAAGATAGTAAAACATAAATAAAAAGCACGAATTTTTGAATTTCCTAGAAGCAATGCAGGGTGTTATAGGGACGAAAAAATACCACGTCAGCAGAATGACCCCGTAGAGTCAAGAGCACCTTCCAGTTTTCAACATCCGGGGGTTCCCCGCTTCCGAATTCAGTAGTACCGGAGCCGGGCCTCTTTTCATGAATCAAAACAACTTGATCATCAGATCCAGAAGCTATTTTCTGACCACACTTCGCCCATCGAACGCAATTGACAGAACCAAAATGGTCTCTCAATGTTGCAAGCAACTTCGTGTCTGAATCTGTTTCTTTCTCAGCCAATGGCCTCATGTTCCAAATTCGCACCTGGCACACAAAGGTACCAATTATAACACTTGTCTCTACATTGCAAATAGTCATATAGTCAACCCTGTTCATATCATCGTTTCCATGGACAATCTTGACACTGTCGTTGATATCAGAGAAGAATCAAGTACTGAAGCACGATGGAAGAACATGAGCTGCTGGAGATTGTAAACGATGGCGACTTTGGAACTTTAAAACATTACATGCTCACGATCACAAATTGAACAAACTAAGACAAGCTCATGGCATCTGATAAACAATCGTGGTAACGAAAAGCGCCACTCCCCATAATGTGGCAACTTGCCATAGTTCGTAACCAGACACTCAAAACCTAAGATATTCTACGGTACTGCGTTCAAGTACGGCATAATCCAAAACAGAGCTTTTGCTAATTGAATAGTTGGGAAAAAACCGCTGAGTGGTCAACTAGGTAAAGCACATAAGCAGCATCTCAAGCAACTGTTAGAAAAATCTGCACTGACCAATACCGCCAGAAAATAGTGAACGACATGACCGAAATTCCTTCACAATAAAGAAATCAAACCAGCCTTGTTAGAATCATGCAACGTTGATGTGGAAAGATTCTCGTAGGTATGCCAAGGGCAAATAAATACCTTGTGATCCCCTCCGGCTGTGGCAAAACGGAGGCCATTGGGCTGTGTGTCCACGGAGAAAATCTGGAGTCCGGCATGGCGCAACCACGTGGGCTTTTCCACGATCATTTTAAGGGGATACTTGTGCACCCCCTCTCGCCCACCCCCCGCCCACGCCCAGCCCCTGCGTGGGCAGGGCTTCGCTAACGTCGTGCCAGAGAACACGCAGTGCGAATAGCGAAAACCATGTACAAACGATGCCGGAAATTTCCCAGAAGAGAGAGAGCGGGAGACACCACCAGAAGATGGGAAACGACAAGTTGTACCGCGAGGGACGAGATGGGTTTAAGGTTTACACATGGAAGCGGATGCCAAGCAGGGAGTTGACATTGATTTTCCCCGGATTGCAGAGCTCAGACAGGGGGCGCGGCTATGGTGGCCCCAATAACCAGGTCTCTACCAAATGGTTCGTGAGCCCCCCCAAAATGTGGCAAGAAGGAAATTCTTTTCCGTACGTCTCATCACATGCCACAAACTGCACAAACCTACACAAAACCTACACAAAACCTACACAAAACTCATCAAAAGTTTACCGCACAAGTCTACATGATGTAATATATAACCCCCTTGAGTGATACAAAAAGGTTAATATTCCGCCCCAACAGCCGTAGAAACCAGAACAGACACCACCACCTGCAAGGCAACGAAGGAACTGGACCGAGGAAGAACAGAATGTTGCTACCATACCACACAGCCAAGGTGTTTCTACATCCGGCTCCTCCCACCTCAACATGCACACGGATTCCTTCACAGAGATAGATATTAATAGAAATATGAGAAAAAGATGGAAAAAAAAAGATTAACAGAAAAGAAACCTCTCAAAAGCTTAGTCAAAGCACACTCCACACCAAGCCCAGCCAACCCCTTCCAACTGAAGTGGGTGTTGCTCAGGATGCTCAGCATGCTAAGGATGAAGCTTAAGAACCATAACTTGTAACTGAGCAACAACAGCAAAGTAGGACCTAGACTCCACCCTTAAAAGTTAACCCACGTTGATCTCTCTCTCTCAAGTATGCTAACCCACGCACCAGAATAGCAGAAGATCAAGGGATGTGTGATGACCAATAAACATCAAATGCCTTTCCCAGGAAACATAAGCTTTACTCGCACACACACACTCTCTCTCTCTCTCTCTCTCTCTCTCTCTCTTGCTATAAAATTGCTCGGCGGATGGAATCAATGATGGGACTTGGACAAGGAATCAGTGGTAAGTCACAACGTCAATGGTTATCACCGTTGTGTAATTCATTATCTTTTACTTGTTACTCCTCTTGCTTCCTGGAGAAGAGGAAGTATCCTTCACGCTTATTTACTAGACATGGCAAATGAAAAAAAATAAAATAAAAAATGAAAAAAAATCTCTGTAATGGCTCATAATTCACAGCCTAGCCTTTTGGTTGGACTCTGTAGTAAAGTTTATAGAGTTAGTATGTGGAAATTTTTCAGTCCGTTCGATTATTGTTGGTAACAGCGAAGCCAGTCATCTTTCAGGAGCCATGAGTATTAGGTCATGCATGACATCAACGCTAGAGGCGAGTCAAATTACCGCAAGCAAACGAATGTGGAAGTTTGATATGATTCGCAAGGGCTGTGACATTTTTCTGCCATTGAGACGTATGGCTGTGGAAGATTGCGAGTAACTTGCTCTGTTGCTGTCTATTGCTTAGTTGAGAAGCCTGACCGAACATGGAAGCCGAACAATTTTCAAGAAGGTTATAAGTGCTCAAGGGTGCTTTCAGATACAAGTGTTCGATTCATCAATTGTCGATTGATTTTTTAAAATAGAAAGGGTGAGTAGGGTAGGGAATTCTTAGGTGCAATATTTCAAACATTTTGAGACGCCCTGAAATGTTTTTAAAGTGCGACATTTTCTCCAGACTCTCCTGAACGATGGGCCAAGCCTTTCCTACTAAAGTTCTAAGTTCTTAACGCTGTCGCCGCTGTCAAAAGCGGTGTTGGAAGTATGCTAGAGAGAAGATTAAAGTATGCTGCAAGTAGATAGGCATATTTGGTATGCCACCTAACCTCGTGGCTTTTAGGGGGAAATATAATCATTTACAGGATCCGACTGTAGCCGTAAGCTGCCCAAATTTAAGTGATCGACAGCCTTGAGACCCCACATCAATGATGCCATCAAGACTTTATCATCTTATGTCATGCTTCTGGCAATTGCAGTGCGTACGGAGAGAACAAGAAAACGTATAAGCTGGCACTCCAGCCATCCAGAGGCAAGTAGAAATGATAATGACTATTAAGTAGTTGGTCTCAGCTCGTATTTCCTGAACGTGATTTTCATCTAAACAGCACTCTCCCCTGTGTACTTTCATAATACCTCACAAAGAAACCAGGTTAATGTGGTCTACAATAATAAGCTGCAAAAATATCAGAAATACCAAGGTAAGACACATGTACGAACCATCAGACAGTGTGATTGTTGACATCGTAACCATCAGAGGAAGATAAATTCGGAGGGGTACACCGTCCAATTTATCCAGTACATTGCCACCATCAATCCAACGACCAAAAGACTTTGATCTTAACTCCCCAACTCTTTCCTAAATGAGAGTCACCCAGTATGCCATTTTGTCAGACACTTCCCTAAGAATTCTCTTTCCGCCTAACGTATACCCGATAAAGTGCAATGCCGGCAATTGCAACAGTCGTTCCAACTGCATCATCCACCAAATGCCCCAAAACCTTCGTTAGGAACGGGATACCACAAAATGCCAAAGCAGCCTATAAATTACTACTCGCATGTGCAAATGCGCCCACAAAAAAAATCCTCATAACACCACATGCCGATCCATAAGATTGTGGATTACTTGCCAATGACCTTGCAAGGCCGGGATAGACACATCGAATAAGATATCTGCTCATTCTCAAAATCATCCGACTTCATTATACAAGCGCCAATCAGTTTTCAGCTTACCAGCAGCAACTGTGAGAGACCGCTGAATCAAGCGTCGATAGTGCTTGTTAACCCTGCCTTGTTCTGTTTCAGGTATACTCAGGTGTGGACGTTGAGCAGCATCAACAATTCGTCGGAACAAGTTGCCAATATCTCCTAACTTCATGCTCACTGATATAGGAGGTTCAACTCCCATTTCATTGCAAACCTGTACATTAAGAACTATGATTGTTATGCTTGATGGAGAATATAGATCTCAATATCGTACGCTCAATCTCACCAATATAAAATTATATGAAATCTCCTTTTCAGGAAGATACAAACAGCGATGAAGCAAATAAACCACAAAAGGAAAATATCAGCAACTCCGTACCCGTATTGCATTTTGTGAACATGACGAGTCAGGGTCAAGATCGTCCTTGGCAGCAATTAGTAAACAAGGCATTTCCATACCATTCATCTCTCCGTAAGCTGCTACCGCGACCAGTAATTCATGAGCTCGGTTCCAAGACGCTGCGTCAGAGCTGCGAAGTCACAAACCATTCCAACCCCATTTCAACACCTTCCCTTAGAGTTTTCTTTTAAAGACTTCTCTGATACTTCTCCTCAAATTTTGACTGATCAAGGACTCCAAGTAAGTGAGCTCGAACCTGTCATAGACAAAAGCAGCTACATCGCAATCCGTCAGGGCGTCCTTCTTCCCCAGGAGGCTTGTAACAGATTCCTCATTGACCTCCCTCAATATCAGCGTTTTCCTGGATCCCTGCACACCAAACCACCTATTGAATCGCAATACACAACTTCCAATTTTATGTTGTTCATACTAGAAAGAGGTAGACGCAATCGACAGATTTATTCTGAAATAGACTGAGTAGGATTAACCATCAAGTCATTGTTATCTAAGGATTCAACACGTACCCCAATCTGTTCAACTACGTTTGCCGTGCGGTGAACTCCTTTGGTATGTCCAGGGGCTTCATTGTAGGGCCTGCAGAAAGACAAATTATTTAATGAAAAATGGTTTTAACAAAAGTAGGTTAGACTTATCTATCATAATTTTAAAGAATTTCGTTGATATTCACATGATAAAACTAAAACAGATTCCAAAGAAGAAAGACAAACGGTATAATTTTACTTTAGGTTGCAGACAAATAAGAATATGAATACTTCCTACTTATCGCCTAAATTTTGCATTCCGAAATATTAAAACTTTCAGATTCAATAGTCTATCTTCGAAGAATATCTTCTCGGTATGTTCAGAAATTGACAAAAGGACAATAAAGTACATAAACTGCCTGTTAAAAGGAGCTACTTCAACACATTCAACCTCAACAAAGGCACAAAAATATGCCTACATACCTCCCGACAAGCGCATTCAGTAGGGCTGATTTTCCACTGTTATGTGACCCAAACACATAAGCTTGAAACACCACCCGCTGTGAGCGTTGCCGCTTCTTATCAATACGACGACGACGCGTGATCCGAAATGCTGAAGCTGGATCTCCGGGGTAACCTATGTATATAAGATGCGCCAAACTTTTCTGGGGCTCCAGCAAAGTCATCAGTGCCCACTGCAGCCAAAACACACACTGGTTTACTTCTTTTAACCCACACTGCAACAGCAAACTCTTTTTCAATTATTCCTTTCCCCGAAAAATGCAGAGAATAGAAAAACTGGACAAAACTAAACCAATAACTTGTTATCAATGTGACAATAATTGAAAGAATAAACAGGGAAAAAAAAAATACTAGCTCACTTCAACTCTGTTAGCCACATTTTGATCTTTTCACACGAATGCAATAATACTTCAAAATCGTACCAATGACAAAAAGCCATTCAGCGTCAATCCTCCCACAGAGTTGGTTTCAGCAGCGTCGCTGTAGGCCGGATCCTCCCAAGGGCTGCAAAATCATTACGACAGTCAGTTCACAGTACATGCAATCTGCACATTTTCATGTGAATCAAATAAAAGAAAAAAGCTGAAGAGTAAAGAGCATATGAAAAAAATTATTGCATGTATACTGTATTCTACCTGGAAGGAGCTGTAGAGAATAGATCCTCGAGCTCTTGCGGTCTAAGAGCACAATCCTGCGTAAAGGAGAGTATTAAATAGATTCTCTACACACCTTGTGAGACGGATAATTGGTTGAAGAACATCAAATACAATTCTCTTTCTTGTGGGTCACAATTAAATCAAAAAAAATATTACCGATACAAAAAGTCAAAATAAAAAAGTGTTGTTGGAGGACTAAAAACTAGGAGGAAACAAGCAAGTACATTACATGCTTACCCCATCAAGATCAAAAGCAGAAAATACTCCTTTCAAAAAATCTAACGCTTTCTCAGTCAACTCAATGCTCTGCAAAACACAAGACGGAGGTTGGTGCCCACAATCAATCCAAGAAATACCACCATAAATGTGAAAACCGCGTTCCTTCTTACAATGGTTTGTACTGTTGTCGGATCTAGGCATTCACAGGTAGTAAGAAGCTAAAAGAAAGTAGAGGGAAAAACAGAAGGTGAAGATATGTGTATTTTCTGGAAACTTCTGCTAATCCAACACAAACGAGATTTTTAAAACTATAAAACTAAGAAAAGGAAATTGTTCATAAATTTCCTTAGCTTTAAATGTGTAACAAAGTAAACTACATATCATCACTTAGGTCTATCTCAAATGTAATGTAAGGAATGTCGACAAGACCCAAACGCAGCACAAGGTTTATCAGTCATGTGGATGCTTCATTAAATGTAAAGCCTGCTGCTACACTGTGGAACTATTACTACCATTCTCATCCCTAAATTTTAATCCCTGAAGTACCTGGTCGGATGCTCGCTTGAACGCCGGGTTCGCCACCAGGTCATCTCGAAGCTTAATCTCGTCGTCATACCCAAACTTTCTTAAAACAGTCCAAGTAGTTTCCAGCCGACCCCGTTCGATGAACAAAGCGTGAAGGAAAAAGAAACCAGTAAGCGTCAGCCCGTTGTTGCTCACGCCATCAGCCATCTTCTCTGAAACCACTTTTTTTACCCCTTCTATCTCAGTTGGCTGCAAAGGTGCATTGAAGCATTTCACCTGGTCCAAACATAATATCAGTATCACATACTTCAACCCACTCCTCGCAACAAATAATAATCTTGATGAAACTAAGGTGACAAAAGTAATAATTTAAACATAAAGACCTGGAAATCGTTAAGTTCCGCATCATTCAGAGTTCCATCCCTATCGTGGTCGCACAATATGAATATTCGCTTCAATGCACGTACACAACGTGGCTTCAGAGTCTGTAATTCTTGGTCAAAAAGCGGGGCAGTTGGATGTAGAATGGCTTTTTGAGCATAATAAAAGACCTCAGCGACCTGTAAAAATTGGTTCATGGCAATGCCATCTGCAGACTCAGAGCTTGTCCACTATATCATTGATCACATTGAAAGATGTACCAGACCCTTGATTTATGTATAGGTGATACTATCCAGACTAAAATCGACACAGTCGCGTAACATTGTGGCATATCAAAGTACAGTTCGACAGAAATAAATTCCCTTGTGAAAACCCTTCATACATGACCTATTTCGAAAGCTTTGAAGTTGTGATAGTAGGTAATGATATTTTGGATTTTCCATTATCTTAACATATAATGCAAATAAAAAGCCTGTTATTCGCCACGAGCAAAAACACTTTGACTCTTGTAAACAAACGTTGTACGTACTGCTCTTTCAAACACTTAAGGTTCGAAGAAATTTTGCTCAAATTCCAATCTACAGCAGAATTATACTACTCAGATTGAGGAAAATTACTGAATGCACAATTCGTAGAACATCAAGTATAGTTGAAGTTAATTTGTGATGCAAGTTCCTCTTAAACCACTTTGAATGGCTGTGATTCACAAACGACTTGACCATTCAAAGATGAAGAATTAATCCAGGGTACCTGAACTTGCTTGACAGCCGAACACTCTATACAGGTCTCAATTTCTCGAAACTCATGCATTAGTGGAGCCATTACTTGTTCGAGACTAGGTTGGCAATCATCACGAAGATCAAGTTTACAGCCGACTACAATGATGGGCACTTTGATCTGCGACACGAAAACAAAAATTACGATCAGTTAATTGGAAAAAAAAAATTGTGCAAAGGCAGAAAAGCACGCGCAATCATGGTCTCAACGTTACTATTCCTAATTTTCAATTTAGAGGCAGGGCACTGACTTGTAAAGCCCGAAGCTCGGGCAACCAGTAAGTAGATAGTCGCTCAAGTGTTTGAGGTCTGTCGCATGCATAAGCCAGAACTATTGCGTCTGCTTTCTTGCACTCCATCTCCATCTTGGACTTATCTTCTTGCCTGTATACAATTTCAAAACAGTTCAAACATTTCGAAAGCTCATCTTTAAAATTGACTCACCCCCAATAGACCCTAATTTGTGCACTCCAGAGACAGTTAAACCAATACGACCAGATAGGGCTCAAGATCTATTGAAACAACAACGTCCCTGGTTCCACTATCTCACTACTAATCACCCAAAAACCGCATTGGTGCCGTTAACTTATTCCAGCCATGATTCAAAACCTCCATCATCCCGTCGATTCTTGCTCCTTCCTGTCTACCCTTAAAGCCTCGTTATAAAACCCTAAAACTGCCAAACATGAAAAAAGAACTGTTCCTATTGCCGAGCAGCCTGACCTGGACGACGTATCAATGATAGTGAGGGGGACACGATCAGGATAGAAGTCATGAGGCAGTCGGGTGGGCGGCAACACAGGAGGGCACTTCTCGGGAAACGAATCCGTCGCCACTGCAGCAATGAGGCTGGATTTCCCCGTGCCTTGGTCGCCCACGACCACCACTTGACAGCGGGTCCTCCCCTCACTTGACATGCTTGCTCAATCCTCAGGCTCTTGTTCTTGCTCTTCCTCTTCCTCTACCTCCACCCCTTTACACCTGAATATGAATCCCAGCAGGAACTCTAAACACCTCGTTCTACTGCTACAATGCGCTTCAACCTGCGAGAAAACGGTCTCAAGGGAGAAAAGAATAGCAGCAGCTACAACCTAGTTCCATGGTGACGCTACTCACGAGGACTTTGTCCGCGATTCCACCGAAGCAACGACGTGCGTTTCGGCAAATCTTTGAGTGATGGTCGTGTTTTCGGTCTGATCATCTTCGAGTTGCTTCTTCTCGCCCTCCCTCCTTCGAGTAGACTCATCCCATCTGGCGGGCTGCGTTCACACCACTGCTCCGGGAATGTCATTAACAGCTACAATTTGATTTGGAATAATTTTAACTACAAACCAAGTTTATCTAATTGAGTTTTCTTTTCTGGTTTAGTAGCGAAAACGATTCATGCTTGTCTGGGTGGTGCTGGGTACTAGGTTTGAGAAGGCAATAGAGTAGTTTGACGGCTTTCTTTACAGCTTTGTGCATTTGTGCCCTACCCTGAACAAAGAAAACCCAATGAAGAGTTCTTCCAAAAGATCCTTTCTTTATTATCAGCCTTCTTCGACTGTGTCATACAATTCGGAATGAATTTAAGTTTCGAAACTAACTTCAGATGAACCTCAGTTCGAGTCTTTATTCACGTGTCTATAGATTATTTTTTCATCTTGCAATTAATTTGAGAGTCCAATTTTGGCTACTTGATTGAACAAAATACGATATAATAAGTAACTGAGTAATGGTTTTATACTTCCGCTTTTAGAGAATCTTTTACTTAGCAAAAAGCTAAATATTGGCATTCAGCGTTGGAAGTACAAAATGTGGCAGGTCATAGTCATGTTATGTTCAATTATTGATTAAAAAAGTAAACAAAAATTAAAAACCACAAACATCAATGTCATCCATGACTTCGTGTGAGTGACATCATGGTGCTTCCGATTGAGAAAGTAAAACAAAAATATGCTGCGTACCAAACTACATATCACATCGAGAGTAGAGGGGCATGCATCTCAAATATGAAACCAAGCAAGCTGACAACTATAGAACCAAAACAGATATTCTTGCTACAATACGTACCGATCGAATCCAAAGTAAAGATAAACAATACTTTCATTTGTAGAGACCACTAATTGGTCTTCATTGTTTCTCAGAGTTTCTTCACGAGTTGATCTAATTCCTGTCCAACCAACATTGGTAGAATTTACTAAACTGTATGAGTGGCTTGAAGCACCTTTGTATCACTCAATGAATGAACGGCATATATGAACAACACCTCTTTAAAATACTGAACAGAACCACTTCCTATGATATATGGCATGATGCTCACTCTTGCCAACCGGAGAAAGAGAAATTATGTTGAGATTGATAAATCCCACTGAGGCACTACACATTTGTCTTTTATTTTTTCTTTACTTAACGAAAGGTTTGTTTGAAAAAACGTTAGTAGGATTATGTCAACCCAAAACTTTGCAACACAGGATAGTATTGTGATGTTCACTCTAAAGTACGTAGTTTACAGAATGGATACGTCCAGGGGTTTAACCTTTATCACAAAATTTCATGCGCTCGTGGCCGAAACATAGGTCCCAGTAATTTATCACACGAATCTGACAAAGTGAGACAAACAGCAAAAATAGATCAAGGGAAGGAAGTCACTTATAGATGAGCATGTAATAGTGCAACACCATATGGATAATATGTGCGTCCAGAAGTCTAATCAGAATGTAGTCTTTGTTACAGCTACGAACAATAAGCACAAGACATTGCTAATTCTAAAGAAATGAAGCAACTTTTGGATCTGCTCGAGTAGGAAGACCGGGGCGGGCTCCAAGGGCACGACAACTGCCAGCACCCTGTCAAACAAAGACAATGATCAGTATTCAGTACCTAACTATCCCAGAAGATACAGCATCTTACTTGGAAAGGTAAGGATTCAAACTAAAAGTTGCATCCCGATGGCCGCGGTAAATGAGGTGCATTACGAGATGTTCATCCACCTTGCGAATCAGAGAACCCTGGTGCTTTAATTGCAAGGAGATCAGAAAATAAATAAGTAGTACTTTTTACTGCACTCTTTAATGCAAGAGTCTAGTTCAAAGAGGCTTACCACTGTGGCTCCAAGAGCAAGCATTTTTGGAGCAGACAGACCAGCCAGAATTGCTGCCACACGGACAATGAAATTATGATAATCAAATTGTGGGCTAAAAGTTCCAACGCCCTTCTACGATTAACAGTTGATTTCAAAGCTAGAGCAGAATATACCACATAGAAGACAGTTTCAAGAGAATTACCATACATCACACCACCAATAAAGCCATCACCAGCTCCTGTTGTATCCACGAGCTCTGAGGCTGGAATAGTTTCGGCGGTCCCAACATGGAATCTTCCCCAAATATGTTGCTGAACATCGCTATTGTTCGCAATGCTCAACTTACAAACCTGCAACACTTTAAAACAAGTTGTTATTTAAAAGATAAAAGTGTACCAAAACCACACAAAAAAAAACAATCAAAGCTCCTCAATTTTGTGTTTAAGGTGCGTCGGCTAAGACATTGGTAGTACGAGACATCACCTTCGATGTAATGGAATTGGGAGACGAGCCACAAAGTTCGCCTGCCTCCCGTGAAAGTGACTCTACCAGCGAATTCACTTCAACTGAACCGTCCTCAATTTCGGCTTCAGAAGCGTCTGTAAAAAAAGAGCGTCGTCCTTAGAATAAAGATACCCACACCGTGATTAAAAATACAATTACAATAGTCAATGCTACGACATAAACTCATGACACATGAAATATAAAATTCGAGGAGACCTGAAGCGTGTCTTTCGAGCATAATGCAACCAGATGCTCCCAAGGTCACAATCACAAACTTCAGCCGGGGAAGCTGCAGCATCATCTTGACTAACGCTTCCGCTACTGTTGGAGCTGATGTCCAAGACTACAACATCAAACATAAGTGATTTGCGCTCAAAATGTTTTCCCAAATAAGATATGCATGCAACGTCGTGGCCCAGTCATAACTACCAGAGAGAAAGACTATGAAAAAAAGATAGCAAGTGGTTATACCTGAGGAAATTTGGCAGATGCTACAACATAGGTCGCATAGGATAACAGATCATCTAGCCCTTCCCTCAAACGCTCAGCATCTACGAGAATTGGCAGCTGACGCTTCGAAGCCTGTAATTCAAAAAGTAACCAGTGATCAGATTAATCACACTTACACATGCACGAAGACTAGAGATCTTTGCAAGGCTACCCTAAAGTCCGGCATATGTGTAAAACAAAAACTGGAGTCCCCGCAAAGGTCGTTGTAGAGGAACTGCATCCTATAATAATTAACGCATCACAAATGTTCTCTTACCTCTTCGGCCAGAACAATAGCTGTATCTGCAAGTCGCCCATCGAAATAAACAAGATTAGCCTCGTTGAGTAAAGAGTTAACACTGGCCGAAGTCAGCTCCTGAGGAATCAACGCTGGAGAACCTGGAGTATGAATACACGTGCGGGTATTCCTGCACAAGAATGATAATGCATCAATTCTATGTCAGGTGGTAGGTACTGATTCTAAATTGATATCGGTTCATGCAAAAGTTGCAAAGGCACAAACTGGAAACCCACACTCTCAAAGATGATCAGACACGTCTTTCAGCAGCAGCGCATACATAAAATGTCCGCACTCTTGGAAGAAAGGCGAACCAAAATGGGTAATGAATCTCTTGAAGGCAAAGCTAAAGATGAAGATGGGAACGCACGTTTCCTTATCGACGATAACGAATGTGAATGGCGATACACCTTCAGCTACCTGCAGTTCCACTATCACTGAAATGAAAAACAAGTACCTGGTCATACGCTCATGAGATACTTATGAAACATGTTTATGTCGGGCTCATTGGTAGGACAGTGCTTTCAAAATAGTGGCGGGCCTGCCGTATTATCTTAGAATCAAAGCTCTTTCTTGAGTTAATGCCAAAGAAAGTTACTGGAAAGCCATATCGTACCACGACATTAGAAACATCAACACCGTCGCCTTGTAGCTCTGCTAGGATTTGCGAACCTGGTCCATCGTTTGCTACCTGCAATAAAATACGGTAAGTCTAACATAGATTCATGACTAACACACTTTTGCTACTCATACGACCGGATTGCCATCATGTTGACCCCCTTTACGTTATTATCCTTAATAAGCGAAACGACAAAAATGAAAAAACAAAACAAAACAAAACAAAGGAACCTAAATGTTGCATCAAAATTCGACTAAAACTAATCCGAAATGCTAAAGAGGGCGTCTGACTATGCCGAACCCTTAAATATCTGGTAGCTGGTTCGTACGTTGATATAAGTTGATAAGATTGGTAAAGAATCTTTTGAGCACTACTCGTCAAATGGAACTAGAACAGCACACAGTTGAACTTGCCTTGGTAAAGATTCTGCACTCTAGACCCAGACGAGCTGCAGCCGTAAGTGCATTACCAACATTGCCCCCTCCTTGCACCTGCCAAGGGAGTGAGTCAGCTGGAGTGGAGAATCGTAATTCCATACAGCAATTCTCACATGAAATTTTAGAGGGCATCTAACTTCTCTTATGAACGAAGTGATCACCTTACTTCAGTAGCTCCAGGAACAACCAAGAGACAGTACCACAAACAAAATTTCTATGTTATCAATCAGCGAATTCACCTATCCTACACCATTAGAATTTATTTTACAAAATATCTCATTCAACAGACTGAAAATTCGAACATTTCGTTTATGCAATCTGACTCGTGATGAGCTAGCTCCTTCATGAAGTCAGCATACGGCTTACTTGTAATTCAGTGCTTCTGATCTTATCATCGGGTTGTGGAAACTTATCCACACTCGCCAAAAAATCAAGAGCGGCACTCCCGCATCCTACCTGCAAATGGAATGCTCAATTCAATGTTTGGGGTTGACTTCGTTACCAGATAGAAACCCTGAGACCCGATGGTCGCTCAAAAATTTAGTAATGTAATGATATCTAATGATTGATATATACATAGGCTTCAAACGCAAACTTTCGACTATGCTCTTGTCTGATGGCGAACACCCAAATAAGTGGTTTCCAAAGATTATCGACAAAGAGTGGTCCAGAATCATGACGACCTACTTAATTTGCATGATACCATCTGTAAAATCCTAAATTCTCGATACAGTCGAAAGATTCCGTACTGTTGCTAGAATGAAACTGATGCATTTTTTACGATAACAAGAAGTAGCAACATAGCATGCAACTCTTCTAAAACACAATGCCACGACTTGTGCAAGAAGAGTGCAATGTTCAGAACAAGAAGCATTAGTCTATAGTCAAGTTTGAGAAAAGAATACAAGATCATTTGCTTGCGGGGCAAACGGATCAGACGTCGTAGAGGGAGGCAATCAGATGTATTTATTCCATAGGCAACAAAAAAAAGTGTCCGCATTCGAAAACAATATGTTCGTCCTCACCAACACACGCTTTTCCGGCAGAGGAGATGCCTCAGCATTATTGCTGCACCTCACGGTTACTGCTCGTCCGAGTGTCAACATTCTCCCACCTGTGAATGCGATTCGTCTTCTTAAATTAAGAAGTACACACACAAACATTAGGAAATTACTTTAGACACAAATATACTTGAAATTACAAAGCATAGAGCCTGCGACCGGTTCTCGTCTCTCTCGGACGACTCGAATCGAATAAAGCTGTATTACTTTAACGCCACCACTAGCTAAACCATCAACTCATTCAGATTGTTTTTCATTTAGCGACTTACATACTTGAAGGTATTAGTGGCTTACTGAAACACGAGCGAATTCGCCAATGGGAGCCTCAACCTGCTTGAGAGGCGATGTGCATCTCTCGAAACACAGAAGCATTCATCTCCACCAGAAGTTCTCCGCCCCCCAGCAACTCCGGTTAAAGTTCCAGGCGAAATCGACAACACATTAGTAACGTCCATCAACTCAAAGGGGAGTACGGACGCGACAGATGAGGCCAACCAAGTGCACTCCAACACGGCGATGGCGATTGAGGAGCCCAATACCTCCTCACTCCGCCACACATTCACACAAGACTTCCAGCCCTGCGGAGAATCAGTAGCACAAGCAGAGTTTGTGCGCAATGTGATCCAGTCGTGAAGCGACGAAATTCGAAGCAGCACGACAGCGGTCGAAAAAGAATGGCGACAATGATGCGTTTGTGGCTGTGTCCGCATGTGTGCCTTCGAATCCATGTTGCTATTATCGATAAAGCAAAGCAGGGCGCTCTTCGCTCCTCGTGCAGCTGTTGCTCTCATGTACATTCCAAGTTGGTAGATACCAGGTTCGAACGACTTCATAGACTTAGCCGCATCTGCGTCCGAAGGTAAGGATGATGGGGTTGAAAAATATTCGTGTCTATAGATATGAGTGAATCATTGAGGATGAATTTTAAAAAAAAAAAAAAAAAAAAAAAAAAAAATTATGAAAGAGTTGTTTGATTCACAGTGTTGATAAAGAAAATTAGGTGTTTATAAATTAAACCCCTAAATGTAATCAAATAATTCTTTCATAATTATAAACACCTAATTATTTGATAAATTAAACACCTACATGTATAATAATGAAATCAATTACATTTCTTTAATATGATTGGAAAATGTAATTTTTATTTATTAAAAAAATTAAAATAGCTAAATTAAAAAAACTTCTAGATAAACCACATTTATGGTTGCATTTTTTACTTCATTATTTTCACAATGTAGAATCTTGATCATATTTAGAAAAATGCATTGTGAAAAGGACAACATACAATAGTCTATATGCAAATACTTAGATGCTAAGATCTATTCCTTTGTTCTTCAACAATTGTCCTTGAGATTTGTTCATAGTCATTGCAAATCCAAACTTTATTGGAAACTCCCTTTGTTGTAACTTGAACAAAATCTTTGCAAATGATGGACATGATGTGATCCTTGGAAGAAAAGCCAATTGTCTCTTGTAGTCTCTAGATAAAAGTCTTGTCTCAAAAACTTGATTAGTAAGTTGTGTAATGATCTAAGATAATCCATTACAAAGTCCTTGATGCATAGCAATGTTTTGCAACAACATAATAAGACATCTAATATTTAGCTCTAAGCTAAATGGTGGCAATTGAGATAGACTTAAACTATTCAAATACTCAATTGGATACTCAATTACCTTCGTTGCAGCCATTATCGTCCTCGTGGCTATATGCCTTCTCTACTCAAGCACGTATCTGAGCCTGCACTCCATCGTTTCTCTCGGCCTTATCGAATAGTTTCATCCTTCACTGCTTTATCCATAAGCAATATCATATGATTCTTCTCCCACATCTCAGGGTTACCCGTGAGATTTGAATCGGTATGCGAGGGTCTGCGTTACAGCTAGTATGTTTGTGCTCCCATTTCGAGATCAGAATGGTAGTATGGGACTCCTTATCAGCCTCGATGATGTTCTGAATATGTAATCGATGTAGATTGCTGTAAGCTACAAAACATCATACTCAATTTCATAGGGGTAGAATGTGAGATCGTCAAAGATTATAAGCTAGAAGGACGGTAGTATCGAGACATGCTTAACGTCGCACTCACCTCAAGTCTTTCGTCAAGTCAGTTGAACATTGTGTTTGAAGCACTCTCGAAGTGTGTTTCGGGCAGAAGCGCAGTGTTTGATTTTGTGTACGGCTGAATACTTCGGCACTACCACTCAGATCTGATGAAAATATTAAATCAACGCTCTAGATTAGATCAAACCATACTTCGTACATTAATGAAGTGGGAATAAAAGCAGAAATAACTGTGCGGTGTCTTTTCGGGTGAAAAAATCAATTGAGAGAAGAACACAATTTGCAAATTAAACACATTTGAACAGAAACTTTTTACACCCATTAGTGGAGTCATTCATATCTTAAGTACAGATTTGTGAAAATTGAAGAATATTGTGACATGAAGGTATTCAGAGGATCTATCGAGTAAAGATCCTTACAGAATTATCGTGCTTATGGGAGCGAAGACCCTGGAGAATGCTAATGATCTAAGCTTAAGTGTCGAAATATTATCAACACTATCCTTGAAGAGCAGCCATATACAACCATAAACCAGTCGAGGCAATAACCTCGACCATGAATGGTAATTGTAAAGATAATACCTTAGTAGCAAGTTTTTCTTCAATATACTTGCAAGCCTTAAGCAAGGCAACCTAGCAAAACATGTGAACTCAATTGCTCAGAACGTTGTCAACGTTAGTTCCAAATCTGACATAGAACATGAGTTCTGCAATGTTGCGAGTAAAATCGAGATAGATATAGACATATAGATATGCTAGCTAAGAAAATAGCTCCGCATTGACTTTGACTACTAATGTTATGTAATCATAATGTAACACGATAAACTGTACAGGGTAGAGAAAACATATTTGATAACCACCGATAGTAGAAGTCTGATGAATCTTTATCCTAACGAAATCATTTTCTCTTTGTTCAACCAAAAATTGACAGAATAAGCCCTTTTTTCATGAACAACACAGTAATATTACAGAAAAATAAGCAGTAAAAGCCATCAAGATTTTAAACCCAACTGATATGTCTCCATAAAGATCAACTCAACAGATTGACAACATAGAAAAAATGAACCCGATAATTAAATATAAATCAAGGATATCTGCATAAATACTATCCAATGTATTATCATGCATTCGGTTAAATTTGGGCAGAGTGTCTAACTCCATTACACATTGGATGTACTCGGCTTTCTTTAGCAAACAACTTAGAATTGCGTTCACTGAATGTGTTTATTTCTAGATATAAATTCTTATAACGTTAGAAGAGATGAAAAATAACATTATTAAATATAATACCTAATAATGCATATGTTGCAATGCAATACAAAGTATAATGCAAATATGTGTACAATACCAACTTTTAATAATTTTTCTCAATTTTTACAGATATACATTCAAAACTTTAACAAATAGAATGTATTAAAGTAAGTACTGGAACTGAGCACCTTCACAATGCTATTGCCAAAGTTGTTATTGTTGCCAAACAAGTATTTGTACTCTTTCTTGAACTACAAGTCCACACATACTATTCAATTTTCATTGTCTTGCTTCATCTTATCCAAGA
Source organism: Physcomitrium patens (assembly GCF_059467195.1). Classification (NCBI taxonomy): domain Eukaryota; kingdom Viridiplantae; phylum Streptophyta; class Bryopsida; order Funariales; family Funariaceae; genus Physcomitrium; species Physcomitrium patens. The sequence goes on along the minus strand of NC_143425.1, from coordinate 15,933,740 downwards.
GATATACTAATAATCATCCTTCCAAGTCTATAGTTAGTTCAATAAAGATTAAAAAATAAAAAACTTATATTCTATAAAATAGATGTTTCTATCAATTCCAAATATTTTTTCATTATTCAAGCCATTTTCACAAATGATTGTTGATGGAATAGTAAGATATTGCTTTAGATTCAAATCTGATGAAAAAAAAAAATAAGGGTTATAATTTAGATAACTTATGAAAATATCCTTTGTAAGCTTATATGCCAACTACATCATTAATGTTGAGAAATTTCTTATATTAATTGGTTGAAACTGAATGAATTAGAAATATCTATAATAGTAATAATATTGCAATAGCCCTACTATCTAATCAATAGATTTGATTTCTATGAATTTCATTTTAGCATTTTGCATGGATTTTATAATGCATCCATAATGTCCATTTCTTATTTGAAATCCGACATTGGATTTTCTAGAGCCTTCATCATGTTATCCATCTCATATGTTTTTTTTTCTTTTTTAATCACTCCCTAATTTTTCGTATGACCAACTTGAATTTATATATTTGGATTTATATTAACTTCTATTATATACTAAAATAGACTGTTCTATCAACTTGTAAAACAAACTAATTGGCAAATCTAAATTTCACATATTCCAAACAAACAACCCATATTATTATATACAAAATAGCACCTTTCAACCACGATGCTCATGGATAATGCACTTTATAAATACCTTTCAAAGAAATCTATTGTAAATAACTTATTTTAAAAAATTTAATAGATACAACTTCAATGATAATACCAACAAATACAATGGGCATTATGTCTCATTTGTATAGAATACATTTAATTCGTTCAATTTTAGAAGTGTATACAAACTTTGTAAAAATATTAAATAGTCTCAAGTATAGAAAAAAAAATTGATGAAAATAATACAAACTCCATAATAATATTAAATGATTTTAAATATAAAGATCTTTTTTTGAGGTAGAAATGAATTACATGTACTATTAAGGCCTTGTAAATCTATAAACTTTTATTTTACTTTAAATAAAAATAATGATAGATGTAGCTAATTAAAGATAAATTTATTTCTTTTAATTTAGCTTGTTGCTTTATCTCTCTTCAAATTTTACACATATATATATATAAAGAGAGAGAAAGACATAGAGAAAAAAAAAAGTTGTTAAAGCCATATACTTTCTTACTATTTCATAACTAATTTAGTCTATTTTTTATTTTAATTTTCAATAGTCTTGTTCCTCATTTTCTTTTTCATATCTCAACTCCCTTGTTTGCATTGATAGCCTACATTCCTTGTCTTGACTTTCTTCTTTCTTCCCTTCATTTCTTCTCTTTCTTTCTTTTTTTCTATTTTTAAAAATTGCTTGATTTGGATGATTTTTCTTGATACTAATTTATAAAAAATAATTATGATTGCTATTGCATAAAAGATTTACAACCTGCTTAAAGAAAAAATATTTTATTATATTATAAGAAGCTAGTATTGTGAGATATTTTTAACTTAAGTCTTCTTTAGTGCTATAGAAAGAATATAAGCCCAAGTCAATAGTATTGTCATTGGTAAATTTTTAGAAAGTATGGTGATCTTTAATACTTGCAATTGGTATTCGTATTTTTTATTTTATTTAGTATGCTTGAATAATAAGACCTTAAAATATATAATTTATATATCTTTAAGATCATATTAGAAGTATTTTTTATTTCTTTTTAATAAGACAAGAATGAAATATGGAATGGCAAGCAATGCAACCTTAGAATCTAAAAAGAAAGATGAAACCGTACCTAATGCTTAAAAAGACTAGTAATAAAAAAATAAAATAATAAAATAATAAAATAAATCACTGAATCTAGATAGCTATTTTCTATCATATTGAGCCTTTAAAAAAAATCACTTATTAATCTACTTGTAATAGCTTCAATATGAAAAACTTAATAAAGTTTTTTTTTTTTTTTTTTTTTTTTTTTTACTATCTAAGAGGTATATTCCATATGTTAATATAGTAGTAGCTATCAAAACTTATTTTTGTTGTTGTATTATGTTTAATATCAAATATGAGTTGTAATACCTCTATTAACTATAAAAGTATTTTGAATTCTATTTTTAAATATATTAATCAATTAAATAACATATACAAGTAACTTTTGATGCATTTAAATCAAGTAATCCAACAACATCATTACTTATATCAAGATCTTCATTTCATATAAATGTTGTAAAGATTGAAGCTTCATGATATATTCAAACAAAATACAATATCTTATAAAAGTAAACAATGAAATTTGACTAAGCTATAATAATCTAAAGTCACTTATCATCTTTCAAATATATCACTAATAATAAACACTCATTTTATACCTATAATTTTTTTTCTAAGGATCTTCAATTTTCAACCTTCGATTAAAAATAACCTAATATGGTACTCAAGCTATGATAATTTTAAATCTTTAGCAAAAGCTTCCATCTTGTTTGTAAAGAAAAAAGATAGATCTTTTTGGATGTAAATGGACTATTGAAGACTCAACAAGATCACCATTAAGAATAGGTATCTTCTATCTTTGATTTCAAGACTTCTTGATCAACTCAATTAAACAATAATTCATACAAAAATAGATTTATAAAGAACATACAACCTAATATACATCAAAGAAAGAAATAAACATAAGGCTGTATTTTGAATTAGATATGGACATTTCAAATATAATATCATGCCTTTTAAACTCACAAATATACTAATTATATTTTAATATCTAATAAATGATATTTTTTGTGAGTTTCATGATGATTTTGTCATCTATTATCTAAATGTTAATTTCAACTTTTTTTAAGAATACAGAAGAACATGAACTACATGTTTATTGCTTGCTATCAAAACTTAAAAATCTAAGATTATATGCTAAGATAGAAAAGTATATATTTTACATTACTTAAATTAATTTTTATGATATATAATTTTAAATGATGATTTTATGATGTATCTTAAAAAAAATTAGACTTACAAATTGGAAGATCCTAAAAATAATAAAAAATGTGCAATATTTTTTTAGAATTTACAAATTATTATTGAATCTTCATCAAAAATGTTTCTCAAGTTTTGTCTCTTTTTTATATTTGACCTATAAAGACAAACTAAAGTGGAATAATGAAGTTGAAGCATCTTTTGAATCTTTAAAGATAGAATTTATTTTTGAACCAATCTTTTATCACATCCACTTTTAGAAGGTATTCTTTATGAAAATAGTTGCATCAAACTTTGTTGTAGATATAGTATTGTTGCAAATCAAAGTAGATAACAAATTCTACCTGATAGCTTTTTATTCCAAGAAATTTTTAATAGCAAAGATCAATTACAAGATCTATAACAAAGAACTTCTTGCAATTTTGGATTACAATGGCATTATAACCTAGAAGGCATTTTTAATCTAGTCACCATGTATATAGCTCACAAGAACCTCAAGTATCTCATAGAAATATACATTTTGAATCATTGTCAAGTCTGTTGGAGCATGTTTTTATCAAGATTTGATTTTAAGATCACTTATTGATCCAAAAAATAATAAAGATTATTAATTACCGTTTCTAGACATTTTTATCTTACATCCGAAAAAGAAGATGCAACTTTTAATTAAAAAAGAATAATTTTTTTTTTAAAGCCAAAGCATTTTTATCTTTGAACAATGCAATTAACATAAATTTTTGATTCAACCTTTCTCAAATAAGTTCAATTGAGTATGTCTTTTAATCTTTTTTTTATAATATAAAGAATAATTCTTTTAAGACTTATAAGACTTTTAGGTTTGAATTCAAAAATAATCTATTTTATTTCAAAGAATAATTATATTTTCCAAAAAATAAAGTATGACTATACAATCTTTAAGTTTGTCATAAAATTTCAACAACTAGACATTTTGGATGCAATAAGACTTAAGAGATTATATTTAAAAAAATTTAGTGGCTTTAAGTTTAAAAAGTAGTCAAAGACTTTATATAATTATGTGATATTTATTTAAGATTAAAAAATTCTTATTATTGACTTGATGGATTTTTTTAGCCATTAATTATTTTAAAACAACTATGATCTTTTGTTTCTATGGGTTTTATCATAGATCTTCTTATCTTAGATTTATGTGATTCTGTATTTGTGATTGTAGGTCATTTTATTAAAATTACATATTTTTTATCATATACAAAATTTATTATTAGTGAAGAAATAGTTAAGTTTTTTTCTAGACAATATCTATTGCTATCATAGATTGTCTAAGGATAGTATATTGAATAAAGAGAGTTAATTTGTATCAAGATTTTAGAGAATCCTTTTCAAGATTTTAAAAGTGGACATAAACCTATCTTTGACTTTTTATTCTCAAATCAATCCACAAACAAAGTACATAAACCAAGTTTTGGAGCAATATTTGAAGTTTATCATCAACTACCAACAAGATGATTGAACAACTATTTTATCATTAGCAAAGTTTTCTTATAATAACATGATACATTCTTCTATTCAAAAAATACTTTTCTTTGCTAAATATGATTATCATTTATGACTTCATCCTTTTAACTCTTTAAAAGTTAATAATCTTGCAATAAAAGGTTTGGAAAATTATTCATTTGAGCTACATATACAATGAAGGCATAATTAAAAGAAGCTCAAGAATGACAAAAGATTAACAAGAATGCCTATTGTAAGAAATAACCTCAATTCTATGTTGGTAATAAGATATGATTATTTTGTCAAAATACCAAGATTAATCACCTTGTGACAAATTGGATTATTATATGCTTATATCACTTTCTATTTATAAAAAAATCAATCTAGTTTCTTATCAATTACATCAATTGAGTTTTATAAAGATCTATCCCATATTCTACATTGTTTTATTACATGTATTCTTGCTTGAAAATGTACTAGGCACCTAGATGTAGAAAGTAAGTAGAAATGTAATAATAATCCTACTAAGTCTAATAAAATATTAAATAAATTTTAAATAAACTATGATAATCTTAATCAAATATTAATTAGTTTAAAAAAAATTTAAAAGAAGTTATAAAAGAAATACAAAGAAGTTTTAAACTAATCTCAAAGAAAAATAACAAAAAATCTTTAAAATATATAAAAATAAACCTTTAAAAAAATAAAAATAATTTTAAAGAAATGCTAGAAATAAAAAAAATTAAAAAAATTAAAAATATTTTAAAAAATTAAAAATATTTTAAAAAATTAAAAATTAAAAATATAATATAATCTTTATCAATTCCTAAATCAAATCCTAATTAAAATCGTAATTAAACCTTAATCAAATCCTAGGTCAAATGCTAATGAAATCTTAAATCCTAAATAAATCCTAATCAATTACTAGTCAAGTTCTAAACCAAATTCTAAGCAAACCCTAATCCTAACAAAATTCTAGCCTAAATCCTAAGCCCTAATCAAATTGTAAACAAATCCTAAACCAAATTCTATAGCAAAATTAAACCTCAACAACTAATGATCAAACCATTGATATCAACTCAAAATTTGTACAGTTCTTAATATCTTAATTAAAAATAAGCACAAGAAAGATGAAGTCAATTGTACTTACTAGTTGAAAAAAATTCAAGATAATCTAATCAGGTATAAAACAGCTTCTTATTTCAACCTATATTCTAAACTTCTAGCACCAATACCTCCTTCTTAAACCATTGAATTGCTCTCAAAATTCACATAAATGGTCGAAATTAGGTCTAGTATTCATACAAAAAAAATTCACTTGAATCCAATTGATAGATTACTAAAGATCTTAAAATCACTCACTAATCTTCAAACTCCAATTTTTGAGACCTCAATCCACAAAAACCATCACACACTTTGATCTAATAAATTGATTGACATCAAAATTTAGACACACATTTACAACTAGCACACCAATATACTATCCAAAATTTACTTATACATATACTACAAAATTCAAGAAACCCTTAAATTTGTAAACAAATTTTTATTTTTCAAAATCAAAACCAACCAAGAATATCATTAAGTTTGAAAATCCCTCAAAAACTCAATATTGATTCAATTGACATAAAATTAAGGTCCAAAAATCTTTCCTCAAGTTTTCTCTAAAAGTTTATTCTTTAACCTACCAAAGAACTCCAAAGTTGCCATATAGGCATAGTTTTATGCCTTAAGATTTGATTTCAACCAAGGTTAATAACTAATCTTCTTTGGATATCAATTTTTGATAATTTGAGATAAGTTTTTCTTTATTCTATTATTAATTATTTTTTAAATATGTTTATACTAATTTCTTATCTTATTTACTTTGATTTGGCTCATTTATACTTCTACAAAATAAATGGAAGTTTCTTCTATAAAAAAACAACATTAAGACTAAATCTTTTATTACCTTTTTATCTTTTATTCTTATTCTTTTACTATATCTTTTTGTTAGATTCTTTAATAATAACATCCATATTTTAATTTTTTATTATATAGTTATATTATCACATGATAATGTATATCTTTTTAAGCCATATAATATAATGAATATCTTAAAAAAAAGAAAAATGCCACATCTTCCTATAGAAGTGGATAATAATTAAAGAATTAAGGTAGAAGGAGTCTTAGATTCAAGGCAGCACCAAAATAGATTGAAATATCTTATTCATTGATACAGATATGATATTAATAAATGTATATGGGAGCCAAAAAAACATCTTGCAAATGCAACAAAAAAAATTGATACCTTTTATTGACGACATCCATTAAAATCAAGATAAAGAATAGCAAATTTTTGTTGTAAATGAAATACAATTTAGAAAAGATTGCATTTTATCTTCTATCTTTATTTGTAGTTTGTGTATATTTGTAGGACCAAAGAGGTAGAAAAGTAACAACTAAAAAATTCAACTAAAATACTATCATTTGTTAACTTATCAGATAAGATATTGCAATTTTTACAACCTTCAGGATGACGTAATCAAAATGAAGAACTTCAAAAACAACAATTTTTATTTGGAATAAATGGCAAGTTACAATATATTTGATACCACAACCTTTGAAGAGATTCTCAATATTTGGTGATTTAATTAGAGGTAGAAATGACTCCTAATCGTCTCACAAATATTTTATTTGAAAGAATTACAAAGGCCTCAACAACAATCAAACAACAAGATGGTCTTTGCATCCTAGAATTAGACATTATCGATGGCTAAGAGGACCTATCAACCAACTTCAAAAAAAATAAAGATTAGAATATATAGAAAATACAATTTGCCACATCTTAGATTTCTTTAATGTATGATAATTGAGCTTTGTGGAACTCATTTCTAGAAGGGAGAGAAAAAATGATATTATGGATATACATATGTTTATCTAGATAAGAAGTAGTAGGTAGAAAATAAATGTAAGTTTGTTAGATATTATCTTATAGTAAAGCTTCTTAGAATATTTATAGATATATATATTTGATATTATATATATTTATTACTAATTAACAGATTAGAAACATGACCAACAAGTTAGTTATGTGCCACATGTATAGATAATTTGTTGTACAAGCTAACAATGTGGTATACATTTAAGAAACATGTCTTGCAAGTTAAGGCATATGTCTCAAAAATTAAACATGTATTGGAGATCTTATTGAACATTTTCATGTAGCTCATAGTTGGATAGTATATATGGAGGCAAAAATAAAGCCTTCTTCACTCTTTTCAATGTCTTTCCAGTCCTTAGTCTTATTTCAAGACCTTTTAATCTTCTTGTCCTTGACAATAGCTTTTCTAGTTCAATATATTACAATCTTTGAGTGATTTTTTAGTATTTTTAAGTAATATAATAGTCTATTAAAATTTTCTTTCTTTGAAGTTCATGTCCTCGATAAATTGAAATACTTTTTATATTTTCTATTCTTTTTTTTTAATTATCAAATGTAACATATTAATTTCTTTGATTTTTATAATTATAGTGATCTAAAAATTATTTTAATTTTTTCATTTAATCCATATCATACTTTGTTACAATTTTTCATAGTAAGAATAGATAGATAACACTTTTTATTTTTGCTTCCAACACCAAAATTCTCCATTTAAGCTTAGTTGGTTAATCTTAGTCTAGTTGAAGTATACAACCTTTTATCAATCTTCAATAGTCTAATACTTATATTAATTAGCAAAGTTTGAACATACTTAAAGATGACAATGTGATAGTAATAACTTCTTGGTGTTTGGTGCCACTTATAATCCATTTTCTTTGAAGAAGTTATATATTGTATTAATATATACAACCATAATGGCATCAAAGCAAGGCTTGTAAAAACTTCAATCACAATATCCACCTTGTATATTGTAATATTATGTAGGACTTTCCGCTTTTCAATGTTAAGCAAAATCTATGGTTGACATTCATTAATAATGTAATATCTTAGAGTATGTATTTTGCAAATTCAACTAATAGCTGCAGAGCTAATACTAAGTTCAATTGACATCTTATATACAAAAAGCTCTTATTCCAACACTAGTATAACTAGATTTTCTTTGTCTTATTTAACACCTAGTTATAATGAGGTAGTCTAAGTGAGTATTATACAATTATTAGATTAATAAAGATGTATACATATCTTAACAAAAGAGTGTAATAATATCCTATAAAGCTAAATAAACAAAACAAGCATATCAATGACTAAAGTTATCCAAAAATAAGCAAAAATGGTAGTTGCAATAGAAATTGCAATGAATTACAAGTAAAGAGTCAAAAAAAATATCAATAAATGACATGGGCATATATAAAAAATTCTTTTTTATTAAACTTATTTTTATAAAAGCCCTTTATAACAAAGATTCTTAAATTATTTACTATAATCTTTACTTATTTAATTAATTACTTATATATTATTTTATTCTAAAAAAACTAAATATAATTAAAACCATTAACATAACTTTTGAAGTTATTACATACTTTTAAAGCCTTGAAAATACTACAAAATCTTTTAACTACTATTTTATAATATACTTATTATATTATTATAAAATATTTATATAAAATAGGATACAATCAAAATAAATATATTTATATATTTTATTTCTACCAAATTTATATATATAAAAATAAATAAAAAATAACCGAAAAATATCTATTTAATTGAATATTAAATAATTACATTTCAACTAGTGTTATAGATACTTATACTATTTAAATAAATTAAATTAAATTAAATTAAAAACTAAAAACGAAAAACCACAAAATAATTTTTTAAATTATATATTTGTTTTAAAAATACATCAAAAAAATCTTTTATTATTTAGATTAGATCCATTTGTAACTTTAAAACACCATATTGATGTAAAAACTTCTTCTAAAATTTCCTTATATCTAAAAAGCAACTATAGAAGCCTCTTACATTCTAATCATTTAACTTGCAAATGAGATAACTCTTAGAAAGTTTCCTTGTGGCCTTCTTGTTACTTGTTTTTTCATATTTTATTATCTTTATTCATTTTGATATAAAACTTTCTACTAAGATAAGTTTTATCATCTCTAAAAGAATATCATAATTATATATATATATAGATAGATAGATAGATAGATAGATAGATAGATAGATAGATTCTATTTAAATTCTATCTATATATTGATAGAGCTTTGTCTTGCTAAATAAGATAAGAATAAGTCTTAAATAATTAATTTTATGTTTGTAAATTCTGCTTCAAATTTTAAAAAATCTTCAAAAATATTTATTCTATAATTAAGTTTCTTATGTTTATTTGTGTGGTTTTTTTTAAAATATTTAACTTAATTATTTGGTACTTTAACATAAGCTTATAAGTCATCTATGTCTACTATTGAATGTAGTTTTTTCATCATTGTTGACAATACTATGTATTTTTCTTAATAGAATATTTACTAAGGATTTTAGAATGCATGAGATGCTTATTAAGAAAAATATATATATATATATATAATAAATAAATTACAATTATTATGATTATTAAATAATAGATTATATTTTTATAATACACATTTAATTTCTTAATGTACTTTTTCTATCAACTCATAAATATTTAAGGAATCTTGAGACATTATATAATGATTAATGCAAACATGCACACAAAGTTCTTATATTGAGTCAAAAATATCTTTTTTTAACTTATAAATATTTTTTCAAAACTCTAATTTTATTAAAACGATAAAATCTGAGTATATTATTACTATTAGTTCTTTAGAATGTTTTGATAATGCTTCTAGCTTAATTTACAAACTAAATTTTTTTAAATAGTAAGAGCATATTTGGCATCTTATGATATGTTTATGAATGATCCAAAAACAAAATCCTCACTTATAACTCAATGTCATAATTTATAATAGCTACTTTTAGAAATATACAATTTTAAATTTTATTTTTATTTATTTGTAAATCTTACAACTTTCTATATAGATTGCTATCTATGATCAATACAATTTAGATCATATAAAGTTATTCTTTGAATCTATATTAACTAATGATTATTTTAAAATAATTTCTCATCTACACCAAATTCCAAGTTTTAATTAGAAAAATTGATCAATCATCCATATATTTTTAGCAAATAAGATAAAACATGTCATTATCTTATTTTACATTACTATAATTATCTAATATGAAGATAATCAATATAATAGTTAAAAGTGTAAAATCATTAAAAAATATATATATATATTTTAATAATATGTTTTTAAATACATAAAGGCTCATTATTGAAATATAAAGTTAGAAATAAAGATTCTTTTAAAAATGTATATAATTTTTCAAATTTAATATTTTTAGCCTTTGGATTTACTAATTAATCTTAAATAAGTTATTTTTTTATAAAAATAAATATATTATTTACTATTTTAGGATTTATAAATAAATTTAATGTATATTTTTATAAAATATATAACTTTTACAACTATTACAACAAATAAATAAATGAAAGGATTTAAATAATATGAAAAATATTAATAAAATGACTTAAACCATTGAATAAGATTAATAAAAATTAAATTTATTGTACTATAGCTTAAGAATATTTTTCTTTGTATAAGTCACAATTAAAGTATTCTTTTTTAAGTTTACTAATAAAATTTAACTAAGCAAAATGTCAAATATGTATGTTTACTTTATCTAATTTTATTGCAACAATTATGTTTAAGTTTATAAATTACATACATATATACTTCATAAAAACACATATTAACTTTACTTATGAATCCTATAGTGCATTTATAACATTAAGAGTCATAATCTCTTAAAGGTGTGAGAACACTATTTAAAAAATCTTAAGAATTTTTGCATACATAACTACTAAAAGTAGATATATTTTTTAAAAAAATATTATGATTTTGGCTTCATTCTGATACTAAAAATGAAAATATTTTATGAACCTTTAAGTCTATATTTCTCCTTTGATTTCTATCTCTAATCAATTGAATAATTAATATTGGATCTAAGAGAATTTCTTTGGCTATGTTTTTTTATTTTTGTAAAATATTAACTTCTAAAAATACTTTTTTTGATGTATTTTACTCAAATTTACCATATTATGAATGTAGAAAACTAAAAAAATATTTTAAAATAAAAAATGTGCAAAAACAAATTTAATTAATGTAGCAAAAAAAAAAGATAAAAAAAACTAAAACGTCTGAAAATTCTTGTTTTTATTTATTTATTTATATATATATATATATATATATATATATATATATATATTTTTTTTTTCTATAATATAATCTAATATCATTTTAAAAAATTAAATTACACTAAAACAATTGAGGTTTTAACTATGGATGGTTAAACTACTACTAAATTTTTTGTGCCATGTCTAAGTACAAGGTGCATTAGTGTATTTTAATTGTATAATGCCTAATTTTTTTTAAAAAATCGTATGTTAATATTGATTTTCTTTTTTCTTTTTTCTTTTTCTTTTTTCTTTTTTTTATAGCCTACTTCTTCTGATATTTCATATAAAACTTATTATTTACTTTGATATTTGTTTCTACACCTATTTATTTTGTAGATTTGAAAGTATGATATTCTTGATTAGAACCATTAATTATTATTTTAAAAGCAAGTTGTAATAAATATTATGATTAGATTTTTATTTAATTTCAAGAAAAATGAATTGCTTATATTATTCTACTATTACAAAGATATCACCTAGAATATTTTAAAACTCATGTACTAATAATAAATAAAAACAAGTTCTATCTCAATAGTTTATATATTATATCTAAATATACAATGACACCAATTACCACTTAATAATCACAATTCTAAATTCTAAATAAAAATTTTTAAATCAATAAAAGAAAAATTTAAGTATTTCTTTAATTTTATTAAAAAAATTATTATTATTAATATTATTATTTTCCTTTGATAGCACCAAATCCTGCCACTATATACTCAATGAATTATTTCAAAGAAGTCAAAAATTGAAGGTGAATTATTTATTACTATAGAGTTATTAGATACTTATGACAAATAAAAACAAGAATACAATTTGTACCAAAGGTAACACTTTGAGCACACTTAGTTTTAATAGTCTTGATAATTTTAGCTATTTTTGTGATTTAAGCCATGTATCTAATAATAAGTTTATTTTCTTCTTCTTTATTTTTTATTATAATAGTATTTAATATTTTTATCATTAATAATTTTTCTATAAAGATAGTATTACTTTCTTTTAAAGCTATAATAAGTTGTAGTCATTATATCCAATTATCTTCTTCTATCAATACCATTTGTATAATTTTCAAACCAAGTCCAAAAATATTTTAATAATTTAAATTTAAAGTGGTTGTTTAGTTGTTTAATCATTATATTAAAGATTATGTATGTGTGTGTGTGTTTTTTTTACAAAAATATCAATTATAATATTTAAAATATGTCTTTTAGTTATTGATGACTATGCCACTGATTTAATATAAATAAATACATTTGTACCACATATCTACAAGTGTAATCTTCTTTTTCTTTAAAAATATTATTTCTCTAATTTTTCAATTGATCTATTTTAATGTGTAGAAACTTTGGATTTTTTTATCCCTTTACTTTGAAGTTTTAATTTCAGAATTTTATTGTCTTTATCAAGTAGTTGTGTTGATATGTCATATTAATTTATTTTAATTTGTAGTAAAAATCATTGGAAGTTTTAATTGAAAAATCCGAAATGGCTATCAACTCTCTTAATGGATCAATTTAAAATTATTCTCTTATAAGCTTTGAAGTATTCCAATTATAAAAGACTAATGAAGAGCCGATTTCTTTTACATATTACAATTAAAAATCTTAAACATATTTCAATCCACTTTTTAAATCTAATTTTTTTATTACTTGTCTAATTTATCATAACTAATCTAGGCTTCTATAATACATCTAATTTATTATTAGTCATTAAATTTCTTAAATTTTATTTGAATTAATAAACTTTATACAATTGACTTACATATACAAATAATAATTTTATTTTTTTATTCATTTTATGTATTATATTTTGTATGCTAGTTATTTTATATTTTAATAATCAAACACAAGTAATTCTAATATACTTGACATATTTGTCTTTGTTTTAATTTGGGAATTATTGGCTTTTTTTAAAAAAATGGATAAGAATAAATAACATTTTCAAGATCATTTTTCTCTTGATTTGATTAATCTTGAAAAATTAAGTTGAATCAATTAACAAAATTAGTAATATGGTGATCTACTACTAAGCTTTATATCAAAAAAAAATCAAAATATTAAAAATCTTAAAAGAGATAAAAAAAAAATAATAATAATAAATAATATAGAATCTTAAAAAAAATATTTATAAAATTAAAATGTAAATAAAAAATAACAATAAAAAAAAAAATTAACAATAACAAGGAATTTAAATCCACTAAAAAAAAAGTATATAATAGCTCTATTTAGACTTTAAATTAATAAGTAATTAGATTAAATCTTCTTCTCTTCTTTCTTTCTTTCTTCAACATGTCCTTTTCGGTTCTAAATGGACTAGTTATATAATTCCAAACTACAATTTATGCTTCTATCAAATACAAATGATCTTAAATAATTTTTTACAATTTCACATAATGTATGTTCATTAATTTTACTTAAAAAATAAGTGACTATATAGTTTTTAAAAACCAATTTTTTTTTGTCTTATATTATTTTATCTTGTCAAAAACCTTAAAAAAATATAATCATTTATTTTAGTGATAACAAAATAAAATGGAGAGACTAAAATAGAGAGACTCTTAATAGAGTTTGTTTCACAAAACTAACCAACCAAAATACACAATTTTCTTAATATCAATATTAATTATTTTTAGAAACGTGGTAAAAAATAAAAATCATTTAATAATAAATTTGAAAATAAATACTTATGTTTTTATTTATACAATCAAACATTAAATATTCATCATTAAAGAAATGTTAGATGATAATATGAATAAAATAATAATATTGCATAATACAATAAAAATAGCTCTTTTCTGAACTGTTTTGGTTTAATTTTATTACAAATATATCTAGATGAAAATATAAATATTATAATTGAAAATATACAAAAAAATCAGAACATACATATTTTAGATAAAAATGAACATTTGATTGCAATTATAATAGTTTTTTTAAAAGTTTTAGAATAAAATTTTATGATGTCACTTCAAGAGCCGATTTTGTTATCTAATTTGGTTCAATTTACTTAATTCAAATATTTACACTAAAATCATGTTCATTTTATGCATTAAACATTATTTATTTATTTATTTATTTATTTAAAATGACTAGAATACTTAAATCTATACAAACTTGTGGACTGTGAGTAAATTTTAATGATCAATTTTTAATGTTTACAAGCTGAAAACCTACATTGTAAAAATGACTATTTTTTTGAGACCAAAAATAAAGAGTTTCTATTCATAAATGTAAAATTTATGCTCTCTTTCTTAGTGTATAAATATCATGTAGTTTTATATATATTTTTTCAACAAGCCTTTGTTGTTGAAAGAAGAATCACACAAGGCCACAAAAACATCTTATAAACAGTATCCATGAGAGATCTCGGCAAGTGCTATCACTTGGCACAATGCGTTCCAAACCCTATCCCCTGTCTTGTGTATACAGATACCAGTCATACCACTCAAATCAATGGAGGAGTTACTCTTGAGGAAAAACAAACAAAAAACGCTTATTATTTAATTAATATTTAAATGTTCAGTGTTGTAACGTCAATATCTCTGAAGTATAAAATATACTTTAATTACTTGCAATTAGATGGTGAGGACGCATCAGTTTGCAAACAGTTGCATTATATGCGAACGATTATGACATTATGGGAAGTCTCATTACCTTACATGGAATGAATACAAGATTGCCAGAGTGAGTAGCAGATGAACGTAGAGCTAATTCAGTAGTTTTTTTTATATTATATTCTTTTATAAAACCAGCGGTCGGATTCTCGATGAGTGGGCACAAGAGTGCTGCAGGGAATGGCGTTCAGATTTTACAACACCTTTCCATACTTATTCAAAATATGCTAAATCGTGCAAAAAAATGCGACATGATCTGTCCATTTTTGTGCTTAACCTAGATTCACTTCGACGTAGACCCACCTCTTCAACTCCTAATCCAAATTGGGAACGGGGTGTGATCACAACTATTTTCGAATGCAAATGAGCAGAGGACCAGGGAAGTCCACCATATGTTTCATCAAGATTCTTAATGGGAACGGCATAGGAAATATAAACTAGCTGGATCACTGAAAAAGCTGTTCGTAAGGAAGGATGAGAGAATCAGATTGTGTGATAAAGAGGGGAGGCCAGGTTTGAAGTCGTTTCTTCAAGGCTGGTTTTAGCTTTTAATGGTACAGTTGGCGTTATTTGAATAATAACTTTTTGTGGCGCAGTAGCTGTGGGCACTAGGCAGGGCACCTACACTCAGCTGGAATCGTGTACACCTTCAATAAGCACTCTAATTCAATTCAAATAACTTTGAATTATCATTAGAGAGGGGAGGAGCCAGACTGATGTTGAATGTCGATCAGAGGTCACTGGCAGAAACCCGAAACGGTAACAAGGCTTAAAGGGGTACTGTTAGCCAAAACTTAGGACAAACCTCAATCTGAAATATGCACCGGCAGAGTTCAGTATTCGAAGCAGAAGCGTAAAGTTCATGCAATTCCGAGGGGCTATTTAACAAGGTCACGAGGATAATCCGAGCCGCCACAGCTGATCCCTTCAAAGGCCTGAATCGGAAGCTGTAAGACGAGAGCGGTTCTGAACAAGCGCAGAGAGCTGCCACAGAACCATCGCCGAATATTTGATCCGGCAGAACCATTGCTCTGAACTCCATGCCCAAAAAGAACAAGTCAGGAATAGCATGAACTTGACGGCAACTAGTATGACCAGTGCTTTGATCGAGACGGTACCCAGTGACTGCCGCCTGCAGCTTCTATCTGCAACTACTGGAGCGACCTGCAGGTGGAGGGTACCGCGACAAAACTTAGCACCATCAAGGGCACGGTATTGCTCGTGGCCAAGTTGCAGCAACGCCTGATGGCATCCTTGCATCATCATCTGCGACCCTCCAACTCTACCTAACGCACCCGATTCTACCCAGTGCCTGCGTCGCACACTTATTCATGCCCACTGCCAAGTTCGCCACATGGGGAAATATATATTTTTCGCGTAATGTTGCATCCAATCGCAGCATCCATGGCTGCGATGCGATCTAGCCACACCAGAATGAATCCCCTTGAGCGTCCACGCGAGATTGTGGTGGATTAGAAGACAAGGCAGCAGTGTGTTAGTGATTCCGACACCGCCCCCATCATCCTCGGTTTCTACGCTCTCTTCCCCACAGTCACATGCCCCACCGGCCCACTGAACAGGCCCACTACGCCGAACTTTCATTCGTCCATCGGATGGATGCGGTTGACGCCGCCATCAACGATTATCGTTGTCCCGATGGGAAAACATCCAACGGGGTTATGAACGGAATCACGCCGTCGAATTGTTTAAAAAGCCATTAGTTTACTTTTGTCTTTTTGTTTTCAATGTGTTGAGTACCATTGTCCAGATTTTTTTGTACATGCGTGAGTAATTTTTAGTTTATGCTGCGTGTTCGATATTGTTTAGTTAAATGACAATTTGGAAATGATGTGGACGTGATTCAAGTATTGTAATTTGTAATTTAACTAATAATTAAATTACCACAAATAATTATATTTTAAAATAAATTTTATAAAAGAGTATATAAAAGAGGTATTTTAAAGGAAGACATACCTTAAAATAAACTTTACTTCTAAGAATTTAAAAAAGATATAAAATTAAGATGATATAATATGTATATATATATATATATATATAATTGAAATAAATAAATAAAACTAAAAAATATTGAAATATCATTAGTTTAGTGATACATGTTTCTTAGAATAATATTATTAAAAGAAACTATAGTTTAGATAAATCAATAAAAAAAAGCTATAAGAATAATATTAAACATTTAAGATTTCTTTTCATTTTATTATTTTTGTAACTTTCAAAAACATGTAGAATTTCTTGTACACAAATAAAATTGTATTAGAAAAGATAACATAGTTAAAGTTGTGAGATATATTTAAGTTAGGTTTTAGTTGTATTTTGACAAGAGTTTATAAAATTTACTGTTTTGTAAGTTTTAAATTTAAAATACCATATTTACTAAAATAACGATACATATATAATTTACATAAGAATACGGTTATAATTTTTGTGTTTTTTGTATGGCTTATGTCATTATATATATATTGAAATGCATATATCATAACATATTGAATATATATATATATATATATATATATATATATATTGTACCCAAAAGCCAAAGCTTCCAAAACAGAATTTTCTTTACAAAGTAGGGGACTTTCACAAGACGTATGAACTACTATGCGTCAAAGTAGACTTGTAGGCATAGTCATCTCCTAACGTACAATATGCAATAATTACATACACATAGGTTGAAACATGCATTAACATAGATCTTAATAAAAATGCATCGTTCATGTACTAAAATAATGCAATGGTTTTGTTCATATGAAATTTGTTTGTAGGACGATGACAACAGTTGGCTCTCAGATTATCATGCCCCAAACAACATGTAATTTCCTTACTGAGGGAGATTCTCTCAGTTTAACTAGTTTACAAACTAATGAAGCAATGATTTCGTTGTTTTTGTCGATTTATTTTACATAAGTACATTTAAGGGGAACGGACGAACAGAGAAGCGGACGAACAGAAGGCGGGCTCCACCACCATGGAACGAAGGCCTTCAGCGAGGTGAGGGAGAGGGGAGAAGGGAGAAGAGAGTGGAGCGTGGCTATGGCTCAAAGCAAGCTCGAGCATGATCTTCGCATGTTTCCGAATTCGGCCGCAGCTTTCTTCTTCTTCTTGCAGCCTCTGATCTCCATCTCCAATCACCGCAGCCGAAGCTTTAATGACCAAAAAGAATTCAGTGGATTGAACAGTGGAAATACTTCCTTCATGTCCCTAACTAGCTCGGCGTCCCTTTTCTCCTATTAGTAACCACTCTCCGGAGATCGTGGTGCCATGGGTTTTTCTTCTCGAAAAGCTGCAGTTCTTCCTAGTTGATTGATTCCGAGCACCATTTTCAGCGTGACGCCTCTTTATCGTGCTTTGCACTGGCGATGGTCATGTGGTAGGCTTGCGATCCTGAGTACGGAGGTACATGTGAGAGGTTCAGTGCGCAGGCCAATTGGGATGGTGGGAGAATGGTGTGGAGTTTGCAGCTGATTTCTGCCCTCTCAGGTTCTGTTAGGCTTTGGCATTCCGGAATTCGTTCCGATTGACGCTGTGGATTTTTGGTTTGGTTGGATATCGATCTTCCGAGCAAGTGCAATTTCGCTGGCGTCTGTTGCAGTGTGCCTTTCTTTCCAGCTGTTGGGAGGTTGAATGTTAGGTTGCCTGTCCTGTTGAACTCCACCTCGATCCGTTCGTGATGTTGTCTTTCAGATTCCTTCATTTTTTCTAGTAGCAGGTCGTCTTCTTCTCGGTTGTATGCTGAGACTTTCAAATTCTGTGTCTCAACTGATTTAAGCTTCTTCCCACCTTTTCTCTATCTACAACTAGCAGCTCATTAATGAGTATATCTTGGTTAAAATTCAGCTGAATCTCCACGTAGGGAATTCGATCCCTAACAAAGCACCTCTTGAGGTACATAGGACAGTAGTTCATTTTTTGGCTGCATTTTTTCATCTTCACTCATTGACTTCTGAGTTTCATTTTTCGCGTCTGAGACAGCTGAGATTGCCAATGTAAGTTGGAGTGAGTTGAGAGCGTCTTCTCAACCCTTTCGACGCCATAAATTGATTGGTTTCCGGTTAGTGTTGAGTATGTACATCATCGATCGGCGTTGGTGTAGGCTGTCGAGGGTACTCGAATGTTTTATACTTGCTTGCTCTAATTCACCAGGGAATTGCCTTGTCTTCTACCTGACTTGGTCAACCCCTAGCTCGCGTTAAGTGTCTCAGTTCCTCAGAAGCATAGAAGGGACTGGAAATGTAAAGTTGTATTCAGCGTTTGACCCGCTTTGATGGTTGGGCGACTTCAGCAGAGGATGGCGTGTGATGCTTCGTGCGTATCAAAAATTGGCAAGCGCAGTCCTCAGAAAGGATTAAGTTAAGCTTACCGAAACGTTTTTCAGGGGTTTTGGAAGAAACAGAAGGCATGTGGACGTGCCAGCCTGAAGGGAAACATGCATGCACGCAGGAAATTTCAGAATGCGTGGGAGAAGAATAGGATTGCCGGGTTAAATTTGCAAGGAGAGGTGAAAAATCACAAGAAGTTTCTGAACAGCATTGTACTCCTGCGGAGTCCGGAAGCGTATCACGCAGACACTTGGAAGCACCACAAATTATTCGCTCGGTCGCACTGCAGGTGTCAAACCTTCCATTTCCAGTTCCGATTTAGCCTGTGTGTTTTGTCGAACGTATCTTCAAGTCCCTCTGTGTATCAGTTTTCTTGTGTTCAGGGACAGCTAATTTCAAATAGTTGCCCTTGGTCACGATTTTGAAGACTATCCATTTTAAGTTGCTGCTCTCCAGCGGTAAAAGGATGTAGTGAACTAAAGAAGCACGGAAGGTTATGTGCTAGTTAAGGATATGAAATTCCAAAGCAGGATTGCGGGTTGTGGTGCGCAAATTCAATTGGTTAGTGATACAAGTATCTAAACTATCGTGCTTTTTGAAGCAGAGATTTGTACCACGCAGATAAAACTGTACTGGCTTACTTGTCAAAATACTGTAAGGATACGCTGGTGAAGAAAGATTGGGAGAGTCCTTCTAAGACCCACAATGGTAAAAAAAATAAAAAAAAAACTATTGGAGCTACAGCTTTCTCTTGACAGCAGTAGTCGCTGAATTTTCTTTCGCTATCGTGCCCTGTTGTTTTCAAGTTGCTATTAAGAAGTCGATGAAGCGAATTGAAAATTTTGGATGTTTAATCCCTGAAATTCATTATAACATGGAGGTCCCGTTTCTCAGTTCGTTGCTTGGTATCAGGAGAGCGAAGAGGGGCTGCAAGGGAGAAGACTATGTATTACTGGAGAAAATTTTCGCCTCGTCTTCAGAATTTGAATTCTGATGCTTACAGTCACTATAGTAGCATTCAAGCTTCTCGATCATCCCGAATGATTTTAGGATGTCATCAGTTTTGTAAGTCAGGCAAGCATGAACTGAACCAGTTTCTTCCCGCTGTTAAGGCATCCTGTCTGTGATTTGCACGTTGTTCTCTCCAGACGTGAAGCAATGGGCTTGCTTAGTATGTAAATGATCACACGCTGATAACATTTGTTACAAAGCAAGTCTGCGACCGTTTAACAGGCGTATCATGAAAATATGCAGATGGGGTGAAGGTGTCTAAACCTTCGGATAAAATACGAGGGATTTCGATGCCAGCTAGAATCAGCGATTCATCTTTTTCCTCGACTAGGAAAGGAGGTAAGACGTCTACTACTTTACGCAAGAGCAAAGTTAAGAAGTCTGGCAAAGGGAGACTTCATAGAGCAGGGGCCACTCATCAAGGGTGTAGACGGATTGAAGCCATGACTCGAACTCCTTCGAAGGCTTCTAACTTGATTCAGCTTTCACCCCTTGTACTCCGTAGATCACTAATCAGATTTAAATGGCATCTTTCAAAAGAGAGGACGTCTGGTCGAGGATTACCTCGAGGTGCTTTACATTTGGGCTCCTCGAGTTTTTACTTTTCAGCCAAGATGGAAAATGCAGCAATTAGGATTCAGGTTTGTGTAACCATCCTAAGTACTTTTGAGGCCATTTCTACAGGTAGTCTCTTGAATCATGAATTTCAAGACTTAAACACCAGGTCTTTTGACAACTGTGTCAAAGGCGAAAGGCTTGATCCTGTGTGGGTGTCTGTACGTCTTCTCATCTTTCTCTTGTTTAATGTCGCGCAGGCTCAATGGCGCATGTATTTGGCCACAAACCAATACCGGTGCCTCAGACATGCCACTCTCACAATGCAAAGACGATGGCGAGAAGAAAAGAGGCTATCAAGTTCAATTGCCGTCGTAATAGATAGCACCAAGAAGGAAATGGATTTTGCAGATTGCGTGAACTCCGAGGTCGATGGAGAAATCAACGAATCTGACGAGCTTGATCCGGGAACCCCTTACGAATCACCATGCAAGAACTCAATTGGTTATACTGCAATACCCGGCAACTATTACATGTGTTTTTGTAATATCAAAGAGAATGGTCGAGGAAGAATCGTGATTGGACATCCAGAATGTACTGTGCATCGATGATTATAGTCGTAAATTCGAACGTGTTGATGTTGATTAAGAGCTTACCTTGCTCCCTGGCTTTGCAGAGAAAGAGTCTCAGAGAAATCTGAAGGCGGCTGGATTTGCAGTCAAACGACTTTACGAGGATAATATTTCAGCCATACAAGAAGATGAAATTTTCTCCGAGTTTTTGAGTTTTTTGCCCTGCTCAGAGTATGACTCCAGAGACAGTGACTTTGTCAACCCTTCCAGGATCTGCAGCCAATTACAGGAGGAGAATGGTTGTAAAAATCTAGACCCACTTCTGAATCCGTGGCTATTTGATATGTGCGCTCTGGACGTTCCTGCCTCTTCACCTGCGAAGGAACTCGCTTTTGCTAAAATTAGCATAGATGGATCATTGCCTCCTACACCCATGAAAGATTGGACGTCCCACAAGCGGGAAGCTGGTGAATCTTCCCCAGCAGAACCAGATATAAAACATTCTAGTCTCTTAGACTTATTTGAGCTTCCACACTCCCCAACCAAGGACTGGGCTTCTCCTACCTGTGAAGGTGAGAAGTCCAATTTCTTTGTTGAAATATCGCCTTGCGGGGGATTTAAAGAGGATAGACTCCATCTCCCAAACGAGTGGTTTATTGACCTTGATGTGTCGGATACGCCTGAAAGCTGCTGGGGCACTTCTATGGTGACAAACGTTTCTTTCACTTCTCCTTCGAATCCGAATTCCAAGTCCCAACATGGTTTGATAGGTCAGAAGATGACGTCATCCTCTTGTCGGGCACTGATGTGCATTCCCGAGGAGCCTGACCTCAACGTTTTAACTTTTCACCCAATCAAGGAATGTGCTGTGAAAACTCCCATTATAGACGAGCCCACCTTTCAAATATCCCCCAAGATCACTGATCCATCTCGCTGGAGAGATAAAGCATTTTCTAAAGATGATGTCGATAGTTTCAGATGGGCTCCATCTGCCATCGCGCCTTCAAAGAGCTGTGGTTTGGGTTCATACGTTTCAGTTCCACCTGCTTTAGAAAATGAACTCCTAGATGAGCTTAACAAACTTATGCTAGGCTGCCCAGATCCTGTTATGGGTCCATCAGACGACTCAAGGTCACTGGCCAGCTCTTGTGAGTCTGCCAATGACTTCTATATGACCAGATCGGTCCGATCATTTCAAACTAAAACAGTTAATACAGCTAACGATGAGACTTTCGTTAGCAGCATTTTCTCCTTTGAATCAGCAAGGAAGCTTGATTTTTGTTTGAAGGATGAACATGGCCCGGAAGTTTTACAGCCAGCTACATCTCCTAGCCAAGGGGCAGAGAATGTTCTTGATGGCAAGGAGCTTCTCGAGATTTACGAAGAACTGGATGATTCTCCAGCTTCTAAAGACTCACGAAGTTACAGTAAAAGACGCCTGAGTACAGTGACCGAGTTTTTGCAGCCTGTGGAGCAAAAACTTGACAATGGTGCGAATGGCTTCGAATCTTCTCCAAGAAGGGATTCAAAGAGGTCATTAAGTGAAGTCTCAATCATTAAGCAGCAGGATCCAGGAACTCCTCAGCTGACTGCATTTGCGGACGAAGGCAACTTTTGTGATAAGGCTGTAGATGGTAACGTCGTTGCTACGAAGCATACACCGCAACATCAAGGTAGCGACCTCTCGTCTGACATCTTTTATGCCTCCTCTGTGGTATGGGATGTAGCAGCCGCTGACGACTCCCCTAAACGAATGTCGTTTGTACAATTGGGAGAGCCTGTCGTCAATTGTCTTACCATGGATCGGTACCTCACCGACTTCAGTAACCACTATAGTAGCTTTATCAAACCCAAAGTACAGCGGTCTAATCACCCGATTTCAAGGTCTTGTGAAGCAATTGGCATATCAAAACCTACTCTGCCTTCAAGAAGTAGGCGAATCTCCTTCGACCAGATAAGATACGATGGTGATACACATTTCACGCCACCAGAGGAAAAAGGTCCGTTACTTGGAAAGAGAAATCTCTGTGATAGATTGCTTCACACCAGCCCCGTTACTCCTGATGATCAGTGCTTAAATGTTTCGCCGCATGCTTCAAGCTCTGCCGCACTTTGTAATCTTGACAGATCCAGCGCTTCGTCGGTTTCAAAAAAACATTTTCTTCAGAGTCCGTATTCAAAAATTCAAGGCAAATTTGGCTCTGATACTGAAAGTGTTACATCTTCACGAACCTTGCATCCGGGGAAGGACTCGTTGGCTGAGGTCGAGAAGGTACTGGAAAAGATCTCACCGTCATGTTTCGAATCAAAGCGTCATGCTGTCGTTTTTGTGAGATGCATGGACATGCTTGCGTGATTCAACCTCTACCTTGAGAGATGACCTGACCAGATAGCCATCAAGAATTTCAAACTAGAAATTTAGCTGATGATTTGTCTTGTCCATACTGCAGGGAGGGTCTGGAAAGCGTGCTAGGACACTGTTCACTAACCAGGAATCGTCAACACCCAGGGTTGGAGATGATTGTTTGAACTCTTATAGTCCTCAATACTCTTGTTTCAAGGTTAATTATGAAGACATGGTTGATCGTAGGGGCATTCAGCATTCTTGGGGACCAGAGAATCTTTCTGGTCCTCTGTTTCTTGCAGAAGAATCTGATTGCAATTTTAGGAAAAGCACTGGATCTGCTTGGGATTGCGGGTTGATTTCTGATTGTGGAATGATGACGGATGATGGATTAAGGCGTCTCGAGAGTCGTGGACCGTCCTTGCATGATCTGTGCAAAGTATGGGATGAGGAGTGTATGGACCTTGTGACAAGATCCCTCAAATACAAGAGCTTGATGACGAATCCTAATTTACTCCGCCACGAGGTAATCAGTTGTTCTTGTTCATGTTGCGAGACTAAGTAACACGAAATCGTGTCTTACCAATTAGAGATTATTGTTGATTACTTTGCTTCTGGAGTTTGTCTTGAAGGCTTGGAACTGTTAGTCTCAGTGGTGAGTGATCAGAACATTTTCAAAAAACTTACAGTTCATCTGGTAATGAAAGGTTAAGCTAGCATTCGAGAAGCCAGAGCCCACCAGCTCACAATCAGCAGCGTGGGAGATTGAGAACATCGAGAGGCTGTTGGAGAAACTGGAGACCAGAGAGTCACATAAAGAGCTTATCAAGCAGCAAAGAGATGCTATTTACATAAATATAGCAACAAATGCAAGTATGCGAGATCGGTATCGTTTGTACAGTAAGTGGGGTATTCGCAGGCTGTCAAGGGGGAGATTGAGGAAGGTCATCTACGACTTGCTCTGGAAAGATCCTAAAAGGTATTTTCTTCAATCACGTGTCGATGACTTTTTGGAAGTGCTTGCTGTTTGCTTTCTCCTGCTGCCGGTGCTGTATATAACAATGTTCCAGCAAGCCTCTCATCTTGATTTTTCTTCAATGATGCTGATGATGTCCATCACCTGCAGATATCATGCCAGCGCGGATCTTGTACTTCAGTATCTGTAGTCCTTTTAAATTAGAATGGCATTTAATTGAGTGCCTCGAACTGTTCATTGTCCCAGATGAACAAGTTAGTAGATGCGAATCGCACTCGCAAGAAGTGATCAACAGGTACAGAAGTTGCAGATTTTTTTGTAGTCATTAGATTATCGTCCCTCTGCGCATGACGCACACTGGTTAAGCTTTTTAATGCCATAATTACACTTGACATGGGTATCTCAGAGAAACCCATGGTGCGGCGCATTGGATGTCTTTGTTAAGTCATTATCGTGATTGCCCACCTGAAATGAAAAGCCGGCTCCATGGATCTGTTTGCCATCTATTGCGATGGTGGTTATTGAGCCTGGTAGCCTTGTGAATGATTGTGCTGACCCGTACGCCGGGTAGCAGCTGGATTCATCTTCATGCTATTTTCATTCTTCGTGAATGAATTTGCGAAACAGAGCAATGAACCGTTTCTTTGAAAGTATGCTAATGAAGTCCAGAAGAGCAATAGCATAGTGCTCTTTGAACCGTTTCGTGTTGAAAGACATGTCTTCATGTAGACAAACTTACCGAGACTTCAACCAAAGACTTGGGCTTTTGAGGTTAGGCTTGCTGAAGATGGCTTACATGGTTGGAGACAATCAAAATGTATTCTTCTTACATAAGGCTGCCGTAGAAACAGAATGATACGAGTAGTAAAACAAAACATGAGACCATCAGGCTACTCAACTCTAATGAAACGTGTGTGGTCAAGCTCACCAAGGGCTGTATCGAATGGCTTACTACAGCTCACAATAGCTTCCAGTTGCTGTGGTATCACTTTGGGTAAGTGGACATGGAAAATTAGGGAACAATTGGCTATCTTCCTAAAAAGAAAACTCCAATCTGGGTGTCTGCAGATATGTGTTCGTAATCACCAGCAACCAAAACTTTTGCTGGATTGAATGCTTGTGCCTTTGAGATCAGTTACAACAATTTCCACAGATTTTGTGTTGCTGTTACATGTCTTTACTATCACATGTTTCGGGAATAAACATTAGTTCATGGTGATGGCATTTGAATGCTCTTACTGCTTTTTACATTTATTTATTTATTTATTATTATTTTTTTCTCGAACCGAAAATGGTTCCTTTTCGTTATCTTGAAATTCCCATCTGTCAAGTATTTATGTTATCTCGTTATAATTATTTTCTTTACTATAATTGTTGTTGTTATAAGTGTGTTTGTATCACATTAACATGAAAACATAGTGTTTTTTTGTACTTTTTATCATTTGATGGAAGTAGTAGCTCCTATCACCAATTTTGAATATATATTTATTTATTTATTTTTTGTTTGGGTTTTAATTTTTCTTAAACTTATTTTAGCTCTCATAACATATAAATATTTTATTCATGCTTAGATTCTAAATTCATATTGAATTTTCGACTTATTTACTTCTTTATTTGGTGGTAAATGTACACAATTTATTATTTTTAAATTTGTGTCAGAATAAATACTAACAGATGTAGATTCCAATGAAGATAAAATCTATACATAAAAATCCTTAACCAACTTTTTTTTAATTATTAAAGATTACTTGTAATTATCAGTATCTTTAAGCAGTGTTCAAAAGAACTCAATTAGAAAAATGCTAAGAAATTATCCTTGGTATTCATTGTCACTTGTGATATTGACATATGTAATTATTATCTACTTTGGATCATTTATATTCGTATAATTTCAAGTATCTTGACGAAGAGAACATATTTTCCACCCTTATTTATCCAGGACATAAATTTGCATACACACATATATTAATTGAAGAGTCATATTTGAAAACTAACAACAATTTGTGAAATTTTAAAATCCACATGGTTATTATTAAATTAAATTAAATTATATTATATTTTAATTTTACTGAAAACAATTAACTCTATAATTTGAAATGCAGCATGACCCATGCCAGGCCGTGTGGACGCTGCAGCATCTGCGTGCTGACCGGGCGGGACTTGGAAGCGAAGGGAGTCTTGGAATCAAAGCGGGACTTGGTGACGGAAGGGGGTCTTGGCTAGAACCCAAAGGGCAGGGCTTTGTTGCCTTGCTGCCTTGTGCTCCCCTTCGCTTCGCTGTTGTGCCCATATTCTGTTTCCGGCGTTGTTTTGCTCACCGCTTTCCCATCTCCATGGGCAAACCCTTGCCCTCTGACTTGGTGGATCCGGTACTACCCCCGCTCTCCTTTCCCACAATCCTCTCCCTTCGCTGCATCGCACTTTTTCTTCATTTCCTCTTTTGTTTCATGAATGAATTGGGGTCATATGGGATTACCATATCAGGAGTTTTATAAGGTGGCCGTTTGTTGTTATTATTGTTATTTTTTTAGAAAAAATAATAGTATGAGAAACATTTGGCGTGCAGATGCATTTTACTGATGTAGATGTGGTGTATTGGTGTTCATGTCATCGTTACGATCACTTGAGATTGACGAAGGTTTTCCCTGACATTTGATTTTGAGGGAAACGGGAGTTTTGAGGCGCAGTGGTTTCTGACCTAATTTTCGTGTGTTCTTTCGGAGCTTGTAACATTTGGTGTGATGAAGTGGGGCTGTCTGTTCACCTGATCGTAGCCTCTGGTTACATTCTGTCATGGGATGGTTTTGATGTCTTTGCAATTCTCGCTTTTTTTCAGTTTGTTTTGGTTGTTTCTGGTGCTGGTTCGGGGTTTTGTGTTCATCAACCGCAATGCATCACCTGCAATAAAGCTTGCGTTAGAGTACGCATTAACTTCTTTAATGTTCTGGAAACTTGTTGAAAGAAAGGATTACAGTTTTATAAGTTGCAGCGGATGGATGCGAATTGGTAAACTGGAGGGTGCAATCATCTCAATGCTTTACAGAACGTCTGACAAAATTTTAGAACGGCTAAAACTTGATGGGTTATTTAGAGGAGTAATGCAGTATCGGCCTGTGTGGAATTTGAAAGTCCTTGATACTTGCAAAACTAAGTGAACTGATAGCCCGCCCTGTCTCGAACCGCCCAGGATGACAAGGAGGTTTTACTTGGTTTGCCTGGGGCATGGGCCGAGGAGACTAACGAACCTGCCGACCATTACACAACCAAAATAGGAGGTCAACCGGTACATTTTTACCATTTTTTTCAACCTGTTGATTACAAAAATATTTTCTCGTATGCAACGCCTAACGAAGCTGGAAAGGTGCCATTTGAATGCCGAAGTTGGTTGTGCTTCTTTTGAGTACACGATTGTGTATCTGGCGATGTCTCACTATGTTTGAACTCGTTGGGTATGTGCAGGATTGGCCAGTCCCTCTTCAGGATGTCAACGATGAGTTACTCAAGTGTGGTGTTTGTGATGGCTACTTGGGGCTCGTTGCACAGGTTCTGACCATGTGTTCCTCTATTCGCATCTGTGAAATTCTCACTCTCCTGTCACGTACATATTAGGCAGCCTCATTTATATAATATCATGTCAATAGAATTGATCGATAGGCAAGTTAATTTGGACTTCGGTTTCCTTTTTCTTTCTGCCTGCAGCTTTTTGGTAAAAGCAGAGCATGGTTCATTTGAGATCGCATTTCTGTTGGTTATAAACTTTAGGGTTTTCCATTCAACACTTTAATACATTCAGTCGCTAATCCTGGCGATAGTTAACGAATGTATTTTCTGGTAGCAGTAAAAGCCGTGAACGTGCTGGTTTCTAAGCGTGGTTAATCATCGCAGATATATGCACCTCTTACGCTGTACGGATCAAAGCTTGAGGAGCGGTCCCTCTTTATTTTAGGATGTCCGTCTGCGAGTTGTGGCGTTGATCGCAGCAGGTATTTAGTTGAGGTCATTATGTTGGTGTATTTCTTCGTTATCATACATGGAATGAAACATATTGTGTGGTTTTTCAGTCTTACCTTTCCAACTTGAACATGGCTTTAGGGAAGCGTTAGAGGTTTATTGCCTCACGGACTTCTCACGATTTGGATTCTGCACAGCTGGCGTACAATTCGATTTCAGAAAGATGTTCCCAGTGAAAACTCATCCCAGCAGGACCAAACAGAGAGTGCAGCCGGTTCTAGTACTGCATCAAGTGGACCCCAAAGTGAATTGAGCGAAGTGCCTCTGGACAATCATGGGTATAGATTTGGTGCACTTGTGATCTTTTTCCTTGAAGCGAGCGTCTCCTTGTCATGGCCAATCTTTCAGCAATCTCTGGTATTTTGGCTTTTATGCTCTTTTTTTTTTATTGTATTTTGGGTTCTGAATCTCCTCATGTTATGTGGTACACAGGTGGGGCGAGGACGCATCACTCAGCATTGATTGGTTTGGTGAGAACTCGTGGGATGGATATGTTGGGGATGATCAATCCGAATCCATGAACATGCAGGAACTGCAGACCTCGTTACTGGAGGCTGGTTATGCGGCTGCAGGATCGAGAAATCAACATCATTACCATCACCACCACCACCATCAGCGGGGTCACCACAGGGACACTGGCTCAGCTTCAGGGGAAGCTGCGACTTCAAATCGCTCATCCCACAGCTCTTTGCCATGTACGAACATTAACTTCTTTCTTCTTCTTTGCGTTGAGTCTTTAGTTCATTTGTAGGGATTATTGATGCACTCAATGCGTTGGTGCAGTACTTCCATGCTTCTACATCTACACCCAGAGTGAAGAATCTACTCCTTATGAAAGTGCCACCTCTAGGAGTGATAATCAGGCAGACGGAGAGGCGGACGATCCTTTGGATGACATAGAAGATCCTTACGGCATCGTCGAAGGCGTTGGGGAACTCTGGGAAGGGGAGGAGTATGAGCCTGAGCGTGCGTTATCTGCTGATCGAACATATCTCAAGTTTAAGAAAAAGTTGGATTTAAGTCCAGAGCAGTGTTTCAGGTACGGTTCTTTCTACTTCACCATACTTTTAATTGGACGTTCACCTGACGTAGTCTCTTGATTTGGCCGTTTTTTTCTCTTCTTCAGTCTGTTTACATTTATTTTTATGTGATTTTACCTTGCGCTTGGTTGTTTAGGCTGTGCTTTAGTCGACTGCGCAGGCTTAGTTATTTGTTAAGGCACTAGAGTAGTTGCTGATGCCTCTGTCAAAAATTCATTCGTCAGAGCACTCAAAGTATGATGCAATTGGATATTGATATTGAAATGGGGTTGCTGCAGATACTGCTTTGGTGGCCGGCCGCTGTGGGCCACAGATGCTCATGATGAACCAGGTACATGTGGCGCATGTGGAGGACCTCGCGTGTATGAAATGCAGTTGATGCCTCCAGTCCTCTACTTTTTGCAGCAGGCCTACAAAGACCTCCCCCCTTCAACATATGGACCTGATGATTGGGAGTGGTCAACACTTGTTGTTTACTCTTGTGCTCAGGTACTCTACAGTTTTCAAAGTGTATTTTCAGTGGAAGGTTTTATTTACATAAATGTGCTGTTTATGATTTAATGAATTGGGTGAACTTTGAATTCTTTAGGAGCTGTGGTTTTGAATTGATTCGGAAACCTACTTTTTTGGTGTACTTGAACTTTTGCTGGAGTTATGGTCTCATTACGTCACATTGCACACTACATTTTAGGAAATGTGACCCAAAGTCAGGAAAGCTTGGTGATCCTAATATTGATCGGCTTGTGGGTGACAGAGCTGCTTACAAAGGGCTCCAGAACGTGCCATGATAGCTGGAGAGAGAACAGATTGGAGCATCATTGTAGAAGGCACCATTGTACAAGCAGAAGTTACTAGCTAGTTAACGGCTGCACATTCTTGTTCTAGGAGAGCCAAATGAATATCACTATTTAATACAGATTTTTCTGCTTCACACTTCGTCTCTTGAAGTTGCAGTTGATGTCTTCTGACAATTGATCAATGGAGGTCAATGTACTTTTTGAAGTGGTTGGACGGTTGAGTATGTCATCGCTCTGCTTGCATCTTACATTTTGTACGATGGCAGGCACATTTCTGTATACGCTGTGCGTCAAATTCTTACATCCCCGACCCCGTCGAATTGCATATTTTGTACCATATTTCGATCTTCAATTGGAAACCTTTTCAACAATTTCATCCACTTGTCAAAAAGGATGCAAAAATATGGTCTTCATCTAGAAACTTCAGATTGCTTTGGAGGACTTTCTCACAACAGTGCATACAATATAATACACGTATTGCATCACCTCTCTCTTGATCATGCTCGTCCATGTTGGAACTCCAAGCAGCACGGGCATGATTCTCACGAGTGGTTTCATCTCGAGAATGTGGCAGCAGCAAAGCGGCTCAAAAACCGTCAAGAACTTGCTGGCCCGTAAAGCCTCGGACAAGATCTGGTAATTTTTCAATGAAGATGTAGGTGAGAACTTCGATGGCAAAAAATGACAGGTTAGTACACATCGCCTGTTGGGGCTTTGGAATGTTATGGTGATGCCTTTGGAGGACGCGATTCTGAGTTTCTTTTAATGCTTTTGTCGTTGGTGCAAGATTGGAATAGAGGGGTAGTTCAGAAGATTGTGCAGGTGGTAGGCAAGTACTGAGCAATGGCCCAGAAACCTTTTGAGATCTATATGAGTGCTTCTTGTGTAATTTGGAAGGCCCTGCATACATGATTCTAGTTGTACTGTGGATGTATTCGTTGGATCAGAATTGAATCCATACATTGCACAAGTTGAATGTTGTGATTTGAATGTCGAGAATTGCTGCGTGTGCTTACTGCGTTGAGCCCTTGATGTGAACGCTGCTGGTTCTTCTCCAGAGCCTCGTTAGGATTTGTACGAGTGCCTAATACAGTTGAAATACGTCATCGGTTGTGAGTCGGTTCATTGTTGGAGGGTTTTGGATTTTCTAGGATCAATTTCTTGTATGAGTGAATCTTGCGGTGGAATTCCTTGGGTAAGCCGACAAGCTTAGGGTCATCGAAATCGAATACAAGACGAATTTTGGCAACGAACGAACTGTTGGGTGGTCCACTGCCTGCGCAGTTTGAATCACGTAACTTCGGAGGAGTAGTTCTGAGAGCTCAACTGTTGAATTGCCGTGAATGTTTGTGTTGTTGAAGTGGCTTAAATTTTGGTTCCAAACAAAACAAAAAAATAAAAACAAAAAAATAAATAATAATCAAGATAGGAATATTGAGGTGAATGGATCGGCTGCTGGAGTGAAGAGAGGGAATCAAGGAAGCAGGCGAAGGTTTTAGTTTGTCAACCAACAAAAGAAGGCGTTGAAACCAACAAAAGTAAAAAAAAAGAAAAAAAACAGAAAAAAAAAAAAAAAAAACATAGTTTGTATGTGTGGGTTGGTAAGGTCATTATGCTTATGATTGTGGTTATGTTTATCATATTTAATTGATTATTATAATTTTTTTAGGATTAGAATATATGCTTGTTAAGATTTGGTGGGTGGGGTTTCAAGGATTTAGTAATGTTGGGTAGAGGTGGAATTTAGAAGTGTTTTTTTTTAAGGATTGTTAGGGTTTTTTTAGGGTTTGGATTGGTTACTTCAAGGTTCATATGCAATTCACCTACATGTTAATAGTCATCAAGAATTTCTTAGGGTTTGTTAAGGTGGAGGGTTTTTATATCTCAAGATTATCCAAATTTGATTAAGTATTGAGAAGATAGTATGAATTGGAAGAACATAAATTTGATGATGTATAATAATAAATTATGGTAATTTTTTTTAGAATTAATGTATGATGGAAGAAGTAATGTCAAAAAATCTAATTGAGGATTTTGAGTTACTAGTAATTTTTTTAATTTTCTTAAAAGAAATAAAATATAAAAATCTTTAAGACAAAAAGAAGAAACAAAATTGTAAATAGTGATCCATGTTTGAACCTGACTAATTTTTTTACTTGTATACCTTATTCATAAAAACTTTAAGAATATTGATTATTACAAATTTAATCTATGATAAAGATTGAAGAATAACTTATAATACTAAAAAGCTTTGTACATTTTATTATATTATGATTGATAAATTAGAAAAAGTATATGTAATAATTAAGCATTAATTTTAAAATTATGTAAGATTGAAGGTGTATTTTTAAGATTCCATGTTCAGTATGTAGGATATGGAAATATATGTATCAATATGATAACAATAGCAGAAAACAAATACTTTAAATAACAATGTAAATCCAACATGTAATGGTAAATGTATTGTAATAAGATAAAGTTAAAATTATTGGAAGAAAGTTATTATTGCATATATTTTGGAGCTATTCAAGAAATACATTTTGGTTAAAAGGTTTCTACCATGCATTTGGAAGCAAATATACATAATTAAGATGGAACAAATCAATGATTACTTCAATAAAATTGATACAATATTAAGCTTGGAAGATACTTAATGAGATATTTAGAAAAAATTTCGAGCTCATTTTGCAATAATAAAAGTCTTATTGAAAAAAGATGACGTAATCAATAGAAATTGATGTACAAATCTATAAAAGAATGTTAAACATATTACAAAAAGATTTGACATCTTGATGACTTACATCAAGGATAATACATATGTTATATTGAATATTATAACTTATGATGAAATCAAAGGTGATGAAATAGCTTAGACTTATTGCAATGGTATGTTTTAAGATTCTTTAAAAATAAAAAAATAAAATTGATAATATTTATATATATATATATATATATATCTATTTGAAAGAATAAAGAAAGATGAAAGATAAGAGTTACTTTCAAATTGTAATGAATTAAGTGAGCTCATTCAAGAACATTAGAATCCTTTGCAATAGCCAAACTTTGTAAATATTTCTAAGAAATTAATTGTGTTAAAGAAAAAATATATATCTAAAGTTTTTATGATAAAATTACCATATATTGGTGTATTTAAAGAAGAGCATCATCAAAATATGAAATCATAATAAATTTATAATAGATTTCTATTAATACTATATATATTTAAAAATGAGATAAAAAGGTATTAAATAGATTTGATTGATTTTATATTATTTTTTATATACATATGTATATATTATAATGATAGTTACATTTAAAATAAAATTTTAAATTAAAAAAAATAATTTATCATATAATATATATTTTATATATCAATTTTTATATATTTTCATTAATTTATTATTTAACTTCTTATTTTAGATTGACCTACATAAAGAATAAATATTGGATAGATAGCAATACTAATTGCAGATATCACAACTTTATCCAAGTAAAATAAAGACATTGTATCTTATTGGAATTGGTAGAATTGACAAGATTATAATAACAAAGACTACATTGAATAACATGAATTATATGTATGATGCCTTTGCTTTATTAAATGCATTGAAAGTAACAGTGATTGTTATAAAATATCTTGTAGCATTTTAAAATAATTTAAAGTTAAAGAAAAAGAAAAAGAAAACCTAATGATTCGAAAGAAGGTCAAGAAATGTCAAAATCATTCTTGACTAAAACAAAAGTCAATATAAAAAAATTAATAATAGTAAACAAAAGGTTTTGGATACATTAATAGTAAATTTTGATAACTTTAAAGTAGAAGAAAATAATATGTTTTTGATTGCATTTTTTTTTTTTTTTTTTTTTTTTTTTGATGTGTATCCAAAAGATACAGTAAAAGAAAGAGCATTGCCCATATGGACCAATATTAAAGAAAAGATGTTAGAAGAAGATGTGGAATACACATTAGATACATTATTAATCCAAACATTAGTAAAAGTAGCCAAAGATAGAATTATAAGAGTGCATGATCAACTACAAGATATGGATAAAAATATTTTTGAAACTAAAATCAAATATAAGAACATACAAATTTGAAATGTAAAGGTGGAGCTATGTGATAACATTTAAGAAAAGATAATTTATTTAATTATTATTCAATTGGTATTTATAGAACTAACAATAATAAAAAATTAATATTTGATATATAGATATGAAACATTTTCATATCATTTAGATGTTATTTTGTTATTAAGATGTATGTTGATGCAAAGTTATTACTGATTTATTTAGTTATATTGCTATAAAATTTGTATTTTTATAAAATAGACTACTAATTCAACATTCTAAACAAACTTATGTTTTTTATGATTGAAAGAATTAGGTTACTACAATCTAAATAGCAATATTTTAGGTGAAATTAGAAGTTATTGTAATTCAATACTTTGATTGTTAAACTATAATAATGATATACTCACATAAAAAGATGGTATAAATAGACTAGAGATGTTTGTAAGTTGACAAGATGTTTTCTTAATTTAAATTTTTATCTACTAAACCTATGAATTGTATATAAAGTTTAAGAAGAGGTAATAGACAAAGTATTGCATATGCTAAATAACAAAGATATTTGGAAGAAATTTAAGACTTTGAATATCTTACAATTAAGGAATTATACTTTTATATAACAGTTTCTAAAATTATTTTTTAAAATAACTATATTATTAGAATTTAATCTTAAAGGATGTTTAAATTTGATTTAACTATCAAATAAAAAGAGGTTTTAACATTGTTAAAAAAAATCTATTATGATGGTTGCTATAATTTGAAAAAAATACTAAAATCAATTGGTAGCTTTTTTGCTTTGAATAATCTTAATATACGTGGGTGTTCATGTTTGATATCATTGCCAAGCAAATTAGATAATCTAACATCTTTGACAACCTTTATAATATATAAATGCTCAATCTTGACATCTTTGCCAAATAGATTGGGCAACCTCACATCTTTAAGTACCTTAAATATGTAGCGGTGTTCTAATGGAATATCATTATCAAATAAATTGGGCAATCTTACATCTTTGACTATCTTAGATTTGAGGTGATATATATGTTTGTCATCATTTCTAAATAAATTGAATAATCGTATACCTTGAAAACTTTAGATAATTAATGGTCTTTAAGCTTGATATTATTCTATAATGATCAAAAAAACCTCACATGAAAGACAACTTAAAAAGTTAGTTATAGCTTCAGTTTGCTATTATAACTAAACAAATTAGACAACTTTATATTGTATACTAACTTAGACTTATAAAAGATTTAAAAAAAATATATTGTATATGGATATAAATCCAAATATATATATATATATATATATATATATATTAGTAAATAAAATTTTAGAAAACTTTAAGATAATGTATTTTTAAAATCTTAAATATATAAAAGAAGATTATAATAAAATTACTTATTTCTAATAATATAATATAAGAAAATATTAATTTAGTATTAGAATCCAAAAATAATTTAATAAGATCGATGGTAATTTTGATTTTGCTTCTTTGTATACATAATGAAAGAATTTATTATATAGAAGAATGTTAATGTATATTCAATCTTGATATTATTTCTTTTAGCATAATTTATACTATTATAAGAAATTAAACCAAAATATAATATTTTAAATATTTTTTAAATTTATATATATATATATATATATTTATAATAGAATTTAAATCTTATTTTATATATTTTTTTAGATATATATACATACATTTATATGTGTGTATATTATGGCAGGCTTGCTTAACATATGATCAATTATTTCTTTGGAAATTCCAAAGGAATCCACAAATATTAGCTTACAGCTCCTTTTGATACAAAAATAAAAAGAAAGAAATAAGATCTTTTGTAGTACATTGTATACAATTATAAAAGATTAAAATAAGGTATAAAAGTTTTACATTGTTGTCTTATTTTATGACCAAAATTTTACAAATGTTTTATAGTTTTATATAATTATTTACAAAAAAATAATATAAATCATAACATTGGCTCACTTAAAATTTTCTAATAATACCATAATAAAGTGTGTTTTAAAAATCTTCTTGCCAATTGAAGAAAGTTGCTTAATTATTTTTTATAACTAGCATATATGTTTGATAATAAAAACTTCACTTATTTTTATGGTCCAAAACTTGAAAATTAAGTATAATAGGGTCAATAATTTTTTACCTTAGATGTGGCTTCCAAACCCAATTAAATTACCTTTTTGCTTTTTGCCTTATTTGTGGTCAAAATATTTGTCTTTGTAAGTTGTAGGCAAATTGCAAATAATACCTTTTGGTTTATATCCTCCTATTTTTCTAACTTTGCTTGCTCTATAGGTGATTTAATAGATTTTTTTTACTTTCTACAAATAACCTTCCATAAATCTTTATTAATGAAGAAAAAAGAATCTTTTATAGATGTCAAATGTCATCTTGTAAGAAATATGTATTAAGTAAAAAATGAAAAATAAAAAAAAGGTAGAACACGAATAGAAATGAGATCTAAGTTAGACTTACTTTCATATTATTTTTTTAAAAACATTTATAGAAATTCTATGAAACTCTCAAATAATTCAAAAAAAAGATTTGGCTAGAAGCATTATTGTGCTACCAACACGCCTAAAAACTTTTTAAGTTAAGAAATTCAAGGCAATTTTAACAAATTTATATTCAAAAGTAAGATAAAAAAACAAAAAATCGCTTCTTAAATTCTATAAAACCCTGCTTTCTAATAATTTAGCCTTGTCATGATTGTTAGTCTTGTCTTGTTATTAGTAGGCCTTGCCATAATTGCTGCCATGTCTCATAACATTGTTGTGTGTAGATTGCTTGTAGGGAGGGAGCAAATTATAAACTATAGCTTGTAACTAGAAACTAAGAGTTTCTCTTCTTAAAGAATTAAATTGTAATTTCTCTTCTTCTATTGTTGCTTCCTCTAAGCTAACAAAAATAAAATTGCTTTATAAATACTAATACCTATTTAAAGGTGATAAAAAGATTATATTTTGCTAAACAATAAATTAATTAATAAATAAAATGAAATAAAATCCTCACAAACCAATCAACTTGTTGAATGAGAAATCTACAGCATCCAACGTTGATATTAATGAGCTCACCTTTCAACCATCAAGGATTCAAGTAAATTAATTGTTTAAAAGTAAATTTTTTCCTTAAGTTCTTACATGACATAAGTCCATGGTTTAATAATGTGGAATTTTTAGTGCAAATACACTAACATTTAGTCTAACTATTAATATATAAATATTTTCTTTGTTAGGCTACATGATAGCTATGACAACTGTGACTACAAAACCCACCATGGCCATGGCAACTATTTAATAATGTATTCACTATTGTCCACAATACAGTTGCAGTTATTAATCATTTACATAATGTCTAATAAGAATTAATAATATATATAAATACTCATTTAACAAAATAGAACTCTATAATTGATTATTTCTTCTTTTTATATCTTATTTATTATAAGATGTACTAAAAAATTGTAAAGAGGTTGATATAATTTTTAATTAAGTAATAAGAACATAAAACTCATGTTTCTATTTGTAATTTTCAAAGTAGGATTTTTCCAAACTACAAGTTTGTTGACATATTTTTTTTATCTTTATTATAATTAGTTTTCAGTAACAAGCACTTCAATTTATTTTTTATTATTTATTTTTTGTCTCCAGATTTAATTTTGATAAGATTTCCAATAATATCAAATTTCAGTGGTGTTATCCTACTACTACTATTTCATTAATTTTAATAAAATTCTAGAAAGTACTTTTAATTTTACTTGGCTAAAGTATAAGAACTTTAAACAGATATTCAATTAAGATAAAAAATAATTTCCTAAAAACACGAAAATTCAAAGAAACCTTAATCACAACTCTTTAATATGATATTGTTGAATGTTCCCTCAAAAAATTATATTGAAATTGTAAAACTATATGTGCCTTGAATTGATCTTGATACTAGCAGCTGCAAACGTTATGCTTGGTCACAAACAAATCTCTAGACTGATGGACAAGAACTCAATTTGTTCAAGATCCAAAATCGCAAATATTACTTTGGTTTAGATGTCAAATTCGCAAGAAAGAAATGAGAAGCTTTGATGGAATTACAAATTCGCCTACAATATTGCAGCTTTGGTACAAATACGTTGGCATGAAGTCACGTACAGTGAATGATTAATCTACAAGACGTCACTGGAGTAGAGCTCCAAGGGAACCCATATAAGGTTTCATGTATCGGCAAACAAAGAAGATGTTCGCTACTTTTAGGTGTGCAGAGGATAAGTAACGAGCCAGGTTGTGTGATGGTTTGGCTGAATTGTCTTTGGAACATAGTGAAACCTGCACAGCTTGATTGGTTATTCTTTGTTGAGTGAGAACTAACGGAATTGATAGCTCTCACAACCATTCTAGTTGGGCAGTTCCAAATATGAACTTGTATCGCCAGGTGCTGCGTGGGTGAAGCGCAACACCTTCAGAAATTTGAATTTGAAACTGGTCGTAGCTTTGAACCCTTGCCTGATGTCTTTGGTATGGCAATCAATGTCTAGATTGTGTAATCCTCGCATACAGAAACGTGTGGATCTTCCGCTTAACTGGTATAAACACATCTGATTTACTCATCATCAGAATCTGACAAGTAGATTAAGCTGTGAGGAGTTTCAGTGACTGCAACAGAGGCTGCCACCCGTTCTTGTGTTCCATGATGGATGTGACCAGTCGTTTGATTCGAGACTGGTCCAAAACTATCTTCTGTAGCTGCTCCGCGATGGGCTTGAGGCAGGTCGGGAGCTGCTTGTGAACTTGGTACCTGATGTTGCAATCCAATCACTGAAGGATTCATAGGTGTATAAGATTCAGTCCTAGTAGTGGAAGTGACCGGGGTGGTGAAATTTCCCAGAGCACTTGAAGAATTTTCTGCAGCGACAAGATTTACAGGCGCTGCACTATTACGAATAATGGACAATATTGGATCTTGAAAAGCAGGAGACACAGTAGGTGCCACTACTTGAAGTGGTGATCCTGATGTTGGTGGTGGAGGCAACTCATCAGCATTCGTATTTATATTTGGAGAGGGCAACGAGATATTTTCCTGATGGTCTCGGGACACCACAGCAACATTATTTCCTGCAACGAAAGTAAGCAAATATAATCCATTAGAAAAAAAAACCGGTCTCTCCTGCATTTCAATAAATGTTTAAATCTGAACCAACAGCTTTTAACTTGGGATTACAAGGCGTGGCGACCTTCATGAAGGCTTCCTTTAAATACCTATATTCGCACTGGCTGCTGCTAATACTGTCATAGCTTCAGCTATTGTTGATTGTGGCTGCTCATTTTGAGCGGTTGGTGGTAACCCATGTCTTGGAGTCTGATGTAAAGGAACACTAGACATACGAGTACTGGAAGTTCCCGGAAATTGCATGGGCATACTAGAAATACCTGTTCTCCAGCCAAAATATGATAATGTCATTCATAACAAGTGTATCCTGAAGGATGCAGCTGCTCATGATTTAAATTTTCAAAAAATCATGATAATAATAAGCAGGTCATGTGAGATCTCCAACGAATCCAATGAAAAGAAGTAGTTGCTGCAGCCTCAGCTTTGCGAAGCAGTAATGTTCAGACTATCCAAAAGTTGGAAAGCGAAAAATAAAAACTTTCAACCTAAATTGATGAACCATACCAGACAAAATGCCCGAGTTACCAGTGTTAGTGGTGCCTCGAGAAATATTAACACGCACAGGAGGCACAACAGCTCCACCAGATGGTTGCCTTCCAGACACTTGTGAAGGAGATTGCTGATTTGCGATTGGTTGCACAAATGTCTGTAAAGAGAGCCCTGCAAAAACCGCTGAAAGAGACACAATCCATATTGATAGCGCTCAACCATTAACATGATGTGTTCATACAATATACACCACGCTTTATGCACAGCGAGACAGCTATAAATTCGTAGACAATAAAAGGCAAAGACTACAAGTCAAAAATGCATTAAAAGAAAGACACTGCAATGAAATGAAAAATAATCTGCATAAAAATATGTGTGTATTTGCTTACTACAAAACTGCAGAAATTACAAGCAATAGCGAAAAACATTATTTTACATAAACATGTGCCTACCTGCACGAGCGGAAAGTTCTTCGCGAAGCTTGAGAGTCTCTGCCAACTGTCGATTCCATTCCACTTTAATAATGTTCTGCTGTACTTGTTGCTGCCTCTTGGTGAAAGCACGATGTTGCTCAACAAGTAGAGTTTCGTACTTTTTATGTAATAATTCTGCTTCTTTGTCGTACTCTGCTTTTATCCGTTGTGACTGTCATAATACACAAATTTTGGAGGGGATAATTATAATTGTGTTCTCAATAGAAGTGACCCAACCTCACTGCACAAAATGAGTGAAAGCAGATGCTAAGACTGTAGTGGTTGAAGTTGATGGTTGCGCGCCTTCAACATGAAAAGCAACCCAAATCCTCATTGACACTATCCAACTGGACAGTTAATCTTACTGTTCATTTACTTCATCTGAACTCAAAATCAAATTTCTAGGGGAGAGCGATAAGTTGTTACCTCTAATTCATATGCATTCTTAGTCTTCTCCAACTCTTTATTCAGCTTCTCTTTCTCCTTTGTCAGCACATCCTGATACACCTGGCCAGTCGCATTCCCAGTCTGCGTGCCGGAACACCAGACTTTGTTATCTACATGAGTGTTGTTGAAAAGGAGACTTGTTCGATAGTAATACAGCGTTTGAGATCCCAAGTTCTCAACCTTTCCATAATATGATTTAATATTGACTCCGAACGGAAACAATAGCTTGAAAGCACACAATTAACAAGACCGTAATGTAGAATGCAACTTTTGTCTTCCTAAGTAGTGAATTATCGTAATCCCTTAACGAAGTACTTTGGTATGAATTAACATGAGCATAACAATGAATTAAGCGGTATTTGCGAATCCAATGCCATGCATTGAGACCTAAGTAGAGACTCCACATAGCGAATTTACTCTAATTAGGCACACCTTCACAACAGAACATGACATTTCTTAAAATTGAGATATTCTGGACGGTTCAATGAAGTTGCAAGGACACAGGATGAGGATAAAGATGTTGCCGACAAAGAGGGAAGTGATAACCGTTTCAAGTACCAAAAATAAGTTTACTTATCATTACCAGGTTCTAGCATTGTTAGTTCCTGAATGGTTGCGTAAAGGGTGAGAACAAAAGTATAGTGTGGATGCTCGGATGCATACCATAGGCGCTGCTGAAGCTGGTGTAGAGGGTCTTGCCATAGTTCCAATTCCAAGAGGTACAATAGGAACAGTCGCTGGAGTAGTTAAACTTCTGCTTACTAGAGTTGCTCTTCTTTGCAGGTTAGGCGTTGGACCAAAATGTACAGGTGTATTACTTCTTTGCGGGTGCCCACGAAGTTGCACACTACTGGGGTGCACAGCAGCTGTTGAAATCGTCGCTGGTGCAGGCCGCGGGCTACTCGATGCTGCCTCGCCTGTCACGGCCTGCATTAAACGACCTCGATTTTGTGGAATAGACGTAGGTATTGTAGTAGCTGATGATGAAAAGAGGGCAACATGTCTCCGTTGATTATCAGCTGGATTACCTGAAATTAACAATTCACCAGCATCCGAGCGACCATCCACCTGCACCAGCCTCGTTGATAAGCCTTCAGTCACAGGTGTGCCTGATAAGATATACGGTACAGATCTCTCAGCTGGAGGTCGGTCCAAAGAAGATCTCAGCTGAACGGGAGACGAGGGGAATTGTGAGTAAAAGTCCCTCAGCCTCTTAATTTCCAACTCGATCTCGTCTGAACACACACCATTTACTGTCAGATCTTCAAGTTGCTTGTATAAATCTTTGAGTTTGTCACGGTCAGCACGTTGCCGAGCTTCCAGGCTCTTCAACTCCTGTTCACCTCGCGTCCACGACCTCCTATCCACTTTATGCAACTCGTTGTTTGCAGCAATCAACTGTGCAGTGTTTGCAATTGTACCACCGCTGAGCCTTCTCCTCTCGTCATCAATTCTTTTTTCGAGACCTTTGAGCCTTGACATAATTAGCCCCATCTCTACTGTCTGGGCACGGGTAACAAACACGACATCGGCCGAAGATTGTTTCCTAAGACGAGCACGAGTATCAGCTGTAGCTTGTGCATTTAGTCTAGTTCGATGCACATGCTCTGTTGAAACGACCTAAAATAAAGTTGAAAAACAACGTTAACTTCAGTAATATTACAGGCTCTGTACAGAGAAAGAAGGAAAGTGGGGCGGGGGGAAACAAGTTATGATTAAAAAGATACA
Source organism: Physcomitrium patens (assembly GCF_059467195.1). Classification (NCBI taxonomy): domain Eukaryota; kingdom Viridiplantae; phylum Streptophyta; class Bryopsida; order Funariales; family Funariaceae; genus Physcomitrium; species Physcomitrium patens. The sequence continues at coordinate 15,890,409 of NC_143425.1, read as the reverse complement.
TAATTCATTGAGTGCCGACAATACGAACTCCAAACATTTCCCTAGTTGTTATTTTCCAACTTCATATGAATAGATCACAAGCTCCAGTTACCAGATTTGACACTAAAAGAACAAATCTTCAACCCACAGATAATCCAGTGTAACAAAGTAATGCAGCGGACTATTACAACCACAAGCGTTACGAAGCATCTAAGTAGAAAAATGATTTATCTATAATCAAAACAAGTCCTCACCTGAGGTTGAGTCGAGAGTGAGGAGGGTAATTGCACATGCGATTGCGACAGTGGACTTGCAGTTACTCCCACAGCATGGGCGCCCAGTGTTTTAGAAATCACATCCGCGTGTCCATTTTGCAGTGAATCTGTGTGAGATTGTGAATTACCCAAACATCCAGAACCTACTGCTTCAAAGACTTCTATAGTAGAGGATGAAACTCCTGCTGGTGTGACATCATCCAGCATTGCGTCTTGTTCGTCTGTAACAGTCGCATTAGAAGGAGGGTCAACATGGACCCAGCTTAAGCCTTGCTCCACCATGGGAGCGCTTAACAACCCCGTGCCAACAGGTTCAGAGACAGTTAACCTATTGTGGTCAATAAGTGCATCTGAAAGTTCTTCAGAGACAAAGCGAGGGTCCGCCTCAACAAGGACAACTTCCTCGTTCGCTTCATCTACACGAAATTCACCTACCACATGAGCTGCATGAGAATCGCTTCCTTGGTGAGCCACTTGAGATTCTTCTACGGCTGGAGAATTATCTGCAGGCGGAGTTACAGGGACTAATGGCGATGCTGAAGAGAGGACATCTGATAATGGTACATCCGTTTCAACACATTGAGCTTCCTCTTGAGCGACTGAAAGTGGGCGGTCTGGCACGGTTGTAGTGGGTTCCGCTCCTTCAGTAGACTGGACGAATACATCACTAGGAGGTGGAGTCTCTGTTTCGAAAGGGTGATTTACAGCGGTTCTAGCAGGAATTATTTCAAGTTCCAAACCAGGTTCTGATGTAACAGATGTGAACACTGCGGGAGCTGGCTGCTGCTTGAAACTTGCGCAAATATCCCGCACCTTGTTGTACACAGGACCTTCCAATTGCGGACGATTTTCGTAACTTACGCAGAATTCCTCCTCTACCTTGGTGATAGATCTCGACTTATCAATTGCATAATTCAGTTGATCGGCAGCCAACCAAACCTATGACCCAATCTCATTATGTGATTAATATCAAAATCATACAACGTATCCTGCTCTGGCGAATATATCAGTACGCGAAAATTTCAGTACGAATCTACCAAAATTTTCAACAAGATCAAAATTTTATTAAAGAAGAACGAGTTTCTTACTAAATAAAAAACTATCCATAGATAGGGAAAAAGCTTCAACATTGAACAACAAGGTGATCGTATGTACCACTGCGAGTTCAATCGCAATAAACTCATGTGGCGGACGAGGTTTGCGCAGGTTCTTCTGGGACTGTAATACGTGCTTAAACAACGCATCTACACGTTCACTAACTGATCCCTGTGAGAAGTAAATTAAATCTGATTACTAGAAAACACGAGTACTAAAAGAAGGAAAACTCAATCTGACATCAAAAATAAATTATGTTTATCAAATGAGAAAATATCAATACCCACATGAATAACTGACAGGTATTAGTATCAACATAGACACTTAATTCAAGCACTCATGAAAAAATTATGAAAACGGAAGAACACAGTAAGGAGGCAAGAAACATACGGGAAGCTCAAGAATTGAGCAAATAGTTGAAAGGTGTTTCATTAATCTTTCGTGGTAATCTCGAATAGCTACCTTCTGCCGACTACCTTCAGCAGCACCTGACTTTTCCATAGGAGCTATAATACCCATACCAGAATTCACAGGAATATTTGGTGCAACAGATTGTGAGATGTTGCCCCTGGAGTCACGGTTTACTTCTGATCCAGCATTTTGGTCGGAGGCATTGTCACGTTCTAATAATCTATGTGTTGGTTCCAACACCTAAACATAAGAAAAACCAAAGCAGGCCACGTTAAGTTCAAAGAATTATCGAAGCTAGTCAATGAAAACCACAAAGGGATAAGCAGACCCAGCATATTTGAACGATACACCACCAGGAGGTACAGTCTTGCAACTAACAGAACTATATATGGAGTCGTCGAAAAACTGAAACCGTAAATTAAAAGGTAAATTTATGTTTCCTTCACATTCACAGCAAATGCTACAACTTTACCTCTGTACTTAGCAACAGACTGCTATCATTGGTTTCATGCCGTTGGTCCCTATCAGAGGGCAATGCTTGATCGACTTGGGTAGAAATGATAGGTAAAGTGCTGTGACTAGCCAGATTGCTTGGTTGAGAAGGAATCGATTCTTGAAGAATCACTGGAGAAGATGATCCTGAGACGACACCTTGCTCTTCGTCGCTTCTTAATTGTTGTCGTTTTATTTCATTATCAATTGACTGTTGATCCTTTGTGTAGACAGCAGGAACCATGGCAACTTCTTCGTCACTTGTGTGTTTCTTGCCTGTCTGCCCTTTGACTGGCATATTCTCCTGCAGACAAAGCAGCACCTTACTTGACGTTGAAAACTTTGCACAACTAAACTTCTCATGAAAGACAACAAATGTATGAGAGTATCAAATGAACCTACAGACAAATCTGTAGTCAATAAAGAAAGAAAAAAATGTGCCCTCCACCGTGTGACAATTGACAACCGTTTTCACTCTAGATCTACAACAGACCAACGTTACAGAACACCTGATAATTCCTTCCCTTCTCATCTCGTGCCTGACAACCATTCCACAGGTACCAAAACCACCAACAAAGACAGCGTGCTCATTTACATGAGCAGAGGAACTGAAAGCTAATAAGAAAACATCATTCACCACCATCATCCTCACAAATAGTGACGGTATTAGCAGGGGTGTTAACATTAAACATGCAGTTATTCTCATGACTTTTACTACTAGAAAGCTCACCAACAGCTTTTTTGGTCAGTATACCCACCTCCAAGTTCATCCTCGAGTTGACACCGGATGACGCGCAAATCTTGTCAGAGGTGGTTGATTCACCCACGCCTAGAGGTCTCTGCCTGATGTTGAGATGTCCAATAAAATAACAAATCAACATTATAAAACTCTTAAAACAAGAGTGCTAACCATTTACAATTTCGAAATGAAAGAAACTAGTTTCCTGTTCATAAAATCAGTGAGAATTTCACGCATACAGCGAACAAGAGTAACAGCGGTACCTAGATACATCATCTACATGCAGTAAGATATCGTCCTCCACTACAGAACGAGTGATGATTGAATTATCACAAGGCCCGGAAACTTCTTCTGAGCAACTAGGACAGATGAAGGAAGTGGACGGCACTTCCTCAAGAGAGGGTTTCAAGCACTTTAAATGATAAGTCTTTCTGCAATCTCTGTTATCACAACAGCTGCAGGAGAGCTCCATCAATCTTATCACGTAATGCCAACGTAAAATATTGACCAAAGACAGATTTTAACACAGAAGCAAGAATCCAATGCGGAGAGGGCATTAGAATACAAATAGATCACGCTTGTTCTTCAATTGTGACATGTAGAAATGACACAAAAGTTCCAATGCCTTAAAATGAACTTAACCTCACAAAGCACGAATTTGCGAAAAAGAAAAAAAAAAAAAATGATCGCCCAAAAACAAAAGCCAAAATAATAATATATGGATCTCGTCTTTTCTTCATAAACACGAAATCGGACATTGAACCGGCTAAAATACAAAGCAGTGACCAGATTCCTTACAAGAGCTCGCCTCCACACTTGCATTTTTGACAGCAGCCATCGTAAGCAGTGAGGTACGCTTGCTTCTCTTCTTTCGCGGCTTTGAAAATCGGCACAGATGCAGCTGCTACAGGTGCCTGATCAACTTGATTTTCAAGCAAGTGAAAAATTGTCCTGAGAACGCTGGGACTCAAACTTTTGCGAGTCTTCATATTAATTTCTTTCAATTCCGACCTAATAGTGCGAGTGAGCTCAGACGCCCAGTTCACAGGTTCACCTCTTTCCTCCAGTACACACCCAGCCACAAATCGAGTCTTCAAATATGTAGGCATGGGTTCGTCCTGGTACTCTCGCACCCATGTATCTCGGAGCCGCTTTGCAAAGTCGTCATTCCGGTCTAAAGCATCGTATTTGAGACCATTTGAAGATCTGGCACCTTTGGGAAATCTTCTTCTGATAGCCATTCTGCCAACTTCATGAATGCATTCATGAAGCGTCAGTCCTACAGATTTCTTGTTAAAGGCCTTTCCAAGCGATTCGGCGTCAATATTGACTGCAGAACCATCTTGAAAATAGAGTACCTGGGTGCTGTCATCATATGCAGACAACCTCCTTGTAGAGGATATTTCCAATTCTAACACAAGGTACCCATACGCCTCCTCCAAACCAGAAGCCTCAGAAGTTTTAGCTCTCTCACTCATCTCCACATCATCCGGTGTTCTTGCATCAGTAAGAAGTATTCCAGTTCTTCCCACCTCAGTTTCAGTATTACTTGAACTTTCATTTTTTTTATCAGTTTGTTTTAACAAATTTCTACCTTCACCTTTTCCCAGCTCAACTTCCTTAATTTCAAGAGTTGGATTCTCCGCATCAGCTTGGGGCGGACTGCATTGAGGATCATCTCTTTTAGAACTTGAACCAGACTCATTAACAGCCTCGGAAAAAGCTCCATCGATCTCCTGATTAATTGGAGCTTCGATAACTTCCACGTCATGGAGCTTTATCCTTTCTTCATCACCTTCGATTTGACTAAATTGTGGAGAACCACTGTTATTTCTTGGGACGATTCCATGTACAACATCAGGGGAATCTATACGTGCACTCGGAAGTTGGATAACTTCCTGATCTTCGAGTACTGCTCTACCCTTCTCGTCATCAAAATGACTGCATTGAGGATCACTAATACAATACATGTTTCCGGCTTCAGGATAATGATCATTTCTTTCTTGTTCAGTTGGAACTTCGATGAATCCTCCATACTCAAGTGTTTCGAGTGACATCTTATCACTATTCAGCTGGCAACAATGAGGATTGTCTCGAGACATCTCAACGACCTGTAAATTAGGTTCGTTGGATTCTATCTGATTATGAGGTACATCCTTTCCAAGACACCCAACATCCGCATCACTAACATCAAGCTTGGACCCATCATCGTCGACAATATCATGTTGAGAAAATTCATCCTTCAAAATGGATGGTTGAGTAAAATATGCGTCAGCCTCAGCAACTGCGGCTTGAAAGTCGGGATCAGAATTGCCGTCCTTGTAGTTTGGAATGATATGAAAAGGCTGCATCGAGCTGTGAACAGATTACACCAATCAACCATCGTCAGCTTCTTGAAACAAGGAGAGATTCAGCTAACAGTGGACTTTGGAAGACAACACTACTTGTATAAACGTCGCACCTTCGTCTCACAACCTGGTATTCATCCAAATCTTTTCGAGGGTGAAAAAGTCGCACAGTTTTCACTACTGTATCAACAGATTCGCCAAGTTTCTTCTGAATAGCTGGAGGAACTTCTGACACTATCAAACCCGGCCACCGGCAATTCTTGCCATCTACCTGTAACTGTTACAGAATGGCCGGTTAGACTAGACTTCATTTCCCAGCACAAAAGTCAATAAAAAAAAATAAAAAATAAAATTGGCACGAAGGTCAGGACCTAAAATACAGAAACAATTATCGTAGCCTACATTTATGAGTATAAAACAACGTTAAAAAATAGTCTTAATTTCTTTATATTTGTTTGTGTGTGTGTGTGTGTGTGTATCACACGCACGCTGCTAACATCATGTCCATTCTACAATATCTACGCTGAAAGACAAAAAAGTTCACACACTAAGTGAATTAAAACTCGAAATCATCAACATACAAAACGAAAACGAATCTCAAGAACTTGCACGCACACGCACAATTTCTGAAGAAAAAGAAAATAGCTTCAAAGGTACAATGATGCAATTTGCATTTATTTAGCAGCAAGTACCTTGACCCAAACCATATTTCGTTGAGCGATCTGGATGGTCTGATTGAACGACTCTGCTTTCTCTGTCGGAACTTCTCTTTCTGGTAATGTGTTCTTATCATCAGCAGACACCTCCTCCACTTTTTGAAATTGATCATGCTGCTGTGTATATGAAAAAAAATTCACAACTAAGAACATACGCTTCGACCACCAAGGAAGATTTCAAATTAAGAAATTCACATTCTGAGGTTCAAATATAAGAACAAGAAAATATAACAAGGTCATCAAACAATCAAGTAAAATAATCACATGCATTGCAGAAAATGAGCCCGACACGTCTTAGAGACCAGCGTATGCCCACATGCACATACAGAATCCTCCAAAAAAGTGCTCTGTACCTGAGGTGCTAAGGAATTCGCATGCTTAGAATCTTGAGTACTCCTATCACAAAAACAAGTTGATTTTTGTAAATTTGCGTCTGGATTATCCCTGTCCAAGAATGAAGTTGAAATCAAGAGACTCATGTTCATCATGCTTGAGAAACATAGCAAGTTCCAGACAACGTTAATCGAAGAGGATACACATGTCAACCAAGAGCAAAGCGATATTTACTTCCGTCTTTTTCTGCACTTTGTACAAGCGACCCATGCATTAAGAATGTTTTCATCTGTACTGTGAGCCGCACGCCCACTCCTTTTATGTGATTTGCTGCAGCCAGATGTTTGAGCGTTCGCCTTCTTCTTAGCGTGCATGGGAAATGCACTTCGAAAGGATACAGGTTCATTCTCACCTGCAAATGAAGATACATCTATTACAAAAAACATATTATCGATTCTTGAGATATATGCCTTGAATCTCCCATAGACAAAAAAAAATTGGCAGAAAAAAACATACTAGTATCAAATAAAGTATAAAAAAAGTTAAAAAATAATAAAATAAAATAAAATAAAATAAAAACAATTAGAACATTACCTGCAGGTGGCGGAAGTTGATTCTCCAAGGTATTTTCCTCACTAGGTGCGGGCCTCACCTCCACTAGATTATTAGCGCGAGTACCTTTATTCGAGGAAGAATCTTCAGTAAGCTTTACGCCTGGAGATTCCTCTCCCTTCCCATCACGTTTGAAGCTTTCTATTCCTTGAGGATCATTTTGCTCAGATATTTCCTTTTCTGCTTCAATCTCAGAAATAACCTTCCGATAACGTTTCTCTGTACCCTTACTATTGCTCTTCATGGCCTTCTCCTTATCCTCTCTTTCATTCGTCAGCCTTGCTTTCCTCTTTGATTGCGAAACTTCTTTACTCAAGGTCGAAGAGACATAACTAGAGTGAGCCTCTTCAGCCTCATTTTTCTTTGAAGGCATTGCACTTAAGTCACTAGGATCGTCATGCAACTTGACACGCTTAGCATGTGGTAAAGTTGATGACTTAGATTCCAACTCCTTTCTTTTCAAGTTGGTCTGCAACGAATTTAGAAAGATAGTGTGCCCATGAGTCTCAAATCTAAAATAAACAAAAATAGTAGCTCATACAGCAATTTAAGTAGACTTAGTCAACCTCAAAATAAACACAAACCTGCTCATCTTTGTCGCGACTCAATTTTCCCCGTTCATCTGTCTTATCCACGGACTTGCCAACACTGTCTAACGGGGCAACGCTTGACTGTATTCGAACAGTACTAATTTTAGCTGACAACTGCCTCCGAAATTCTCTTGCATTTGGCCGCTTAGATGTCCTCTTCTCAGACGCCTTAGGACTGAGCTCATTTGGGGATTTAGGTGAGCTATCTACTCCTACAATCGGCTGAGGCAAAGAAGCACCGATAGCGATGGATCGGCGAACCGCTGATGATCTGGCAGTTTCAAGCTCTCTCCGTTCACGTGACGAAGAACTCGATACCACATCAAGACCATCCCGAACGGTAGGTATACCCACAGCCATCGACTTAGCTTCACTCTCCCCCACACTGACACCTGAAATCGGATTACATATGCATGAGAAACCACCAATTAAGAGCTGAAATCATATGCAACATACAGGCACGCCTTTACCTTTGTGACTACGAGAACTGAACCATCAGATAACTACCTGCCAAAGATGTGTCATTTTTGTGGCTCAACTCGGCATGAGAACCGGTATCAGTATCGTCGTCATCAATGTCCACCTCTTCATCTTGGTCCCCTAACTCTCCAATCCGCAGCTCCCCCACCCCATACTGAAAGATATTTAGACCGCCGCGGGACTTCGACGGATTTACGAGATCCATCTAATCACGCATTACGTGACACCTGTAGAACAACAAATGATCAAGAAAATCTGAACTTTCAAACTCTCAACACGGATACTAGCCTACCGTATGAAAACATGCAGAAAATATCGACAAGATTGGCAAGCAGCACCAGGCAGAAAATAGCAGACGCCGGGGAATACAAAGGCTCTAACCATACATTATCGGACATTGCATATTCTGCAGAAGATGATAGGGTTAATTGGTCTCCACGTGTTCGGAAGTCCAGAAGAAGCTGGCAGACATCACTCCAAAGAAATGAAAGGCTGTATGTCCACCTGCCATCAGCCACTTTGATAAATGCATTTCACTCAGTCGAAGCAAACACAACAACGCGTTCTAACTATAAAATATTTTATCAAATATGTACACTGTATCGTTCGGCTCCTCAATTCGACAACGTTGCTCTTTGACAATCTCGGACAATGTCAAAGAATAACGCTGCCGAATTGAGCAACAAATGACTTCGAATTGCACTCCATGGATAGAGGAGAAGAGAATAAGGACATAAATAGGCTGCTCTAATTATGCAATATGAAAAGACACTCTTCAAACTTCAGACTCTCATGCAATCCCGGAGCAAGAAAGTCAAGGGTATGCGCAACTAATTAGTACAATTGCAACAAAATGGATTAATATCGCCACCAGATGGTAGCGTTTCTTCCTAAAAGGATAGGTCTAATATTAGGATCGACGCCCAGTTCAATATTGGAAATTTAAATAACACGGAACAAACCGACAAGAGAATTTCGATGTGCGTCTTCATGATGCGCACAGGCGTATGCTTAGTGAGAAGGTCCACACATGAGGAACTTGAGAGATAACAAAAAAACAGCCACGTCGGTCCCCTACAAAGACTTGCCCCTCCAGAATCTACCAGGACTGCCATGATGAGGATTACCCAACCCAAAGGATGCAATTTTCACACAGAAAAGGCTCTCACAGTAGGGATCAAACCACTGGACGAAAACTTCACAAGGAAAAATTCAAGATGCTAAAAGGAAACAATAGACAGTCCTAACACTTGATAAAGAAGCAACCTGAAAAGCCCGGTTCAGTGCCCTAACCCAGAAAACCTTCTCTCAAGAAAAAACAACGTCATTCTCGCTTGTCCGCACATCCCTCAAAAGAAACCTTCTCTTTCCTCACCTATACTTTATAACCCTAAAACCAAATTTGCCACAATTTCAACGCACCAACTACCCGCATTCCTCCACCACCCCATCCCAAAGCACCCCAAAATCTACATAATCGCAGCGCGAGTACCTGGAACACCATCACCGCATTCACAACCGCTCGGGCCTCCTTCAAAGTTGCTCCCAAAAGGCGCCACAAGAGAGACAATCAACGTCCTAACATGTAACAAAATTTTACGACCGTCACAGCGCGCGCTACAAAACAAAGCCCAACCGATGAAATGGTTCGCCGCCTGAAATAACACCAACTAAGCGGATGAATGGGGAAACACCACAACAACTAAACGCCGCTTATGCATCCGCACGCAAGCGAATTGATTCCCTACCAAACTCCACAATGTCTACGACGAGTCCGGGGCACCTGGCAAATGGAGCTATACCCTAAGGAAATTTGGAAGCAGCAGTTCAAGTCCCGCATCAAGCGCGGTCAAGCTAGGTGCAAATCTGCGATGGCGAGTCTAGGGATGCAGGGGCACCGAGTCTCAAGCGAGTGAGTGAGTGAGGGAGTCTTTGTTCACTTGTTCGTCGAAAGTATCAGTCACGATGCTATGCTATGCAATGCGATGCACGATCCCTGCCCATATAGTATTGCGAACAGTGGGCGTGGAGCTCTGCCGACTAGGGCAACGGGCTTGGGCCTCATGCCATGTGTGAGTGAGTGTGTAAGAGAAGGTGAAAGGCCCAATTGCTTGTTATTAAAGCCAGCCGCTATTATTGATGTGGGGAGGAGAATATAGTTTTGGTAGGGTTATGTAGACACACTTTCATTCCATTGGGTGAACAAGTTTTAATTTCGTTGGTTGTGTGTGCTAAGTCAATAAAATGAGTTTCATGCAGCCATATTTTTTGTAGTTTTTGTATTGCTTTTCCAAATGAAGTATGGTTTAGTTTTAAAATCAAGTATAAGTTGTTTGAACTCTTAATCTTGCAAATACTATGTGCATTACATGATTATAATAATTGATTTTCTTTTTAGTTAATTGAATATTCAACTTCATTTTTTATTTTTGATTGTTTACAAGCAAAAGGTGGTCATAAATAGAAGTGGCTCAAATGTCAACTAAAGCAATTGTTAAGATTATGGAAGTTGATAAAGTAATTATTGGAATCATTTCATATGCAATATATAACTATTCCTACATGCAAAATCCTTTAGATCTTTTTTAAGCCTTATATAAAATTTTAGAAAGTTTCAATAATATTCTTGAAATTTCAAATAAATAGTTTAACAATCAATTATGTTAAAGAAATATCTTATAAAATATTTTCAATAATTTGGTATATAATTCTTATTAGAAACCTTCTTTGAAAATTCTTCATTTATTTGGTTAAAATGATTTAAATATAGGTTCTTTTAAGAATTTTTTTAAATGACCAAATAATTTAAATTTAAATTTTTATATAAATTTTTATAAAAAATACTTTGTTAAATATAAATTAAAATGATAGATTATGATTTTATAGCTAATGTAAATAAAAACAAGAATAAAGTCATCTTTAATCTTATCATCTTTTTTTAAAAAAATATATTGTTTCTTTTATAGCTTCTAAATAGACTTGTACTTATTATAGATGTATAAATGTCAAAAATATATATATATATATATATATATATATATGTATATATATATATATATATGTATATATATATCATAGTATTTACTTATAGAAAATCTTCTTAGAAGCTTCATAGATGTAACTTTGACTTTACACGTGTTTATAATTGGTTGGTAGGTTAGAAACTTGGCCAACAAATTAGCTATGTGTTGCATGTATTAGAAGCTTATATTACAAGCTTACTATATAGCGCACATATATAAAACTTGTTTTGCAAGTTAAGACACTTGTCTTTGAAATCAGATATATATTGGAGATTCTACAAGATGTTGTGACGTTATTGTGTAGTAACCCGACTATATGGTGAAAAATAAAAATATAGATGTTATTATAGAATAGCCCAATAGAAAGATGTAGTAGAAAAATAAGGATAAATGATAAGAAGGTAATAAAAAATTTAGTCTTAATGTTGTTTTTTATAGAAGGAGCTTCTATTTACTTTGTAAGGTTACAAATATCTCATATCAAAGTAAATGAGATAAATAAATAATATAGGTATCTTTTAAAAAATAATCAATAATAGGTTTAAAAAAATATTACTTCAAATTATCAAAAATTGATATTTGGAGAAGACTAATTATAAACCTATATTGAAATCAAACTCCAAAGCACAAAATCACATACCTACAAAAATTCGAAGGTTTTTTTTGTCAATTAGAGAGGAAGACTAGAAAACAAGAAATTTTTGAGAGTTGATTTCATGTCATTTGGATTATTATTGAGATTTTGACGGATTTGTAAAGTTAGTAATTTACTCAATAGATTTAGATTTTGATAAATTAAAATATTTTTAGTTTTTTTGAATTATGGTCTTAGATAATTGATATTTAGGATTAGGAAGGGGTTTTGCAATCTAACAATATTTTCTAGTTTGATTGAAGCAAAAATTTGTGAAAGAAATTAAGACTTAAATACCTTCATACAATTCAATTTTTGAAGCAATTGATTAGTTTAACAAGGATAAATCTTTGTTAAAAGATCAATATTCAAGTCGAAGAAGGTAGGCGGCCAATAACCAAGAGGTTTTGGAAGCTTTTCTTGTAATTGATATGACCAATTCTTCTCAAATTTTATATGCTTAGCAATTGCTTGTTGATTGAAGTCAATAAAATTTTAGTGAAGATCAAAAATTTAATTAAGTATTTATTAAGGTTTCAAAAAACTATAATAATTAATTAAGATTTAGATTGGATTTTTATAGGATTTTATTAGGATTTGATCTAGAATAAGAATTCAGGATTTTATTAGATTTTGGTTTAAGATTTGGTTAAAATTTAGGATTTCATTAAGATTTGACCTAGGATTTTATTAAGATTTTATTAGGATTTGATCTAGATTTTGATGAAAATTTATTAGGATTTTAATTAGGATTTAATTATGATTTGATCTAAGATTTTGTTAAGATTTATTAAAATTTTATTTAAAATTTGATTTTAATTTATTTTGGATTAATTTAAGATTTTTATTTTTATATTTTTTAGGATTCTTTTTAATTTTAATATTAATTTTAATTTTTAAAATATTTCTTTAAGATTATTATTAGTTTTGTATGATTTTTTTATTTTTTTATTTTTTTTAGATTCATTTATAGTTTCTTTGTGTTTTTTTTTTTTTTTTTTTTTTTTTTTTTTTTAATTCTTTAAAAAAAATATACATTGGTTAAAGTTTGATGAAGGTTTTTGAAGATTATTAAATTTTATTTAAGACTCTTCTAGATTAGTAGGATTTGTTGTTGTATTTTTACTTATCTTCCATAGCTAGATACTTAGTGCATTTTCAAACAAGAAGATACATACTATAACAATGTAGCTTCTAGTTAGATAGTATATATGGAAATAAGAGTGAAGCCTTCTTCATTCTTATCAATGCCTTTTTAGTCCTTGTCTTGTTTCAAGACTTTCTAGTCTTCTTGCCTTTAATTATAGTCATTGCAATTTAATATTATATCATCTTTAAGTGATATTCTAGTCTTTCATCTTTTATAATTTAATTATTTTAAAGGATATTATTGGAAGGTATTCAAACTTCATGCTCAAATATTTAACCAATCCATCAACTTTAAGAAAAATTTGGATTATTGAGGTAATTGTAACTTTTAGGTCTTATTCTAATAGAATTATTATTCTTAATCCTTCTAAAATCTTAATCTCTAATATTTATTTCTCTTCTAGCAAAAGCAAGATAACTTGTAATATGAAAATTGGATCTTTGAGTTTTTTAAGTATTTCTTTGAATTCTTTCACTACTTTCTATTTTTCTAAAGAACTCGGCTTTAATATACCAAATATCAAAATGTTGAGTAGAATTTTATATTTAACAGTTCTATCAAAATATTTTATTTAAAATTTTATATTGTATTAGCTAATAAGATCTTTATATCATTGATATATATATATATATATATATATATATATATATAAAAGAAATTGGGTAGAAAAATATTGAATTTTATATGTACTTATGGTGATTGATAAGTTGAAAACTTGGCTAATAAATTGGCCATATAGCATATATATAGAAATTTTTCTTTTCAATTTAAACATGTATCTTGTTAGTTTGACATGTATTAAAGGTCATATAGAATGTTACCACATAGCTCCTAGTTAAATTGTATATATAGAAGCAAGAGTGAGACCTTTGTTATTCTTGTAAATTCCATTCTTGCTTTTAATTTGGTTTCAAAAGTCTTTAATTTTAAAGTCTTTGGCAACAGCCATTCCAATTTTTTCTTAAATATACAAACTTCCTTATTTCCATATATTTATTTCTATTTAATATACATTTTAATATTTAATTACATTCTTTGAGTTTTTATCTTTGACAAATTAACAAGAATCCATATACAATATTAAAGCTTTGGAATAAATTAATAAAAATGTTTGTAATGTATAAAAATCATGATTTAATTATTCAAAAATCGGCCTAAAAATGCACTTTGCATCTAGTTGTAGAAAGATTTTATTTTACTTTGAATTTATATTTAGAATAAAATATTATATTATATATTTAAAAATATCTATATGATAATTTTAAATAATATAAGTAAGACTTTAATTAAACTAAATATATCTATTAACCTTAGAAAAAACCATAAAAATATATTTGAATACTTCAATTTACTTCTAATAAACCTTCAACAATCTCCAAAAATCCAAATAAAATTTTAAAGAAATCTCAACCAATCAATAGAAACTTCAAAGAAATCTTAACCTATCCTTTAAAATCTTAATAGAATCATACAAATATTATGAATAAATTCTAAAATTATTTTAAAATCATATTTGAATTGTAATCAAATCTTAAGTACATCTAATAAACTCGATTTAAATCTTAAATAAATTCTATAACAAATTAAAAAACTTAATTATTATTATTATTATTATTATAATTTTTAATATTTATTTTAAAAATTTATAATTTAAAATCTATTAGTTGAAAATAAGCATAATTTAAAAAAACATCAAACTTAAAAATTAAGGAAAAAAACTCCTAATCCATTAAGTATTAGTTGTCTTCAATTTGCAATCTTGATGTCAATCTTAAAACATCAATAATTTCTTTTTGAATTGTACATTTTTTCTAATATTTATAAAAATTTTGAAAACAAAATAAAAATTTGAATATAACCAAGAGATTTAATCATGGACGTATGCATGTAAGCTAGTAATTACAGGTATAAATAGGTAAAATTAAGTTAATTCTATAATATTTGCTATAATAGCTTCTTAAAAGCTTCATAGATACTGCTTTCACTTTATAGGTGTCTTTAATTGACTTTCTGGATTTGAAACGTGGTCAACAAGTTTGCCATGTGCCACACATATTGTTAGCTTGAAGACCAAGCTAACTATATGGCCCACACGTAGAAAAACTTGCCTTGTAAGTCAAGGCATGTGTCCTACAAAGTCAACACATATTGGAGGTCCTATAGAACGTCGCCACGTAGCCTCTAGTTAGATAGTATATATAGAGACAAGAGTAAAGCCTTCTTCACTCTTGTCAACTCCTTTCTTACTTTCTAGTCTAATTTCAAGGATCTGAAGTTTTCTTGGCTTTTGGCAATAGCCATTCCAATTTCTTTCTTAATATATATATCAAGTTATTTCTATTTTGTCATCTTTCTATGAGAGAAGTCTCACTTGTTTATTTGTCTTTATTATGTTCTTGACCTTGACAGATTGACAAGAATACACCTATAATATCAGAGCTTTGTCTAATCTTGATTAAGAGTGCATTATCCCTTTTTCTTGATAAGACACAAGCATATTAGAAGTTGCAAATTACCTTCTTCTAAACTGATATTGTCCTTAGTATTTTCTTTATTCTCAAGTTCTCTCTTCTATTTGTCTTGAGTGATATTAGACATCTCCTCTTTTTTAAGTGTTATCATGGCAGAACTCGTTGAAATGAAGAGTGCAATTGCACAAATGCAAGAGCAATTGAGGGAGTTAATGCTTGCAATGCATCAACTCAATTTACCACCACAAGGAGTAACAAGATTGGCAGGAAGTGAAGATATTGAAATGATTGGAGCTACTTCAACATCTGCATTAAATCATGTTCCTTCTCCTATGGTAGAACGCTCTTCCAATGTTAGAGAACTAAGAATTGTCCTACCTGAGAAGTTTGATGGTACCAGAACAAAGTTTAGAGGATTTATCAATCAAGTACAACTTGTGATTGAACTTCAACCCCAAAGCTATCCAACTCCAAGATCGCAAGTTAGATTCATTGATACGCTTCTTTCAAGTTCAGTACTATCATGGTTTCCATCTTTTCTTGAACAACGAGATCCAATATTGAATAATCTAGAGGCTTTTCTGGCAGAGTTTTGATCCATGTATGGAGAATATGATACAATTCGTGTTGCAACCAATAAGATCCATATTTTTTGACAAGGCAATCGATCAATAACATTGTATGCTTCACAATTTTGATAACTTGTAAATGATATCAAGTGGGATGATGCTGCACTTATTAGCTAATTTCTCTACGGATTACAATATGAAGTAAAAAATTAATGTTGAACTTATCTGATCTTCAAACATTGCGTCAAGCAATTAACTTTGTTGCGAAGTGTGACAATCATCTTTTTGAATTTCGATTTGAGAACCGTACAAGTGGACCTCAACGTAATTATAATTCAATAGCAATACCAACATCTCTTCAACACATACATTCGGAAGTAGAGGATATACAAACTGATGCAGTACATTTCAAACCTCTTATTGAACAAGAAAAGACTCGTCGTCATCAAGAAGGAGTGTACTTATATTGTGGAAAACCTAAGCACACTACTCAATATTGTCCAAAGAAGCAACACAACCATAAAATGAGGAGTACGGTAATGAAAGAAGATAGCATGTCAGAAAATAAATTTATCCAGTTACAATAGAGACCGTGCGGCTGGAACTTTGTACAACGCCTAGTGAAGGTCCTATCCTCTCCTCAGAATCCTCTCCATGTTTTACGATAGATATTATTTTAGGACCTAAACATCTCAAAGCCTCTGCCTTGCTAGACTCAGGAGCCTCAACTTGTTTCTTAGATGAAAAATTTGCTAAAAGACATAGCATATTTTTAGTAAAAGAAAACTAAACATGTTCATGTAGAAGTCCTAGATGGTCGTCCGTTGTCTTCAGGAGATGTTACTCATGAAATCCTTCCTATAGAAATAGCAACTAATAGTCATAGTAGCTTTATAATATTTAATATCATTAGATCTCCTTCTAATCTAGTCATTTTAAGTTTATCATGGCTAAAAAAATATAACCCTAAAATAGATTGAACTTCTTGTAGTCTTGAATTTTTTGAAAGTAGAACTAAGAATGTAGTTAATCAAGTAGAAAGTCATAAGTCTAGTATAATTCAACCTATATTTGTAGGTGCAAGTGCTTTCTTCCATACTGCAAAAGAAAGATCACCTTGTGTCATTTATGCCACATTTGTTTCTACTGGTGGAAAGACTTCAAGTAGCATTCCAAGCCAATATCAAGATTTTCAAGATGTATTTGAGAAAAAAAATATGGATACTCTTCCAGAACATCCTTCCTATGACTACTCAATTGACCTTCAAGAAGGAGCACAACCGCTATTTGGATCAATTTACAATTTATCTCAAAATGAGTTGGCTGAACTCAAGGAGTATATTGAAGAGAATTTGGCCAAGAACTTCATACGCCATTCCAAATCTCCAACAAGAGCTCCAATTTTATTTGTAAAGAAAAAAGATGGATCATTGCGGATGTGTGTTGATTATCGAGGACTCAACAAAATCAGTATTTAAAACAAGTACCCGCTACCTTTGATATCTGGACTTCTTGATCAGTTGAATGAAGCTAAGATTTATATAAAAATAGATCTATGGAGAGCATACAATTTGGTATGCATCAAAGAAGGAGATGAATGGAAGATTGCGTTTCGAACAAGGTATGAATATTTTGAATACAATGTCATGCCTTTCGGACTTAAAAATGCACCAACATTATTCCAACATCTAATGAATGATGTCTTTCAAGAGTTTTTAAATGATTTTTTGTTTGTTATCTAGACGACATCTTAATCTATTCTAAGAACATAGAAAAATATGTACTTCAGGTTCGTCATGTATTACAAAAACTAAGAGATGCGAGACTCTATGCCAAGATAGAAAAGTGTGTATTCCACACTATTCAAGTCGACTTCTTAGGATACATCATTTCAAATGATGGACTTATGATGGATCCTAAGAAAGTTCAAACTATTATGGATTGGAAGATTCCAAAAACGGTAAGAAATGTCCAATGCTTTTTGAGATTTGCCAACTACTATCGGATCTTCATCAAAGACTTCTCTTAAGTTAGAGCTCCACTTACATGTTTGACTTGCAAAGACAAACTTCAATGGAATCAAGAAGCAGAAGTAGCATTTGAAGCTTTGAAGAGAACCTTTGTTTTTGCACCAATCTTGTATCGCGTCGATTTTTCTAAGCCATTTTTTATGGAAATAGATGCATCAGACTTTGCTTTGACTGCCATATTGTCACAAATGGGAATAGATGATAAATTTCATCTAATAGCTTTTTATTCCAAAAAATTTTCAGTAGTCGAGATCAATACTAACTATTGATTCAACTTTCATTAAGCAAGTTCAGTCAAGTATGTCTTCTGATCCTCTTATTCGTGATATTAAAGAAAATCCTTCAAAGTCTCATGATACTTCCAAGTTTGAATTCAAGAAGAATCTACTATATTTTGAGGGATGTCTATATGTTCTAGAAGGTGAAGCGCGATTACATATTCTTCAAGCTCGTCATGACTTTTCAGGAGCAAGATATTTTGGATACAATAAAACTGTGGAACTAATATCTAGGGACTTTTAGTGGCCCCAAATGTGGAAAGCAGTTAAAGATTTTGTATAATCTTATGATGTTTGCTCGAAATCAAAAACTCCTCGTCATTGATCTTACGGACTTCTTCAGCCATTATCTATTCCAAAACAACCATGGTCTTCTATTTCTATGGATTTCATCACGGATCTTCGAATCTCAGGTTCTTATGACTCTATATTCGTGACAGTAGATCATTTTATCAAGATGGCACATTTTGTACTATATATAAATTTTATCTTAGGTGAAGAAACAGCTAAGTTTTTTCTTGACAATATCTATCGCTATCATGGATTATCCAAGGATATTATATTAGATAGGGGAACTCAATTTGTATCAAGATTTTAGCGGATTCTTTTTAAGATTCTAAAAGTGGATATAAAACTATGTTCGACATTCCATCCTCAAACTGATGGATAAATGGAGCGTGTTAATCAAATTTTGGAGCAGTATTTAAGATGTACCATTAACTACCAACAAGATGATTGGATAACTCTTTTGCCATTGGTAGAGTTGGTTACAATAACACGGTACATTCTTCTACAAAACAAACACCTTTCTTTGCTAATTATGGTTATCATCCACAAATTGATACTTTTGACTTTTCAAAAGTTGATAATCTTGCTGCGAAAGATTTGGCAATTTATTTGTCAAAGCTTCATGCAATAATGAAGGCGTAGTTAAAAGAAGCTCAAGAACAACAAAAAGTCAATGCAGATGTCTATCAAAACGAACAACCACCATTCTACATGGGTGATAAGGTATGGTTACTTCGTCGCAATATCAAGACCACTCGTCCTTGTGACAAGTTGGACTATCAAAGGCTTGAACCATTTTCTATTTCTGCACAAATCAATCCACTTGTATATCGTTTAAATCTATCGAAGTTAATAAAAATCCATCCACTATTCTATGTGTTTTTTCTTGAATCATACAAGATAGTGGACATACCAAAAAGAAGACAAGTTCTACCTCATCCTATAGAAGTGGACAATAATAAAGAGTTTGAAGTGGTAGAAGTCTTAGATTCAAGGCGACGCCAAAATAAATTAGAATATCTTGTCCATTGGTGCGGATATGATAGTAGTGAACGCACATGGAAGCTAATAAAGAATCTTATAAATGTTGTAAAGGCGGTGGAGGCTTTTTATTGACGACATCCATCAAAATCAAGATGAAAACCTTCTTTATAAAAGAAACAAGATCCAGGCAAGATATCATTCTACTTTCAATCCTTTTTTGTAGCTTCTTTGTAGTTGTGATGCTCAGGAGATATAGAACCAACAACCAACGGATTCAATTGAAGAGCCTTTATTTGCTAACTTACTAGACGAGACATTATGATTGTCTCAAACTTCAAGACGACGCAATCGAGATGAAGGTCTTTAAGAATGATATGTTCTTCTTCAAATAGATGGTAAAATATAATACGTTTGGTATCACGACCTTAGAAGGAATTGACAATGTTTGGTAATTTTACTAGAAGTAGGAACAACTCTTGACAGTGTTCTTATTGTTTTATTTGAAGGAAGTTATGAAGGCCTCAACAATAATCAGATAATTGGGTGGTCTTTCCGCCTTAGTATGGAGACACTACCGATGGTTGAGAGGCCCTATCAATCATCTTCGAAGAGAACGAAGATCAGAATATGTGGCAAATACAATTTGTCGCATCATAGATTTCCTCAACTTATGATTACCGCTCCTCGTGGAACTCGTCCCTAGAAGGGGGGGTATTGTCACGGACATACACATATACATCAATAATTACATGTATAAATACATAGAAATAAGTAAAAGTATGTAAAAATAAGTTAATTTTATAGTTTTTGATATAGTAGCTTCCTAGAAGCTTCCTAGACGCTGCTTTGACTTTATAGGTGTCTTTAATTGACTTTTTGATTAGAAACATGGTCAACAAGTTGGCCATGTGCCACACATGTTATTAGCTTGAAGACCAAGCTAACTATGTAGGCCACACATAGAAAAACTTGCCTTGTAAGTCAATGCATGTGTCGTACAAAGTCAACACATATTGGAGGTCCTACAGAACGTTGCCACGTAGCCTCTAGTTAGATAGTATATATAGAGACATGAGTGAAGCCTTCTTCACTCTTATCAACTCCTTTCTTGCTTCTTGTCTAGTTACAAGGGTCTGTAGTTTTCTTGGCTTTTGGCAATAGCCATTTGAGTTTCTTTTTTAATATATATATATATATGAAGTTATTTCTATTTTGTCATCTTGCTATGAGAGAATTCTCAGTTGTTTATTTATCTTTATTATGTTCTTGTCTTAACCACATTGTAGTATTCTATTTTTCCACCTTTCTATAAAAAACTATTATTATTTTTATTTTATTTTATCTTTGCAATCATCATGTTTGGAAGTTAAAAAATAGATGAATGGAGGTAGTATGATATATACTTTGTAAGAATGCAATGCAAGAGAATTCATGACATAAACTTATTGATCATGACTTCTACAATTATTGATCATTGATCAAATTGCATATAGAGTTCTAGAATAGCCAAAGTAATGGAACTACTATAAAATGCAAGAAGTAGAGAACTGTAAAGTAGTCATAGAATATAGTCACAATTCTCCCTCTCCTCCATCCTCCCAATCTTCCATGCCTTTGATACAAAGAGCATAAAAATATAAAATAAAATAAACTAATAATAATTTTTTTCTATAAACACTACTTATTTGGATTTTGCTTTAAAAAATAGTGAAATTTTATGAACTCCACTTCTTTGGATTGGCTTCAAAAAAATGGTGAAATTAAAGTGCATATTGAATCACTAATTTTATACGAGATTTTAAACTAATTTTATGTAATGCCAATCATAAATTTAAACAATGCTAACATCAACCAATCAGTGATTTGTTTAGAGAGACAAACATCTTTTTTATATAAAGTCGATAAAAATAATAAAGTAATAATCACTAATTATAAATATTATTATAAATTAATTTTAATTTTTTTTAAGAAAATTATATTATTTAAAAAAAATTGTACATTGAATTAAATATCTATATTTGATAGTTGACATAATCAAAATTATTTGTATGGAAGTAGAAGAAATAATAGTTCTTTAAAATATTGTGTTAATATAACAACAAAAATTCTCTTAAAATAAATAAAAAAATAAAATATTAATGCAAAAAAAAATACAAGATAAAATAATTGTATATACTCTCATATTATATAAATATATATATATATATATATATATATATTTATATATAAGATGCATATCATTAATAATTGATATTTTATTAAGATAGATATTTCGTAATAAATTTTATTATATTTAAATAACTAAATTTAGTATTGATTCTTTTGTATAAGTTATTGGTATAATAATTTTTGGTATATGTATGTATATATACATATTAATCAAATAATTTTATATTGTAAGTTTTTATCATTATTATTTTAAAAAAGAAGATTAAAAAAGAAGAATTGTTTTATACACTTGTGCTGAAAGAAATGAATCTTGTAAATATAAGTAAGCAATTTAAAAGAGACACAATTTGTTTTAAAGCACCATGTTAGGCACTAATCTTGTTGTATCACAAGTACTTATTTCAATCTTTAAATGAAAAGATAAATACACTCTCTAACCACAATTTGCAAACTGCATATTTTCCTAGCTACCAATTCCAACAGACTGTGTTTATTCAACATTATAACAAGTGAAGATTAAAGGTAAAAAAAACTTTTCAGAAATATATATATATATATATATATATATACATATATACATATACATATATTTTCCATGAAAGGATCAATATGTTTACAATATTATTTACAAATCCAGTAGTAAATTATTGGTAACTCACAAAATAAATAACACTGATTTTGTGTTGAACACACAAGCATGCATATGATATAATTTTTTTATTATTCATATCCTAAAACTGCTATATTAAGATAATATAGCATACTATATAATACTATATAGATGAGTGAAGTTTTATTGTTTATGAAATTTGAAAATATTAAATCAATAGTTTATATTCAAATTTATTAAATTTAGTTCTTATGAATAAAATTTAGGTTACATGGTACAGAACCCATCAAGCCCATTATCCCTGATCTACAATTTCTTGCTACTGATCCACAATGTATTGCTAGTAATCCACAATCCACGTGATCCATGGATTGTTTGAAAGATAGGCTCAATGAGGACTTGATGGGATATGCTGCTTAGAGACATGCATTGAAGTTACTACATAATTATATATAACATATAATGTGGAAAAAAAATAAGCTATAACTTTTACATGTGTATGCCAGCAACAATAAGAAGTTATCAAGGTAAGTTACAATGCAAGTTACTAAACTGTTATTCATAGAGCCACATTAAATAAGAAATCAGGTAAGCAACAACAGTTAGCAAGTTTTGTATGCCACTGCAGCAGTAATCCTGAGCTTGCAACACTGATTTGATAACCACTCAAAGTGATGCAGAGCCATAATTACAATGAATAAGAAGCCCTTGTAGATTTCAGTTCAGCCTCTAGTCAATGCAATCCAGGATTCTTTCAAACCCACTGTGTGCTGCCTTAGCTGTGGAGAATGTTTTTAGCTGCAGAAGCTTGGTGACCACTCTGAAGTGGAGATAGAATATGATGTATGTGGCTTTTGTTGCTTTTCCTGTTTATGTCTCAAGTTTTCTTGCTTTGATGCTTGTGTTGTTATGGAAGGGTGTTGAAAAGGTGGCTACAGCTGACTTGGCATCTCAGAGTAGATAGACCATAGATCTTCAATGTGAGACTTCAATCATCACATCTGGGTAGAAGATGGTCACCACTGAACTCTTTTGCTGTTGGCTTCACACATCAGCCTAGTCATCCTCATGCTTTGACCACCCAGTTGACCATGCAGTCACAGGCTCATATATCATGCCATACAAGGTTCATGGAAAAGAGTGCGATGCTTTTCTGTGCTTTGAAAGCAGCTCGTTTGCTTATGTTCACAGAATTTATTGCATGATCTTGGATAGTCTTGTTTAAAAAATACACATTTATGGGCAGAATTCAGCAGAAATAAGCCAATGAACTCTACAAGCTTCCTATACAGAGAGTGAGGGTAACATCCCTCCTCAACAAATATGTATTTCAACCAAATATTTTCAGCTGGAGAGAGTTGAGTTTCTCTTCAGAATATCAGCAAGGAAAGATATCGGTGAGTTCATCGTTGAAATGGCAAAGCATTGTCAAGTTTCAGTGACGTCGGCTTCAAAAGCCGCAAGTCGTCTCAGCCATGCCGTTGACGTAGTAGGTGCAATTTTTTCTTTCTGGGTGGCAGATGTGCACTAAAGTGCATATACATCCACCAGTTTCTCCTGTCTCAGCATCATTCTCGCATACGATGGTGTTGTTTGGAGGGCACACGGGTCCAACGGAACAGCCTGCAGCCCGAAGCATCCAGATAGTCTATCCACTGATATGGCATAATTAAGTAACAAACGCTTACATATGCTAAACCCACACTCGATGGAACTTATAGTTATATGCAAACCCTTGGTTCGACATCTAATATTTGGCTCGGTAATTTTACCCTGCAGTCAGGTACCACAGAAGATACCCCGCGAAATTCACGCATTCGAAAAAGATAAGCTAAACCAACATGAGTCTGATTGGTCCTTACCTGGCCGATAGACAGCTCGTCGTGGGTTTGCCTGTGGAGCTTCTGTTCTGAGTAGTCGTGGACCACACACCTGCACCGTCAAATTCCACACACGGTTAACACAACCCCTGTTGATAAATACAGAAGTAAGCACTCTTTCCCATTTTAGAACACAATCAAGAGCACTGCACTGATCATGGACCCATCACTCCCATGATTTCCAATCCTGGAAAAACGAACGCCTCAAAATTGGGTAGTCACCTTATCGTTGTCGGGAGTTTCTACGGAGATGGACGCCGCGACCATGAAATTAACCATGAGACCTGGACCCAGAAAAGCGGCAGTGAGTTTTCCATTGAATTTTTACATCACCATTCTCCTCCATCACAAAGGCTCTTTCAGAACAGATCCGATGCATAATCCATGACAACATCAAAGCCATGACTCACACAGGATGGCGAGCTTCACCCAGGCGCCCATGTTGCTCCTGGTGGACAACAACAACAAACAAACCCAAAGACCGGCAGCACGGCAGCGTCGAGCAGGTCACACAGCGCATCACCAATCAGACCAGACTCAGCAGGAAATGAGGATCGAAGCAATCAAAAGTGCTGTGAGTGATGAGAGTGAGCGAGCAGCGGCTGCCCACCAGCACATTAATAGCCTTGTTATGCTTGCGATTCAGCAGAAATACCGCAGAGCAACGGAATCAGTTATGTGATGCGGAGAACTGGCAGTTCCTGATGGTTCCGTGACGTCGTGGGATCTCGACCTGGTGACGACGCCGCATCGACGTCGCGTGGCTCAAATCTCTTTCCTCGCCACGTCGATCCCCGTATTCTCGCACTTAGGTCGCCTTCTTCATGTCGACATCAGCCATTCTCATTATCAAAACTAAAGGTTTAGGATTCGTGTTGCTACGAAAGCCTTTTGTTAAATATGGAGTTGCATTGGGTCATCTGCATATTCGGTCCATGCTTGGGATTATGTAATTGTATTACAAATACCTAGTTGATCACTTTTTTTGTGTTTTATAATTCTAAGTTTGGGATCGTTGCAATTCTTGTTGATGTTTTGTATACATCTTGAAGATCAATTATATAGTGATGAATTATGGCTAGTTGGAAAAAAAAAAAAAAAAAAGATAAAAGTAAAATACATGAATAAGTTCAATGAGACAAGATACCAAGTTGGGTGTTTTGAAACAAAATAGGCGGAAAAAGGTGCTAAATGAGTAGAATTTCAAGTTCAAGTTTGACTGGATTAAAAATGGTCTTGATGTTAACTTTTGA